>NC_043756.1:5873534-6182397 GCF_902148845.1 Salarias fasciatus | reverse complement strand
GATTCAATCAGATCAGGTCACTCTGTCAGTCAGAGCTTTGTGCCACTTTTGCAATTTGTCATTGAGAGACGCCTGGTGTGTATTGAAGACATGCTGCAGTGTGTGTATGTGTGTGTACTGCTCACAGTCTTCTGCACGTTTGCTAACATGGTTTATTCTCCTCTTTTAGCCTCTGTACAATCAGCCTTCTGATACCAAGCAGTACCATGAAAACATCAAAATGTGAGTATATTTCTGCATACCTCTTCATGCTTTCCCATTTAAGAACGTTTTACTTTCAACACAGTGAATGGGTTAATAGTATGTGTTTCCATCCCAAATTTTAAGGCACAATGATGCCGTTTAAAATTACAACAAACTCGTTCAGTTTCGATAATCACCAACAATTTAGATCACGCCAAATAGTAATGAAATGTAAAACATGGATCTGACATTTGTTAGATATTATAATAAAAAAAGTGTGTTGGATTGTTTTGTTTGAGCAGGTACTCAATAATTCCAGAGGAAGAGTCTGGGTGATTTAACTAGTTATTAATTCCAGTGGTGGTAGCATATTGCCTGTGTGGGGAAACTCAACGATCGTCTCCATCCCTAAACCTCCATCCGTCTATTCTCCCTGGCAAGCATGATATATCATAGAGAGATGTGAGTTGTCAGATTTAAAACTTACTGGAATAAATGTGTAACAAAGCATGCTGCAGAGGGCTAAAAGCAGATTGAAATACCCAGCAGGAGGAGGATGAATGGACTAATGTTGGCAGTTTGATCAGTATAGAAAATACAGTCATCTAATCTAATTAGTTTCTACTTCTGCTTGAATCCACTCCTCAGATATCTAGCAATATTTGAGTGCAGCGTCCATTCCGTGTCCTTGTATTTCCTATTTATTATCAAACTGGGTTCTCGGAGTTCATGTTATGTATTAAAAAATATTTTTGAATCAGATTTCAAACTCTTTTTATTGTCATGACCTTGAATGAGGGAACTTGGCATCACAGAGGCCGTTTCCTCCGATTCAGAGTATTAGCCGCTCTGTTTTCACCTTTACTGAGGTAACCTGAGGTTTTTTGGTTTTTTTTAAGAAGTCATAAATTGATACAAAGCTGCACAGTGGTTTGCAGTTTCGCCTCACAGTGAGAACATCAACCCTTTGAGTCCAACTTCAGGGGCTTTTCTAAGCAGATTTTGCATATTTTCCTGTGTCCGTGTTGGTTTTCTCCCACAGTCCAAAGTAGCATGTGTTTGAGTTAAATTGGTGACTAAATTCATCTAAAGAGTGTTCTTTGTGTCACGTGATCAAATTAACCAGAAAATGTAGCTTCTGTTGCATTGGATTTCTCTGTAGATGGGCCTCATATGTATACAGTAAAGGGAGGCCATTACGACGTCCATCAGTGAGGCTTATGTCCAATGTGTAATCTTTTAAGGCCCATGATTCAGTGAGGCACATCAAAAGGCTTGTGGGAGGGTTTCGATGGCTTGCCTCTGCTGTTTTCGCTGTGGTTTGGGCACGGTGGCGTACCACTAGATGTGTCTGACCTCTCTGCCACACACTGCTGTCTTCACCCCTTTTGATCCTGCACCGTTTGATCAGTATTATTGCCTCAAAGCAATTAACTGAAAACTGTCCTCTCCCTCTCTCTCTCTCTCCATGTGCGTGTGCGTGCATGTGTGTGTGTAAATGTGTGTGCGTGTCTGTGTGTTATTAAATACCAGTGTGTTGCTCCGGGCCAGCACAATTGCCTCCTTTGTTTAGTTAACCGGTTTGATAACCTTGGCATTCATCCGTGCTGGGATGGATGACTACCAATATCTCTGTGGAGCTCTCAGTCCCCATCACAGTTCGACTCCTGCACACACACACACACACACACACACACACACACACACACACACACGGTGCTGCTGCCACACCACTACTGATCTATTTGATCAATTCTCAGCACGGTTGTATCGCAACAGAAAATCTGCTTCTAGTAGGAAGTATTATTATTTCTGAAATTCTCAGTATTTGCAGTTTGGAGGTATTATGCCAAATTACTGTGTTCTCCAATATCTCAGAAATGGCACAGGCTTAGAGAAGGACAAAGGAAACCTTTTGTAGGGGTTCAGGGCCACTAATCTTTCCCTTTGCCATCTGGTGTCCAGAGGACAATGCCATCTCTGTCTTTAGAGGGATTAATCTATCAGTCCTGTTTTTGCCATACCGAGTCAGTTCTCACCACAATATGTGTACATCTGCTCTAATCATGCTCGATTTCAAAGAATGTGACGTCCCTGCCGGGGTGGCATTGCTCAACATGTGTTTGTACGCGTGGGTGTGTAGCAGTGTTTATGTGGGTTGGAGGTTAAGGCTGTTCAGTTTGAACCCGGTCCTGTTTCCACAGATAATATGTTCAAAGAATAACGACGAGGTCACCGTGTGTGGTTATCTCTGCGGACTCTGAGTGTTATCGTGCTATCTTTTAAATTTTCACAAACCGCTAACACCACCAGTAGCCCACTTCCTCGTCTTTCGTCCTTGCCTGTGACCCGAAGGACCCTGCGGCTCAGCTGAAGTGACTAATGTAGAATAAGATTACATTAATCAGTGGGGAACGTGACCTTACAAGTGACAGATTAAGTGTCAGGAATAAAACTCTGTCTTGCAGCAAAGAAAGAGACAAACTGAGTGGCTGCCTAAGGAGATTACTGGCCCTGACCTTTATTTGAAGCGCTGTGGCTGGCTGTTCCCAGCACAGACAAGTTTTATAAGTTTGGCTCCTCTCGCTGTCCTTTTCCACCCAGAAGCAAGTTTGAGTTTACCGAGCAGTGGCGTACAAGGACAGGCATTGTTTGTGTTTATGTGAGTGAGTGTGTGTGTGTGTGTGTGTATGCGTGCATTTTTTTGTTGTTTATTGGGGAGAGCAGTGAGGCAGACGGAGCGCAGAGGGTAGGGAGAGTGTACCTGAGCATCTGGGGAATGTCTTACACTTGGATATAATATGTGACAGATGTGATGAAAGCCAAAGCACTGTCTGATATCGAGTGTTTTCTTGAATGTTCTCACCTCGCTCTTTCTTTTCTGTCCATCTGTCTTCCTCTCTGTGTCTTTATTTCTTCGCTCTCTCAGAAACCAGGCGATGAGGAAAAAGCTCATCTTGTACTTCAAAAGGAGAAATCATGCTCGTAAGCAGTGGGTAAGTAAAAAAAAAAAGACATTTCTGACTCTCTGCTGAGATTCAGTGTGTGACAGATGACTAGTGTCAAACCGGGCCAGCTGCTCCTTGAAGTAAGCGGCTATTTTAGGCATACAAAAAAAGAGAGAGCTCTGGGCATGATATGTTAGTGCATCTACCGAAGCTTCAGCTGGTGATCGCTTTAGAAAAAGACAACAAGAAAAGGCTCTCTGTCTCTCTCGTGCTGTCATCTAAAAGTATCATTTCACGTGTCTTTTGAATTCACTGTCAGGTAAACACTTGAATGAGCGTTGTGCAGGGTTAGCCTGCACTTTCGCCAGCCTGATTGAATGAGGCTGAGCCTGTGAGTGCGACTATAAATAAATCAGACATCAATGGGTGAACTGTGATGCCAGGCGAGCGTCATGAAGTCAACTGACTCAACACAAAATCATTAGCGCAAGTTAGGTCTGCAATTTTGCATGTTTCCTCAAGTAGAAAAAGCATGAGAAAATTTTGAAAACTACTTTTTTTGCTTCAGGCAGGGTGTGTGGATCCTAAAATCCAAAAAAACATGAGCTGTGTTTCCGCGGCAGGAACTTTCACCAAGAACTGGGAACGCTGATGGGAACTTTGTGCGTTTCTTTCGCTGGACACAGGGTCTAATTTTAACTCTGGAGTCCCCGTTGATGGAGTAGTACTTTGAAAAGGTTCAGAAACATTTGGGTGTGGGTCGTGTTTGATTGGATGATTTCTCTGCCTTAATATTATAAATAAACTGCGCTGTTTTGTTCTGTTATCGTCACTTTGCTTTCTGGTCATTTGGATCCAATTTGCTTTTAGAGCTTCTCTCTCTTTTTTTTTTTTAGTGACGTCTCGCTAAACCCATTTAAAGTGCAATGAAGCACAATCAAAAACGGCTCGAGTTGAACCTGCTCCTCCTCCGTCAGCATAAGACTCCCACGTCTTCAGTCTGTAGAAACACAGGCAACAATGAGCAACAGATCACCTTTTAGTCCCTGGAAATGAAGTAGCTGAAATGAAAGGTCCCAGGTAGCTTTGGTCAGAATCAAGCTATTATCTGCATCTTTTTAATAGAAGTAACTGCTGTTTTCAATTCATCCACCGGGGTTCACTGCTATAAGACGACGCAGAACAACACTCAAGCCCAGAACCAGACAGCAAATGGCAGTGGTACTCAGGAACTTCATCAGTAACCTTATTGCTATAAAAAAAATTTCTTTGATCAAAGTCGCACTAAGCCTGGCGTTGTGAAAACATGCACACTGAAGGCTGCACAAGTCCTGCTTTCTGAAACGATACGGACATTCGTTCTTTCATTTTTTGAGACAGTTTAAGTTGTCGGCAAAATATTTTTTCTGTCTAGCTTTTTCTGGGTGTACCTTTTTGTGGGGATTTTCGTACAAAAGTTCAGGCATAATTTTTGAGTTGTCAGTAGTGATAGCCTGATATGTTTTCATTTTGCCTGTCCAGCCCCACTCGGATGAAATCTGGCCGTATGTAGTCCGTGAGCTAAACAGAGTTTGACATCCCGTCTCAAGACGCTGCCAGAAACAGCTGGCACGGCGAAGCGTTTGCTGTGTATCGTCGGCGTGGTTGAGGAAAGTAGTGCACCACCCGTCGTGGGCAAGCGTCCACCGTAAGTGGGGGAGGTGGGCAGAGTGCGGGGAGACATCGCATCGTGGTTTATGGGCCTGCTGGGGGTCGTGTCTCCACCAGCGTTAATGATCTGCTTTACAGCCTGCCCGTGAGGGAAGCCGGGAAAACAGCGGACTTCTGTCTGCCAGAGTTGTGACGGAAGGCTAGAATCCCCCAAACGGGACAGCAGGATGTCGCCGGAGCGAGTGGGGGAGCATGGCAGGACACTCCAGATAGACGGAGAGAGGTGTAAAATTACCAGAAAATAAAATCTGCCCGCTCAAATACCATCTTGTGATGGGTCCTTTTGATGAAGTAGTGCCTGTCAATCACTTCTAATTGTACTCCTCCACACTTAACGGCGCGTTAGTTATGTGTCTTAAGTTAAAAGCTAATATCATGACGGGCTCATGCCCATATTTAAGTGGGTCTGCAGCCGACTGAGATTTTTTTTTCTCTCCCTGCAATCTGCCAGGAGCAGAAGTTTTGCCAGCGCTATGACCAGCTGATGGAAGCCTGGGAGAAGAAGGTGGAGCGCATTGAAAACAACCCGCGGCGCCGAGCCAAAGAGAGCAAGGTGCGGGAGTACTACGAGAAGCAGTTCCCAGAGATCCGCAAGCAGAGAGAGCTGCAGGAACGAATGCAGAGGTGGGGGTCACAGTTTCTAGTTTTTTCTCCTTTCACAGCAGGCACTCTGAAACAGATTGGATCACTCTGTATCGGTTTGTGGCCTTGTTACTGCTGCTGCTGTTGGTGTTGGTGTGTTTCATTGTGACGAGCGGAGGGCTCGGCGACGGTAACACGAGAGCCTTTGAGTGATGCGTTGGCTTTGCTTCTGCAGCCGTGTTGGGCAGCGAGGAGGCGGACTGACCTCATCTGCAGCTCGCAGCGAACACGAAGTCTCAGAAATCATTGATGGAATATCAGAGCACGAGGTAAGATCTCATACTGAGCCTGGCACTGCACGAAAAGGTGAAACCATGTGTTCCTGGGCTTTTTATATTATTATTCCAGCAATAATCACTGTGCTATGTAAGCGAACAAACCACATATTTGTAAAAGTGGAAATTTAATCATATTTAGCTCACATACACGAAAATCCTTGTAATATACTACAAATACTTTAAGCTGATTGCGTTGGCTCTTATGAAGTTAGACTTGCACTAAGCACTGGTTTAGCTGAAGAACTCTTTTTGTTTAACAGCACTCTGTATGAAACTCATTCATAAAATATTTATAGGTTTATTTTTGGAAGCCTTCCCTGCTTTACTGTTGGCGCTTAACATTTACTCACTCAGTATTTTATAAATGAAGATGTAACACGAGTCTGTAGTAAAAGAGACAAGATATTAAAAAGCCACAGGGCATTTAATACCAACAGTGCTTAGGTATTGCTTTGTAATTGTTCTTTAAAGATGTAGGGAACTCGGCGTCAGTCATCGCCACTGCTCATGTCATTTAGGTGATGTGAAATGTGGTTGGCGTATTTGTTGTAGCTAAACTAGCATGGCTAACCAGAGCAAAATACTAACCCTGGAAGGTCACCGCATCCCAGCAGCAAGCACAGCTGCTTTCAATTGGATTGCATCCAAAACGCTGTTAGTTTCTGGAAGCCTTTGCTGCCTGTGTCATTTTTTGCAGTTCTCTCTTTTTTCTCTTTCCTTCTTTTGAAACTGTACAGTCGACACAGTTTTCACTGGTTGCTGTGACTGTACTGCCTTTTTTTTTTTTTTTTTGAGGATGACAGTAAATATGTTGATCCTAACTTGATTTTAGGAGAGGTGAGATTATACACAGCATGCAACAATGTAAACTTTATAAACTACTATGTTCCTCCATCATCATTAATACTGAGTCATGCATCACACATGTAATAGGTGATATTTTTATAGATGGATCCTGACATTTCAGAGACGTAGATTGTGACATGCGTTGGGCAGATGACATTTGTTAATCCCCTTAAACATCCTCTCTGACTGGAAATGAGGAATACATTTTAGTCGTTTTGCTAACAAGGGCATCTCCGCTTCTCTCTGCTCACACTGCCGGCTGCATTTAGGACATGTCTGTCTAAGCACTTTGCTGTCAGGTGGGTTCTCTAGAGAGTGGCCCACTCACTCAAGGATGTTGCTTTGCCTGTCTTTTGTGCGTGCGTGCGTGTGTGTGTGTGTGTTTGTGCGCGCGCGCATGTGGACATCAGAACACAGAGAAGCAAATGCGACAGTTGGCAGTCATCCCACCCATGTTGTTCGACGCTGAGCAGCAGCGCATCAAGTTTATCAACATGAACGGGCTGATGGATGACCCCATGAAGGTGTACAAGGACCGGCAGGTCATGAATATGTGGAGCGAGCAGGAGAAGGACACTTTCAGAGAGAAGTAAGCAAACACTCCGTCAAACCAGACGCGCAAAACAGTCCTTTCTTTAACATCATGTTCAGATTTCTATTATTCTTTTTTTAAACACTCAACTTGTGTCTTTCCTGGTTAATGCAAAGGCGCTAATCCTTCTATAGTGCCGCTCTCATGTTTGTCATCGGGTGAAAGGTTCCTTCCAAGCAGCAGCATGAAGTCCCTCTTTTACGCTCTGGCATACTGTGTGTTTGACTGCTGATGGGTCAAAGCAGTTGTTTGTGAGGAAGTCACTCTTCCCCTTTAATGAGAATCGAGAGAAGGCGTTTTTCAGCTGCCAAATCAAATCAAACCCACGCCGTAACATCGGCAACTTTGAAGATCCCGCACACAAAGAGCTCCAGTTGTCAGCTTCGCTGTCCTGATGAAGCCCATCCATTACAAATACAAAGAAACGTCCTTACTATTTACACATCTGCTGTCGTATTTTGTCATTTCTGAAACAGTAAAACAATGTTCCACACTGCTTCATCCAACCCCCCCCCCCCCCCCCCCCCCCATGCTCAAACCCAGAATGTTCTCGTTAGGCTTCCATGCCAACTGTTACACCACTCTGTGGCCCAGATGATTAATTCATGTAATATTGTTCTAATACGGAGAAACTTTAAATAGTTTTTTTTTTTCCCAAAATGATTTCTCCTGTCTCTGCACTGACGTCACCCCCCTCTCTCCTCGGTGTTATTCTCATCTTATTTTAGAAGCTTTTAGCATGTACCACTGATTTTGAGTCATTGGCTTTGTTCTGCTCCCACAGATTCATCCAGCACCCTAAAAACTTTGGCCTGATTGCGTCTTTTCTGGAGAGAAAGGTACAGATTGATTTCTGTTGTGCGTCGTTCCTGCCGTCATCCTCTCAGTCTTCTCGGAAAAAATGAAACATTTCCATTTCTTGTATGTTTCAGACTGTGGCCGAATGCGTGCTCTTTTACTATCTGACCAAAAAGAACGAAAACTATAAGAACATCGTGAGAAGGAACTACCGTCGCAGAGGAAGAAGCCAGGTACTGTCACCTTTAAAGTTCACTCTTCAGAAACACGCTCTGCGTTCTGACAGCTTCCCAGTCTAAACTAGGCTTTCTTTGTTTTAAAAAACAACCCCCACATGACACGTTTGGCTTCAGCTCAGCAACACTGCAGCTTGCTGTCAGTCAATTATCTGAATAGCGATTGACAGAATCCAATTTTTTTCAGTAATTGGGGAAATAAAAGTACTTCTTTAGAATCGGACACGTGGTAATTCATAGTAATTCCATCCCATAAATTTCCGGATAATGTAATTTCACTCCAGCAGAGCGGCCGTGGCTCGGTTGTTGTGAGCCGCTTCGAGGCTGCTAAAGCAGCGAAAACACCGCACAGGTCAATTCATCACCCAGGGAAAGTGACGTCTTCTTCATCAGACATGTTCAGCGCCGATGCCGTTTCGTCGTAGAGCTGAAAATATTTTAACTTTGAGAACAACATTAACTCAAGTGTGAAAGTATAGCAAGTAGAGGATTTTTAACTGCTGAAATATTTTTTATCTGCCCAAACTGTCTCCTCTGTGTAAAAGCTTTGTTGATGTTCCTGCAGAAAGGCATTCATAAGAAAAACACACCAGCGGTTGCTGCTGCTCCTGCTGCAATTTGTTGAACTCCACGTGTCAACGTTATTTTCACATGAGGCGTTTCTTTCCCAAACGGAGGTTGTTCCTGCTGCACGCGACCTAACACTTAAAACGTACCCTTAAATGAGGCGCTGTTGAACTTCACAGTTGCGGACACTAATGAAATGGCACTTTAATTTACTGGTGACCTTTTTCCTGTGGGCGGGAGGTTGGTGTCGCCTCATCTTTCCTGAAGAAGCCTCCGCTCATTACCTGGCGGTTTTGCTCCACATCTCTCCAGTAGCAGCTTGCGCTAATAGCTCACACTCACAGTGGGAGTTACTTACCGGGGAGAGACGAGTGCATCGCCACGCGTCAGCGTGACGGCGAAATGCTAATAGAGGCGGTGTTTGCATACAGGACAAAGTAGTGGTTTAATGTCATCGGTAATGGGTCGGGTTATGATGGTTTAACTTTCTGTGGATCAGTTTAGAGCCTGTTTATGCGCAGTGCAGATGTCTTCTCAGATCGAGATTATGAACTAATTTTGTATCCTAGGAGGGAAAAAATGTCTGTGTAGCACATGGACCAGAGAGACCATAAAGCTCTATTGAGTTATGTCTTTCATTTGCATTCCGTCTTGAGTAAATTTAAAAGACATTAATATCCAAGAGACGGGTGGGGGGCATTAGTAATACTGTCCAAATGGAGAACAAAATAACTTCTCTCTGTATTATTCTTTTTTATTTACTTTAATTTTGCCCTTCTCTTGCTGGGGGCCACATGTAATGAGTCTTTTTTTTTTTTTTCTTTTTTTCTTTCATAAAGTCGATATGAAGTAAAGTGGAAAAACCAGCAACGGTTTATATTCATTGGATGAGATTTTTCCCAGGGGGAGCAACTGTAAAAACATCTGATCGAATAAAAGATGCCTAATGAAAGTTAGCTGGGGAATATTAAGCTGCAGTTATGGTTTTCAGTGCAGCCGTCCCTCTGCACTAATCTGAACTCTAACCTTAAAATCTCAGACAAGCAGGAAACGGGTAAGGAAGTGGTTCAGGCTGCTTAAAGAGCAAATGTTTTGCCTCGATTGTAATTCCTGAACTTTCATATCCTGTTGTTTAATTTCAATTTAAACAAAGACTAATTTTTAAGAATTGGAAGAATGAAGCCCATGCTTCGAAGTGAAGAGGGGTTATTTTAAAATACAATCTCATATAATTCCAGGTGTTTGTTCTTTGTTGCTGTATTTCAGTAGATTTTTCAGGTGTCTATGTTGGAGTATATTCATAGCAAGAATTCATAATATAGACCTCCAGTTTTTTTTTTTTTTTGGTTTTTTTTTTGGCAAAGTAATTTATTCCAAAATAAACATTAAACGAGGAATTGATAATGCTTCATATAAAGTCCAACATTATTTATTTATTTAGAAAATAATTTAGTTTGAAACTCCAATCTATGCTTCAAGTTCAATTATGATTTATGCTGTTGCTAATGATTAAGCCGCTGTATTCACATTTATTGAATCATCACTTTGGGTTTGGGTTTAACTTTCTACTTGGCGTGTTTGTGTATCAACATAAATGTTGGGTGAGAAATTATAACCCACTAAAATCATTTTCACGCTGATCCAACTGGGTTCACGCGTGGTGTTGAGGGTCAGCTGAGCGTCATTATAGCAGACCTGCATGTAAAAACTCGACAGCTATCAAGGAACAAATAGGTTGTTGACATTTGACAACTGGGGGGAAAAAAATAGAGGCACCAAACTGGCAGGACGCCAAGATGAGGGAGCTTCATAACACCAGAATGAGGAACGAACAAAGCCCGCCTCTTCTGATCTGAACTTGAATCAGCTTTTAATGACAAATGTGTTAAGTACTGATGTGTTGCTTCGTCATGGTTTAGTTTCAGGTACTTTTCACAACCCTCCCAGGACTTACACTCAGCTGAAAGGCAGAATGCTTCATACTAAAGCAGAAAATCATGTTGCTCTCTTTGTTGTGTACGCAAAAAAAATGGGATGGACTTGTTATCAAAGTTTGTGCAAATTGCTTAAACCTCTAACCAAGGGTAATGTTTTCCCCTGGGCCTTTCATCACAGCACGGCCAGCAGCAGCAACAGCAGCAACAAGTGAACCGGAGCAGCCAGGAAGACAAGGAGAAGGAGGAGAAAGAGAAAGAAGGAGAGCGCGATGAAGAAAAAAATGAAACTGAAGATAAAGAGGAGGGAATGAAGTGAGTCCTTTTTCAAGTTACTAAGTGTTGCGAGGATGACATGTTTGTTGATTCAATAAAGCAGATGAGAGGAATAGATTGAGCTGATTGGAAAACACTTAATACATTTTGATCACCCTCAACCAGTGCAGCTGTATTCACCTTCCAACTTACTCCAGTTTTCTAGCTCACTTTTTTCTCTTTAAGTTGTTCCAGGTCAGCATGAAGGAACTAGAGTAGGAGTGCGTTTTGGCTTGTGGGAGTGCATCTGAAAATCCAATCATTCTGTAACCTTTGAGCTCTCACTCCCTCACCTTCAGCCAGACTTTCCACCTACAGCACATTCAAGCATCCATTTGTTGTCTGTATCACAGCAGCTGTTTTCCTGTTTGTTTTTCCCATTCCCAAAATGACGGCCACGTCTCATCTTTTGAAACGCAGTTCCTATTTTGTTTGTCTAGCTTGTTTTCGGTGGCAAAAAATAAGTGGTATAATTAGCCTACCTGTCAGTTTGTGTTGTGTGTGCGTGCAGGCAGGTGGCTGCAGGGGTAAAGGAGGGGGTGTTTAGAGGCACAGTGCCAGCAAAGGACGCCGAACAACAGATGGAATATCGCTGCTTTCTTCTCCTGAAAATGAACAGATCCACAGCAGTCCAGATCTGTATTTTGGGACTTTATTATGTTGTCAGTTGAGCTGGGACACTGCGCTAACTTCAAGCCGTTACTGGTCGTATTTATTAGCAGCTACAGTGGATGAAAGGTGACGGTGATCTAGCTCTCTGTCCCTCCTCTCTGCTCCGAGCCGAGGCCGGGGGACTGCAGCCTGCCTGTCACCCCTGGCACAGCTGGCCTTGCCTATATTTAGAGTGCCACCGGCTCCCCTCAGCAAGATTAATGATGCTGGAGGGAAGATGAATGGAGGAGCAGAGAGTTGAAACCCAGTGGCCGTCTCCTGGCATGCTGTTGTGCTGACACCCGATAAATTATTCCCAGAAATAAAAGAGAATTAAAAAAAAAAAAAAAAGCAGCGTCGGCATACAGGTTTAGCCCCCTGAGGTTGTGTCTGATTCTACGCCTGTCATGCCTGTCAACAGGCAAACATGTCTGTGTTGGCTTCAGTGCTGTGATAGGCCTGAGCACAGTGAGATGACCAGACAGTGTGATGCAAACGCGAGCAACTGGTGGCCCACGGTGACACTGATCAAGGCCCATTTCATTCTTTTTTTTCTGACGTTCTGGAAAAAAAGAATGTCTACTCAACCACTTTTGAACCTCGTTTAAATTGGAAATACCCTTACAGTATTAAATTCAAAATGAATTAAGATTTTTATTGAAGCGGTAGTCATAATCTGGACGCATCCTCGTTTTAGAAGTGCTCCGTAACATTTTGGCCCTCTGGAAGTGAGGATGTAATATCTTTGGCCCTCATAATAATCAAAATTTCCCATTTAGATTTTAGTTTTGGGTGTAATGACTTAACAGCAGGCACCACATCTGCGTCTGAAATTACAGTGCCACCCTTCTTTCTTTTCAGACCATTTTTATGAACTGAACATTGTACATCTGAATGATTTTGAATTATGTCTGGCAGCCTTGAAGCTGTGGCAGTGAAACGTATTTTTGTAACGTAAAGCATTTTTTTTTGTCTCTAGGCCAACATTACAGTCTTAAAATATGTCAACCTCCTCACTACAATTATTTTACAACTGGTCCAAAGTGTCGTAGCCCCAATAAAACGGAAATAGACACAGAGCGAGCTTATTGATCATTTTTTTAACTGTTGTGTCATTAGTGACAGCCGACAGTCTGAAGTCTTCCACAGCAACTCGGTACCTTCCCTCCATCCCCTGAAACCCCCCTTAGCTATTTGATCCTCGGCGTTGACACACATTTCAAACTCAAGCAATAGAAACAAAGCATAAAGCTTTGTGTATGGAAACTTGAAATGTCAGAATTCAAATGTTTGTATTTCTTGCTGACTGTGATGTTTCCCCGACGCAGGGACGACACCTCTGGAGAGGATGCCGAGGACAAAGAGCCTGCTGTGCCTGCGAGGGGTCGACGCACAGCCAACAGCCAGGGGCTGCGAAAGGGCCGCGTCACCCGCTCCATGACCAGCGAGGTTGAGGAGACCACTACACCGCCACTCAACAACGAGCTCGGTGAGTCTTAACTGTGGTGCAACAGGTGTGTGCCAATTGTTTTTTTTTCTCTTCTCTCAACCTTGGGGAAAATAAAAATCCATGTCACCAGAGGTGCAACGTATGACCCCCACTGCAGTAAATCATTTCTATGTTCATGCTAGATTATGTCACATTGATTCATTATGCATCATTTACAGTAACCTAAATAAAATGAGCAGTAAATGGTACTCTGCTATGACCATTGCATCACTTGAGCTGTGATTAAGTAGTAAATAAGATCTTGGAATAAATATTTTATCACTGACTGAATTGAGTCACCTTTGATCTACTTTTGTCCTCCTGATCCACACCACAAGAGTGCACTGTTGTTCCTCTGTCTCCGTGTATTTATTCACCCGCACTCTTGGACCCTCCTCTACTTTTGACACTTAATACATAGCGTGATAAGAAATCAAAGCGGTGAAAAACTGTGGCTCCTCACGAGGAAGAGGTAGCCAGGATCCTCTCCGTTGGCACAAGACAGAAGTATTATTTAAGGACAAAACACTGCGTGTCAGCAGTGTCCGCCGCTCAGTTCTTTGTTTCCTCGCAGATGGTTTAGTCAGCCGTGCGCGCACACACCGACACTCTCACTGCAGGCTCGGATGAGGTTTTTGATGTTTCAGCAGTTGTGTGTGTGTGTGTGTGTGTGTGTGCTGCAGTTGCTCCTGCAGCACAGGTTTTAGTCACAGGGAATCCCCAGGTGACCGGAGCGGTGGGGGCTCTCAGTCAGCAGCCCCACCCCGGTCCCTGTTGGTTCCCCTGCTGGCAGCAGTGTGAACCGGCCCGCTGTGCCCTTCACAGGTCCCTATAGAGGACACACACACACACACACACACACACACACACACACACACACACACACACACATACAGGCGCGGGCGACGGCTCCGCTGTCTGCCGTGCAGGGCAAGGGACGGCCTGGCTTATGGTCTGTTCAGGGGAACAAGCCAGTTGTTATGTCTATAATCATTAACTGACTTCTCTCCTTGGATTTCCTGCTTCCTCCATGTAAAACAAACAGTCCTGAGCGACCCCATGCTGCAGTGCCTCACTGGAAAGCAGCACAAGCTCCCCCGCCCCCCCTCTCCCCCCTGCCCTTTTATTCTTTAATTTTTCCTTCCTTTCATTTCTGTCTCTCCTTCCTTTCCACTTGCCAGTCACTCCCTAACTGACTTTTTGACAACTGCCCCCTCCCTCCCCCCCTCCTCCTCCCGCCCTCACTGACTTTGTGCTTCTCCTTTTTTTTTTTTTTTTGACAGCTAATCTGGAGATGAATGAGAGCTCTCGCTGGACGGAAGAAGAGATGGAAACTGCCAAAAAAGGTAAGATAGGGTTAACCTTCCCTCTTCCTGCGACGTGTTGCTTCTGCGCCGTTACCGTGCATTAAGGTACAGGTGTCAAAAGGAAAGAACATTCGCGGCTCGAACGCTGTTCGAAAGCGCGTACAAGTGATGTGGCTGTGACTTCCTGTTACTGAGGCACCAACCGCCACGTGCTCTCTCTCTCTCTCTCTCTCTCTCTTTCTGTGTGTGCGTGCGTGTGTGCGTGTGCGGCCACCTGTATGGGCTCTGCTGCTCTTTGGAGTCATTCCTCTGTCTCTCTGGGTCAAGGCAGCCTGCCTTTTATCAAGGAGGCTGTAAAGTCTGCCCCTTATCAGCCAGCCTCTGCAAATGCAGCAGTCATTAACTCGGGCTGTTTATTGTCTCTGACTGAAGATTACCCAGAAGCCTATGGCTGATTCACAGAGGTTGCTGACATCCAGCCCGTTTTCCTCGCACCAGCAACCTGCGTGAGTATATTGAATAGAGCTGCGTCCAGCGAGCCTTAGTTACTGATTGAATGAGCTCCATGCTGTCAGTGATTCCATGTGCGTATTACTCCTTCAATGGGAGTTCTTCAATGATCTGTTGCATAAGATAGAATATTTGATCTGGTTTGTGCATTTCAAAAAAAAAAAAAAAGCCTCATGTGGATGATCATTAAACTAGACTCGGTTTGTATTTAATGCTACTCTTCATGCGCAGTTTTTAAACCGAACATCCCCTCCGCCAGTGCACGTCCTGCCTTCTGTAAAGTTGACACAGTTTCATGTTGTGGCCATTTGTAGGTGATGTGTCACTGTGCTTTGTGTGACTCTCAGTTCTGCTTCTGACTATTTTCACCTTGTGTAATCAGCGGTGGATGAAGTGCCTCTTGCGGAGGACTCGACTGCGTGCAGTCTTGAAGTTTGCATTAGGTTTATGCTGCGTGAGGTGTCGGTTTGTATGTGCGCACAGGTTTGTGTGTTAAGAGGTTATTTTGCGATAACTGGCGCTGGCCTGGCTCAAACACAGTCCTGTGTAGTAATCCTGGTTAATGTCTTCAGTTCCATTCTCCTGCTGTGGGATTAGTGGGGCGCTCCATCCCGGAGGATTAGCCTGGCAGCTCGGTGGGAGCAGGGCTTCTCTGAAGGGCTTATGTAACCACAACCACCGAGCCCCAGCCACAGTACCCAGGGCTGAGGAGGGGGAGCTTCTCATAGCATTTTTCATCGTTTCTACCAGCCGCCCCCACTTGTACCCGAAGGGATTCCCCCTGCCAAGATGTCCGACGCTCTGCTATCAAAACCGCTTTGTACGCCGTTACCTCAGACAGTTGAATAGGCTTGTCAAGGTGCTTCCCCTGGCAGGTGTTTGCCATGTATATGTTTTAAAGAGGCTTAGGTTGCCTGATGCTAATGTGTTTATCCCCCTGAGCTAAACAGATCTGAATAATTGCATTTATGGTGCCTGGCAGGGCATCGGCATTCCAGCGTGGCGGTGCCAGCCAGCGTTGCCTTCGAGGATCGCATGGCAACGTTCAGCAATAGATTGCTCCTGTCTTCACCGCTCATACAGACTCGTACCTCAAACAAGTGACTGCCAGACTTTTGTAACGCTTCTGTGTTGAAACTCATCGGCTTTGCCGATGTGCACGCATGCACAAGGTGCGAGTTGCACAGGTTGTGACAGTGTGCACTTGGTCCAAGCTGTGTATGCGTTTGCATGTGCGCCAGTCTTGGCCAGTGTTTATGTAAGTGCACTAATCTGCCAGGCTTTGCTTGGGTGCAGGCAGGCAGCTGGATAATGGCCCCTGCTCTGTGTGCTGGAAGAACCCATTTAAAGGAGCAGCAGGTAGAGAATGGCATACTATCTCTTCTGCTTTTCTCCTCTCCACTATCTCTGACTCTCCGGTCTGTCTCTCGGTTTGGGAGATGGCACCGGCCCAGTTTGGCAAGAGCTGTGGAAGATTTGGCAAGCGTCTCTTTTCCCCACTCGCTCTCTCTCTCTCCCCTCTCTCTGTGTTGTTATAAACCGGAGAGGTCACATTCAAGATGAAAAGCAGGTCAGTCAGGAAAAATGTGAAAGCCTTTATGCTTTCTCATGGTATCAACATCAACTCCCTCTCTTCCCCCGCCCGCCTCCCCCTCTTCTCGCTCTCTCTTACTCTCCACTTCTGTATCCTTTCTCCATTGTCTATCTGGCTCAGTGCCTCCTCCCTCCCTCCCTCCCTCTCTCTCTATTTCTCTCTCATTCTCTCACTCTCTCTCTTTGCTCTCTGTTTACTCTTGGACTGCCTGAGTGTGTGTGTGTGTGTGTGTGTGTGTGTGTGTGTGTGTGTGTGTGTGTGTGTGTGTGTGTGTGTGTGTGTGTGTGTGTGTGTGTGTGTGTGTGTGTGTGTGTGTGTGTGTGTGTGTGTGTGTGTCTGTGTGCGTGTGTTTGTGTATGTGTGCTAGAGTATTAACAAGAGAGACAGAGAGAGGGTTCGAGTGAGTTTGTACTCACTCATGCGTTTGCGCGTGCGCGTGCATGCGTGCCGCGGCGCTTGCTGGAACAGTGAGTTAGGGGGAGGGACAGACCGACGGAAAGAGGGAGGGAAGAAAAAAAGAGAGATAGAGGAGAGATCAGATGAGGGGAGAGAGAGAGAGAGAGAGAGAGAGGCTGAGCACATAGCACCGCCCCACAGTCCCACTTTCCTGTGGAAGTCTTCCCAGACGACCGCCATTGGGGAGAGACACGGCAGAGAAGAACAGACCAGCACTCAACGAAGCGCGGGGTGGACAGAGTGAGAAGAAAAAAGGAGGGGAGAAGCCAGGAGCATGTGCTGTTTTGGAGCATGTCAACCTGACACCGGCTCAAGTATCAAGCCAGCTGGCAGGAAGAGTGCCGAGACTGAGCTGTTTTCATCTCCTCTGCTCTGGATCGGAAGGCCCAGCCCCGAAGAGCTTCCCGGCTGGCCCTCTGGAGATCAGACCGTCTGATAGTGTTATCCAGAGCAGAGCCACAAGACGACGGCCGGAGTGACAGGCATGTGACTGACGTGAACAAACCACTTTCTGGCTGCACCAGGTGTTGATTGGACTCTTTCTGGGAGGAGCTAATGAGAATGCCGTGTCCCGATTGGGCGTGAAGCTACCACCTGTTTCAGTATTGCTGCTGCTGATTGGGTGTTTGTTCCATGTGTGTTGCTTCAGCAACTTAGGCCATGAATTAATCAGAAGTGCTCAGGTTTATGCTCGCGAGTGCTTTACAGCATAAACTAGATCCAACTTGAATCCACAGCGGTGTGGTCCCTGACTTTCTGTAAATGAGCTTCGCTGTTAATGCTTGAGCGTCACTGCATGCAGCAGAGTGTTTATCTTACTTGTTGGAACGTGGGCGATATTTTGCCACTATTGCTGTCCTGGTTGATGAGAGCACGTGCGTGTTTGTGTGCTGTGCGTCAGGTCGGAGGGTGTCTGACTTGTAGGGCAGTCTGCTCACTCCTCTCCTCTCTTGTCAGACGGCTGTAAAAGGTTAATAGGGGTAGGTCACGTGTCAATCCTCTTGGAGCGACTCAGGCCAACCAGTCTTATTTTCATTTCTCTCTTGGAGAAGCTTCTCTAGTAATGCCTTTAGTGGCGGCGATGAATATTTTAGCTGAAAAACCTCTTCCTTTTAACACTTGACAGGTTGTAGGTGCATGGTGGCTTTTAGACACCAGAAGCTCAGACTTGGAGATAACCCTCACTGGATTTGGCAGCTCCTGTTATATTGGCATTAATAAATTCTAAATAAAAGACAGCGAATGTTAAATGTCTTCCTGTGTTTTTGCTGGTTGATGCACAGGTTATCAGCCTCCCCCCGGCATGTTATTTATTTGCCTGATGTTGTGTTTAGCATATGTCAGCGCAGAAACAAGAAAATAGAGTTGGCTGTGTGAGGGATGGATTAAATTGAGCAACGTGCGCTGCTGCGCTATTGTTGGAGTCTTTCTGGTGACATTTTCATGTTGATCACCAGTGTCTCTGTACATAAAAATATGATCTTTTGAGTGATGTCCTAAATATTCAACTTGCAGTGAATGAATGGATCAGTTTTTATTGCAGTTGTAACTCAGCGCTGGCCTCAGCCAATAAAGCGTAGGTATCAGATTCCGTCTCTCTGGATAATATGAGAGTTGAAATGACAAGGCTGTAAACAGCTGTCCTTTCCTCCCCTTTGGCTCGTGCTTCTGCTTGTTGTCCAGCTACGTCCATTAAGCGATGAGATGCAGAGACCTCTGAACCCATGTCCAAGGTTATCCCAAGACGTGTTGGCTCGCTGCCTGTTAATAACACCCCTCCCACCCTCCGACAACCTTTTGAGAAGGCTGTCCTGTTGCCAGGACCTGTCAGGCTGGCACAGGAAACAAGTGGGTGGTGTAAGCTAAGCCTCTTACAACACACACTGTTAATGAGCTGCCTTCGGTGAACAGCAGACTCCAGGTTGGGGGCACTGGAGCAAACTCGATGCTATCTGCCTTTCGCACCCACTTGTACTTGTAACACATCAGCTACTCTGTACATGTCTGTTTTTAGCTTACAAACACTGTGCTGTTGGGTATGTGTGTGTGTGTGTGTGTGCGCGCGCACACACACCTTTGTGTTTCATGACAGGTTGATGTATCGCAGCCCCGGCCCAGCGGGTGTCTATAGACTCCAGTGTAAGGGACAATCATGTGGCTGACTGGGTAGAAGACTCGAGTTTCTTGGAACTGGGTCATATCAAAGTCAGTAGGAATAAGTCACAGACCAGCCCTCGTGGGAAGAGTTAGTGATGTCATTGGTGTGACTGACAGTCCACCGACCGCACCGCCGCTCCCCTTCCTTTCAGCCGTTCACTCAGTCCTGCTCTGTCTCCATTTAGGTGGTATCTGGCATCAAGCTGCTGCTGGGCCGGGGGAGCGGGACTGTCTGTATGTTACACAGACGAATGTTTCAAGCTATTGATCTAATATGACTTTCATACTTCACACTTGAAGAGACTGGGCTTCAAGATAGTATTGATCTCGTGTAATTTGATAGGATTTGGTGAAATTTGTTCTAAACCTTGCACTTCTTTTTTTTTTTTCTGTCTGTTACTTCCAGGCCTTCTCCAGTATGGTAGGAATTGGTCCTCCATCGCCAAGATGGTGGGATCAAAAACCGTGTCACAGTGCAAAAACTTCTACTTTAACTACAAGAAAAGACAGAAACTGGACGAGATTCTGCAGCAGCATAAAATGAAAACTGTAAGTAAAAAGTCACATTTTCTTCACTTGCTCGCTGACAGAGTGAAGTCATTTATACTCTTTGTGCCCTGTCATCTAAAGGTTCCTCCCCCCGAGAGCTGTATTTATTAAGCCTGTGCTTTGTTTTGCTCAAGGAGAAGGAGCGAAAGGCCCGTCGTAGGGGCAAAAACCTGCAGAATGAGGAGGCCAGTGCCCCATATGCAGCAGAGGAGGAGGAGATGGAGGTCTCAGGAGCCAGCTGCAACGAAGAGGAAGCCCCCGAGGATGGAGAAGGTACGACACTCACACAGTGCTATGTTAGGATTTATTAGGTTAAGTCCTCACCTTGAGCACAGGGTGGATGCTGCTTTGACGGGGTAACATCTATTCATGTCTGAGGTGCAAGTTTCATTTGTCCCCCGAGACTTTTTCATTTGTATTACATGAAACATTTTTGGCTTAGAAAAGTCAAACCTTCGTTTTCAGCCGCTGTATGCTACACAAAACACATGTTTAAAATATGATGTCCGTGACAATTTAAGTCAAAGTGAACTCTAATATCAGTTATAAATGTTGACTCATGGGCCAAGCTGTGTTTTTATTGCTTAAAGTGGCCCCTGAATGCATTTAACTCAATAAAAGTGAACCCCTTTGAGTATCAGCCCGATGGTGGGAACATTTGTGCTCTGCAGTGACAAACATAAGTGTCATGGAAATGCTGCTGTAGTATGTTGATAGAAGTGTACTGCATGGACCGAATTTCCGCAATAGAGCACATAAGCCCCAGGGGATTTCATCCATCATCCCAATTGGTTTTGTGTTCCCCTTTATTGTACAGTGAAACCTGATTAGGCAGAAGACTGGCACTGTGAACAATCTGGTTTAGCAGAAAGAGATGGGGAAGAAATATGGAAGAAAAAGGACAAGGAGATATAACATGATTTACTCGGTAAACCCTAATCTGTGTTTCTCTCTGTCCCCTCCGTCTGCCAGGTGTAGCCAACAACAGCTCGGACACAGAGAGCTTGCCCTCGCCACACTCATCTGAGGACAGCAAGGCTAAAGAGGAAGGCTCCAACAGGTCAAAGGGCAGCTCCAGCAACGCAGACAAGGAGGAGGCCCGGTCCGACACGGGCCAGGCCGGGGACGAGAAGCCTCCAGTCCAGGAGGATGTAGACTCTGTCATCAAGCAGGAGATAAAAACTGAGACTGGGGAGTCGAGCAAGGAGCAGCTGCAGCCAGCGACACCCAGCGATGCCGCAGATAAAAAACCTCCACCAGAGATGGAGGAAGTCAAAAGCTCCACCAAGAGCTCCAAGAAGGACCATGCGGCCAAAACGGGCTCCCACGGGGACAGCGACTCCAGTGCCACATGCAGCGCTGACGAAGTGGAGGAGACAGACAACAATGACAAGAACAGGTAAAAAAACAAACACACACACACTTTTCCAACAGTTTCGTGTTTAAAATAATGTCAAATGCGGGTTTCCTATGTCACTTCCCTGTTGAAATGGTTGAGCCTTCACCCTGCTTCAGATTATTAGTGTCAAAGAGCTTCTGGTTTCAGAGTGGTTTACTAGGTGTTCTACTTCTCTAGTCCACCACAGCAGACATTAGAAAACAAAGCAGCGAGGGTTTTGAAGTGGTATTAGTTGCCTAGCTACACTGTACAGCAGTGAAGCCATATTTGGCAAGCCACTTGTGTCTACACCACAGGTTGCTCTTTTCTATCAACCGAGGATTTTATTTGCACCGCGTCTGAATGAGAATACAAATATAAATCACGTATATATCTATGTATTTGTAATATATGTGTGAATGAAACCACAAGAAATGGGTGTCAAAGTGCGTGGGAGGAGTGATTAGTCTTGTTTGCACGGTATTTGTTCAATTTTTTCCATGACAGCAGACTGCATGTACTGGCAGAGCTGAGGGGAACACTGCCCTCTCTGCCAAAGCAAACAAAGGGAGTAAGTGAGTGAGTGCGCGTGTGTGAGTGCGTGCGTGTGTGCGTGTATGCATGTGTGCATGCACTCTCACTCAGTTGTGCATCAGTGTTTGCGTCCGTGTGTGCTTCTGAGTGTGCTGTGTGCTTTTGACAGATGTGAGAGTCTTGGATATGGATTTTTACATGCAATTCTTTTCCACAGTCTTGGCTTCTGTCAACACATATTATAGACACACTCACACCATATATTTCTGCTTTGTTCCGTCAGCTGCTTTCTGTGAGTGAGGATTTATGAGCCTCCGGGGGGGGGGGGGAATGGTGGTATAAACACAGACAGAACCTCTGGTCTTTTTAAATTTTTTCGTTACCCTTTAAATTCTCCAATAACTCAAGAAATTTGGTTTGAAATGGCTGAAGAATATCACACCAGGCAGCTTGTTGACATCTTGAAGTTTTGAAGTGCTTCATCAGATGGTAGAAACATCAGAAAGGCCCTCTACTGTGACCCGCGTCTTCACTCCCACTGATTTATTTCCGTCTCTGTGTGCAGAATGACTTCTCCACGGCCGAGCCTGCTGAACTACAGTCACGACGGGGTCATATCTTCCCCGCTACAGAAGCCCATGGACCTGAAACAGCTCAAACATAGAGCCGCCACTATACCACCTATTGTGAGTTTCCAGTTCACACATCACACAGCAGTTGGGTGGAGAGCATCGCAGCTTTTCCATTCTTAGCAAAGTGTCTTTGCAACGGATAGTAACTGATATTGATTTCTCCAGCTCACAGAAACACAGTCACACACTCACTCACTCACTCATATGTTTTGACTTTTCCATCGCTGTGGTATCAATACCGCCTCTCTCTCTTTCTGCTTACAGAGATAACAGTATGGCAGGTGAAATTGTTAAGTCATATTTGTATAAGATAAGCCAACCAGATGGAAGATGATGAGACTGATTGCTTTGTGGGGAAGAAATGAGATGCCAGGCGTTAGGGAAACTTTAGCTTACCACGAAATAAGAGATGCCTAAAAGCTATCATGTTGATCAGATACTGTATGTGGCTAACCATATGTCACATACCAGGCCGGAGGGGGGCCTGTGTTATGTTCGTGGCATGTATGTAACCTTTTCATTTTCCTCTTCTTCCGTGGGTGCAGATGCCAGACGCCTCCATGCAGGTCAGTCAGCGCGGTGGAGGTGGGAAGGCGGGCTTGCCCCCCCACGCCCTGGCGCTGTACCAGCAGCAGATCACCATGGCTCACGGGGAGTCCTCTCAGGAGGTCAAGCAGCAGCAGCAGCTTTCGGGCCAGCCCGGCAAACAGCAGCCGTATCCCCTGCAGGCAGACAGAGACAGGGAGGTTCTTCGCAGCAGCAGCCCCCGTGTTCGCCCACGCAGCCCCTCCAACAGCGAAAAGGATGGTACGCACACACGGCTCCTTCACCACACAAACTCTTCTGTCTGCTAAGAAGGCACAATACTCGATTTTATTGCTTGTTTTTATTTTTGTCGATTACCGATGCATGCTCAAATATGAGTCCACTGAATTAACGACAAATCAACTATCTGTGAAAAATGAACACTTCATTACAGCAACATATGCAGATATAAACTATAACAGTTCAATAATTACATTATATAAACTTATTTTCCACTGCAATTTGTCCAAGTCATTAGATATTCCGTTTTAAAGGAATCTAAGATTCTGAAGTTAAGAACAGTGAGATTATAAGAAACTAGAGGTTAATGTTAATCCTTCCAAAAAGGCTTTGAGAGAAGCGCGTGATCCAGTTTCACTTAGTTGGTCCTTGCTACAAGCTCTAACCTTGAATCTATGTTCTCAAGTGTTTAGGGTATTCAAGTGTTTCTGGGACACTCGTGAAGAGGGAACTGATGAATGATCTGGTATTGCTACTGACCCAGAAGGGAATATAGTGTACTGCGGTGCACCTACTGTAAGCGTGTGTGAGACGAGTCTCCGCTGGACTGTTCGAGGCCATACAATGTGCTTTGAGACAGAGATCAGTATTTTATAACCGAGCAGCATTTCTGAAATCCAGAGTGAAGCAGTTTTTCATTCATTTCAAAAGAGGAGGATCACTAGTAAGCATCTTAATACCCGTGGACACACATTTAAGACATCATCCGCTGTTTTTATTTGTGTAAGGTAAAACCATTGTGATTTCCCAAAAAATGAGGGCGCCTCACACGACCTCACAAAACTTAGTCTCAAAGTCGACTTTTAAGATTCTTGGGAAAATGTGTGGTAGTTTAATTACAGGCCTCGAAAAATTGAAAATGAAAGCTAGACATTGTTCTGAACTGATATTGGGGAAAAAAAGGAGGGGGGGTAGAATGTGAAAAAGAACATGCCCGGGCAAAAGATATTCGGTCACCCTACGTTTGTGCGCAAGCAAGCGAAAACCTGTCACGATGTGATGATCTTCGCTAAGCTAGAAAGCAATGAGAGGTGCTTACTTAACCTTCCTGAACAGATTAAGTGGACTCGCCCGATGCCTTTTAACCCCGCTTCTTTCTAATCACACTTTGGCACACCCGCTGGATTTCACTTGTGAACTTTAAATATTTACCCTTAGTTTTTGTGTTTGGTATTAATTCAGTGGTGCGTCACTGTGACTGGGAAGTGGCACCGGAGGGGGTCTGTGTTGATTGTGTCAACAGCAATGAACGGCTTCCTGGATTATGGCGACTCGGCGTGCCGACTGTTTGCGTATTAATTATTTTCAGAAAAGTCCAGAGCGTTCTCACCACACGGTGAAGCCAAGAAGCAGGTGCTGGGCCCTGACGACCTGAGGCCCTCCAACTTGGGTCGCCCGGTTCTGTCCCCTTACCCAATGTCCCCACGAGACATGGCCAAGATCAGCCAGGACCAGTCCCTGCTCCACTTCAGCTGTGAGTGCCTTTCGGAGGCTTGGATGCAATGCATGCTGTGTGATGCTTTCAAGGATGATTCAAATTAAATGTTTACCTCTTGTTTGTCTGGCAGCGTACCAGCCGGGAGGCCACCCTTCACTAGCCAGTCTGCCACAGGACAGTGGGAGGCTTGCAGCAGTCAGACCCCTCATGCCAGAGCCTCCGCCCCTTATTTCCTCCAGCAAGCCCGGAGGCTCCATCACACAGGTATGCCCTGGTGAAATAGCTTCTTCTCCATAAAAACAAAATGCATTACAATCCTGACCAAATATGTGCTCTGTTAGGGCACACCGGTGCAGTTGCACAACCCAGCTCACGGGTTGGAGCATGCCAAGATGCCCTCCTCTCAAATGGGGTTACCGTGGATGGATCAGAGGAAAGTGGGTGAGTGAAATTGCCTGGAAGAAATTACTCCACTTTATTTCTGATTGCTTGGTAGCAGTCTCATCCAGCCCGAGCTGTATCTGGGTGTCTTTCTCACTGTGGCCTCTTCTTCCTCGCTGTCCCACACTACAGGCTCTTTTCCAGTGGTGAAGCAGGAGCAGTTGTCTCCTCACAGTTCATCCTCCCAGGCTGATAACCTGTCAACACAGGGGGCGCCTCACGATGGTGGACGGGGTGGGTGTCCCCTTTGCCTCGACTTTTTCGTCTTCCCCTTTTCCGAGTTAAAAACAAAAGAAAAACTGGTGTATTTTGTCGAAAGCTTTACTCTCATTTTCCCTTCTCTCATCACAAATTCACTTCAAAGTGATCAAATGTTTGCCATCCATCGAGAGGCTGTTTTATGCCCTGAAATAACAGTCAAGCCGTGAGTTTCCCCCCACTATTTTTCAGCACTGTCATGCTGACAAGATTTACCTTCTCAACATGACAGTGACCCGAGGCACGCAGCACGGAGCGCACCACAGTGACTTGGGGATGAGTCTCTGAGTGTACTTGAGTGACCCAGACTAGACTTAAATCTCAATTGAAAATCAGTGGGGAGTTGAGTCCACTGAAGCTTATCTAATCTGACAGAGCTTGGAAGGAAGTGAGGAACAGGAGCGACTGCCCACATTGCTGTGCGGGAAGCTTTTCAGCAATATAAAGCTGTGTCTGGATAAAGTTTGGGGGTTTTTGTTCATGTTAAATGAATCAAACCGAAAGCGGCAGCGGTACAGTCTCGCTTTCCACTCAGCTTTACTGATTTTTGTCAACAAACTTAATTCTGGTGGCATTTTTTTTTTTCTTTCTTTTATGTTTGCAGGTTCAATTCCAGCTGTTCAGGGGGGAAGTATCACTAAGGGCATCCCAGGGACCAGAATGCATCCAGATTCCTCAGTTTCCTACAGAGGGGGCTCCATTACTCAGGTAAGCTCACACCACTGAAGTCTGTCCTTTCTTAAAGCTGTCATACAGGAGTGACTAGAGTGAGCCAGCTTGGGGTCCTTTCCTTGCTACAAAGTTCTGTCCAGAGCAAATCGAAGTCTGTGCGAATGCAGACTTAATAAATAACAATGTCTGAATTTACAGCCGGTCTTTCCTGCCTTTCCTGGTCGTAGTAATATACTCTGAAATTGTTGCGTTTGACTGATGATTTACTGTAGAGTCAGAAAATGCCTGCTGGCCTGGACTTTTATTCACTGCATTTTTTTTTTTTCATCTGTGCAATTTCTTTGCGAAATACAAATCGTCTGTCGGTATTATGATGTAATGCACAGACGATTCCTGTTTTCAGTTTTTTTACTCATCGCACCAGAGCTTCCAGTAATTACAATTTGTTGCCACTGTTGGCAATCCTTGTGTCTGTGCGAGCAAGCCGTCGTCCCTTTGCGTGTGTGCGCGCGGAATATTCTGCTGACAGCACTCAAGTTAAAGTATTGCGTTATAACAGACAACCTGCAAACAGGCCTCTTCCCCTTTTATTTGGAGAACCTCTGCACAACCTCTGAAATCCATCTAAATGAGTCATTTGCAGGAATTGTGTAATTAAGAACAAACTTGGTGCATATATAGGGCCTGCAGGTGACTTTATGTCACATACCTTTACCTCTAAAATGCATTTACATCTCAGGATGGTGCCATATTATTGGTTATATTGTGACACTATAATGTTAATAATCATGATATGAACTTGTAATCTGGTTATGGAGTGTTGCGTTTTTCCATTTAGTGGTATCACTACCAATCACGATATGATGTGAAAAGTTTGTCACATGATAAAGTGACGCAGATGCTGTTTTTAGTTCTGCACAGCAGCAGTATATTTATGTAACAGATTGCTTCTTTTTAACCTTTACCTTCTTTTTAATAGATTTAATTACCGCCACACGGCGGGTGATTGTGTGTAAAGATCTGCCCCCAGTGATCTGATTTGTCAAAGCGACAGTTGGCCTTTAAATTTGTCCGTCATTGTCAGCCACAGAACATATCAGTTTCCCCAGCCAGTGACGTGGCCTGACGTTTGTTTTTACGTTACGGAAGCTCGGTGGTGTGATGTGGCCAGTTTGAAGTGATTTGCCAGACACTGGTTTACTGATTTACTAGATGTAGACAGTGAAAACAAACTAAGTTGCACTGAGGTACGTAATAGTGTCGGTGCACCGAAGAGCCACAATCATTCTCTTTAGTTGCCTTGACTTCTCCCAGTGGCAAACATTAGTTTTGCTCATATGGATGCAGTCCCTGGCCTCTGACCATACTGCACAAAGCCCAAAAGTCAAATTTAGCAGCCCTCCTGCATCTGAGCTTTGTACTTGTGATGAAAGAGAGAGCAGCGGTGTTGGTGAGAGGTCATGTGGCAAGCCAAGTGCTGCGGCTGCTGGATTTCCCTGCTGCTGTGACATAACCACAGCGCTGAGTGGCCCTGTCGCCCTGGCAACAGGTACACACTGTACCGCGCCTGTTCCCGCTTTCATTTATCTATTTACTCTCGATCCTGGCAAAAGCGGGTCATTGATATGCCTGCCCACTGTAATATCACATCCAACTGGCATGCAGGAGACAACAAGTGTTGAGCGGGCCGCTGTCCACCATGGTAAATTAGTAACAGATAAGTGAATGATTAAGTGTTACAGTGATAGGGCAGTCGCTTTATTTGTTTAACTCGCTCCTACATCATTGAGTATATGCCCGCGTTTCACTGATACGGCGTCTTTAGAAGTAGACGCAATCTGTTTCAGTGAGTGCCACCTGATCCTGTAAACAGAAACCCCCCATTAGGGAAATTCTGCAAGTGTAGTTTTTCTTTAAAAAGCTCCAACCAGCGCACTAGAAATACCCCTTTTAGGTACTGCTGTGTATCTATTCAGTCATCCACTCATGCTCTCACCTGGCAGTGTAGAAGTGTGACTCACCCACAGTGGACGAGTATTATGACTCAAGGTTTTTTTTCAAAGCTGCCCGTTGTCATCTGCTGTTGCCAAGTATTGCACCTCCACTTCTTCTGGGAGTACTACTTTGTATTTCCAAGCTGAGCGTTTGAGTGTTTTGCTTTCCTCTTATATGTCAGCCTTGTTGCAAAGACGTTTTCTGCTTTGAAAACAATTACATGAATTCAATACGGTATATAACAACGTCTGCTGTGCTGCCGCTCCGTCTACTGCATCGCATAGATTTGAACAACCCTGAAAAGAAGAGCAGAGTTCCCAATCATTCACAACAACTGTAGTGGAACTGTTTTCAATCGAGATTGTTATTGATCTGTACAGTAACTCAATAATGACCTTTCTTTGTCAGAACGATTTAGCATCCATGATATAACCTCTTGTCGTCATGTCACTAGTAGTTGGACTCTTTATTGTATTTCTTCTTTGGATTTAAATGCACCATAAAAAGTGGAAAAGATTTCTCTGGTTACATGTTTTATTAACCATTGAAAGGCCGTGCACTCGACTCCTCTGCTCTACCAACAGATTTGTGCTTCTATCATTTGTGGCACAGTTTAAAAAGGAAATAAACAGATGTACTGTTTATTTTGCGAAACAGCAGTGTTGCAACAAAGAGCGGTGGTGGAGCAGAGGTTAGCAAAGCTTGCTGGTTCAAATCCAAGTGCAGACAGGTCACCACTGTAGATCCCGAACCTCCACTATCTCGTGTTATGTCAGGAAGCACATCTGCCTTGAAATTTACTAATTTAATTTATTGATCTTACAGTAAAAATGACAAGCATGCTTAACATGTCCTTGCATAGTTTGAACTGGCAAGAAAACTGAGGACAGAGTATTTTTTTTATTTTTATTTTTTGGTGACAATCTGGAAATGGTTCAGTGCGAGTGAAAAAGCGGGCTTGTTAACCGAGCCGTCTGGGAGCGGAGGCCATCTCACCGCTCTAATCTGTTGTCAAAATCACAAAATCAGACTTGACTTTTTATTGAGGACAGCTGCGGCTGCACTCTGCGGTGACAAAGTGCAGGTCTCATTTCTCCTCTCAACACCACAGGGGACGCCAGCCGATCTGCTATATAAGGGAACCATAACACGTCTAATCACAGAGGACAGCGCCAGCCGAACTGAGCGGGAGCGCGATGAGGCCCTGTCCACAGGAAACGTGCTCTTTGAGGGCCTCATCGGGAACATCCTCACATACGACCGTGAGTATTGTTCAGTTTTTCTCTACACCTATTATTAGATGTTAGTCGTTTTCATCAAAACGCTGAGAAACCCCTGCGTCATCTGCAGGCCCGACGTCTCAGACGCCCAAAGACGACAGCCGAGGCCCAGGACAGGCGGGAGACATGCTCGGCCTGAAGCGTCCATACGACGTCATGGAGGGGGGCATTTCTCGAGGACTGCCCATGAGGGACTCGCTGTCTGCTGCCAACTGTGAAGGCAAGAGACATCCAGCCACTGTGTTTGAAACTTGACTTCTTCTTTTTTTTTTTTTTTTTTCCCCACATATCTGCTTCCACTGGAAACTTCTCAAAAGACACTGACCTTCGATGTTTGATGAAGCGTTTTGCTCAAGTGTCGCTTCTCATCCTCAGGTCTGATCGGTCGAGCCATGCCACACGACAGAGACAGCCCGCATCACACACACTACAAAGATGCCCATCACATCCGTGGCTCCATTTCACAAGGTAAGACAAATCTACGCATTTCCCTCTATCGTTTACCCATTCAAACATAACTTCCGTTTGATCCTGAGAGAAGACTTTCTGAATCCCTCATGCATGTGTGTGTGTTAATTGTACTGGCCGTTTGTGTGAAAGTGCATGCTCTGTGTGCTCACTTCTGAGCTGATCACAGACCAAAGCAGCCTTTGTTCTTCTCAAGAAACAGATTGTCTTATCAGAAGTCACCCACTGGCAGCAGGACTTCCATGTTGATTTTTATATTTATCTGACAGAACTTAAGTGGAATTAGCATCTTGTATCATCTTGCCTGGAGATGATTGCAGATGAAGCAGGTCTTAAAACCCCTGGTGTTTCTGCTGAACTGATATAATCCCATGTGAAGCTCTGTTTCCTTTTTTTCTGTCTGCTTCTATCCTCCTGGCTAGAAAGGAAACCAGTGATCTTGTTGGACGAGGAACAGTGATAATGCTTTCTTTTGATTTCAGGCATTCCTCGTCATTTGGACCCTCAGGATGGTTACCTGCGGGAAGCGAAGCAGATGAAAAGAGAGAACTCTCCGCCTCGTCGGCCCGGTTCACACTCCGACCCGATGAAGGGCAGAGAGGCCATCGTGCCCACAGTGAAGGAGGCTGGACGCTCCATCCACTTAATTCCCAGGGAGGAGCTCAGACAGCCTGCTAAGGAGGGCATCATCACACAGGTAAACCCATACCTCTAACCGATGTAGAGGCGATTGAGCTCCTGATTCCACTGAAGGCCTCATCGTTGTGCCTCTCTGCAGGGATCATCCATGAAACAGGAGCCGCCCGGTTCAGCCAAACGTCACGACGTCCGCTCCATCATTGCCAGCTCTCCACGTTCCTACCACAACGCACCCTCCCACATGGACATGCGAGCAGAGAGGGGTCGGTATGAAGAGGCCCCTAAAGGCCGGCCCAGTGCGGTGGTCAGTACGGCGAGCCCCATAGCTCGCTCCTCGCCGCTCACGCTGGGGTCCGAGCAGGGAGGCAAAGCCCACCACAGTCCGGTGGGCTACGATGACAAAGGCGCCTTAAGGACTCCTTACCCCGGTCCCTCGCATCGCGGCTCCCCGCTGTCCAGGGAGGCAAGCCAAAGGCAGCACGAGGGTGAGGACATCTCCAGAATGTGTTGTTAGCTGAATGTTGTGAATGAATGCTGGTGTCTGTGAGCGGGGATGTGAGCCCGAGTCGGATCAATAGGTTTTAAAGAATGTAGTTTAAAAGTTGCACATCCATCTGTCTTTGTCATTGTTACAAATAATTCAACAGAAATCCTTCATCCCTCACCGTCTGCACAGCTGATTCGTTTTCCTCCTCCTTTTTCCAGGTCCCAGCAAGAATCCGCCTCAGGAACGTAAAGCCACGCCGACCCCCAGAGAGATGAGCGCCACCAAATCACCGCTGTCGGGTGTCACAGATCCGCAGGCGTATGAGCGCCTGCTGCAGGGTCTCGGGGCCTCAGACGTCTACCGGCAGATCCCGTTAGCCTTCGATCCTGCAGCACTGCCCCGTGGCATCCCCATTGATCCAGGTACAGGAGGACAGCCGCAAGTTTATTTAAAACAAGAATCAAAAGCTTTCAAATTTTTACTCTCCACCCATTTGTTTCATCACTTCATATCTGAATGAACATACGTTTTATCTATCTCAGGTGTTTCCTCCTTTTCCTAATAAAAAAGCATTTCTGAAGAAAGAAGAAATTCCTTCAAAGACAAAATAGATATTTTGAAGCTACAGTAACTTTATTCACTTTGTTTCATTCGTCAGATATTTCACAGATGTCTGTTTCTTGCCCCCCGCAGCTGCCTACTACTTGCCTCGCCACCTCGCCCCCAACCCAGCGTACCCTCATCCCTACCCCTACCTCATCCGTGGTTTTCCAGACACGGCAGCCCTGGAGAATCGCCAGACGCTGCTCAACGACTACATCACCTCTCAGCAGATGCACCAGTGGCCCGCGGCGGCCGCCATGGCGGCCCAGCGCTCCGACCTGCTGAGGGGTCTGACTCCACGAGACCAGCCCCTCCCTCTGCCCTACACCGCAGCCCCCCGCGGTAAGGCCAACGGTCTTCGAGTGTCCGCAGCGCTCCTTTTCACTCAGATGTATCACCGTTTTTTTTTTTTTGTACACATTGGCTTTGGGAGCTGTCAAGTGTGCTACACCTCCAGGCGGAGCTGGCTAAGAGCACTTACCGTGAGGGAGCGACAGCTGGGTTTACGTTGCCTAGATTTTATTCAATAAGAGAAGCACCTGTATGCTGCAGTACGAAGTGCAGGCTGTTTCTAGCCGACTTGACCATGTGTTTCATGTTGCACATCGGCTGGATAATGCATCCGTAGTGATGTGATTATTACAGGCAGTTAGCCCGCCGTATCCGGCAGCAGCGAAGTAACAGTAATGAGGCACTTTTTGAGCAGTTATTACTCTCTGGAGTATTTACTTTGTGCATACTTGAAGTTGTGGCTTACATCATTCATTCGTTGGAGAGAGAGAGACGAATACACACACTGTTGCAGTGAAACGTTGTATTGTGACGTCGATGAGGGAGCCGTTAGGCTGCTTTCCCACTGTCAGTGTAAGGTGACCCAATTCCAATTTTTTTTTTCTTTTTTTTTTGCTCTGAAGTGGCACAGATAGGATCTCCTTTTGGACAGTGTAAGCAGGAAAAAGACGTACTCAGATATTTTGAGATTGGATACAGGCCTCATTCATATGTGGAATAAAATCAGATACGCGCCAGTGTGACCGCCATGCAGCCAGGCTTATTAGATTTTCTTCACATTGCGTCTGTAACGCCATCCAAATCGGCGACCTTCTGCCTAATTTTGTTGATTATTGAGTACATAGTAAATAAATGAGAAGAATTGAGGCTATCTGATCAGTCAGAAGAGGTGAAATCACTTCTCACTCTTTTGTGAGGAGAGGGAATAATTGCAGATTTTGCACAAGATGCAATCATGGACCTTTTCCTCCTTCCCCACCTAAAAATCCTGGCAGTGTTTGGAGAGCTTCTCATGTGTCGCAACGTTAGCATCAAACACATGTCATCATCCATCGCTTCACAGTTAGTGCTTGGTTCAGAAATAGCCTCAAGTTTGTAAACACTACCAAGTACGCATGCTAGATTTTTCTGATGTTGTAGGAAAATGTAATCGCGCGAAACAAATATGGGTCACTTGATAAAATAAGTGTAACTGCATGGTTAGAAAGATGGGATTTAGGCAGTGAATCTGATCTGGGCATCAGGACTTGTAGTGTAAAAGCGTTTAACGTCAGTTTGGTTCCCACTGTAATCCAATGAACACACATATATCAGCAAAGTATTCACAGGAACACGTCTTGCATAAATCATCAGTGGCTTTGCCTTGAAACACACGTTAAAGCAGAGTTTATGCAGGTAATCTCTCATTTTTTTATTTTTTTTTTTCACGTTGTATTCATCCATTCATCCATCATCCACTCCCTTGTTCCCATTTGTTTGTGTTAATCCATCGTGCCCTTCATTTTGTGTTAGTGAGTGATTGCATGTTAGCGACAGTGTTTTTGTTGTCATGACATTCCACCTCTTAAAGCCTAACCCGTGCACTTCACCTCTAAGAGACAGTTTGCTTTTGGAGTAAAATGAAGTCTCCTGATATGAGCCAGTATTTCTTTGTTCCCAGCAGCTGCCTCATTCAGACCAGGCGTTGGGTTGATGTTGACTCTTCTTTCTCTCTGTCCCCCAGGAATCATCGATCTTTCTCAGGTGCCACACTTACCTGTCCTGGTCCCTCCCTCTGCAGGGGCAGCCGGCTCCCCAATGGACCGCATCACCTACATCCCCGGGACGAGCGCCACCTTCCCCGGCAGGCCTTACACCACCTCCCCCATCTCTCCCGGTACGGCCTCGGCTCGCACAAGCGAAGCCAGCAGCAGATTGAATGCATCACCCCGTCTCTGTTTTCATGAGGTTTCCTTTTTGTTTTTGTTTACAGTTGGCTCGTCTCACATAAACAAGATGCAAGGCACGTCATCCTCGGAGCGCGAGCGCGAAAGAGACCGCGAACGTGACAGGGAGAGGGAGCGGGAGAGAGACAGAGAGCGGGAGCGGGAGAGAGAGCGCGAGCGGGACCGGGAGAGAGAGCGAGAGCGAGACCGCGAAAGGGAAAGGGACCGTGATAGAGAGAGAGACAGAGACCGAGAGCGTGACAGGGAGAAGGGCGGATCTCTGGGAAATGTGGAGCACGCGCCCATCTGGAGACCAGGTGTGGAAGAGACTGTTTCTGTCTTTTTAATCATTTTTGTCTGCAAAAGTCACACAGCAGCCGTAAAGTTGGATGCTGGCCGCAGAGAGGCGGGAATAAGCATTTTTCGTTTGTGCCTCTCAGGTACAGAGCACAGCTTGGCGAGCAGCAGCAGTGTGAGACCAGCCTCGCAGCCATACGGCCACCAGCACTCCCCAGTCTCACCGCGGACGCAGGAGAACGTGCAGCAGAGGCCGAGTGTGCTGCACAACACTGGGGGCAAAAGCCTGTCCATCAGCGAACACGCTGGATCATCCGTGTTACGGTAAACTGACTTCTAGCTCTGCTTTCGAAATACACGCACTTTTTTTATGAAATCATCCACGAGATCATGAGTGTTCATTTCACCGTTTGATTTGCCCTGCCAGGTCCATGACCCCTGGGTCGTCCCGATACCAAGGTTACCCTGGACACCTCCTCAGGACAGGTGTGGCTCCCGAGGGCTACCCGCCTGCCATGGACTCCAGCGTGGCCAAAGAGCAGAGCCGCGATGGAGGCAAAAGCAGGGGAAGTCTACCGAAGCATGTGCAGGAGCAGCACGGCTCGTCCAGTAAATCTGAGCAGAAGCTGTCCAGCCCCAGCCCGGGAGGACCATACACAGGTTCTTATCCCTCGGCTACAAGCCGTCCCCCACACCTGCTGCCTCCCCAGTCGGAGAACCCTCCTGGCCGTGGAGAAAGCGGCACACCTAGTAGGGAAAAGACTCAAAACAAACCGATGTCCATTCAGGAACAAGAGCTCCGAGCACTCGGTAAGACCACCATGACTGCGGCCAACTTCATAAACGCGATAATTATGCATCAAATTTCTTGTGAAACGGGGATGCCAGAGACGGGCTCGCTTGTTGGCAGCAGCGCCACTGATGGTAAGACGCTCTGGATCCCAGGGTCCCCCTCATCACCCAGACCTTCCCCCGTCAGTCTGTGGCCTATTGCACGCTGTGGTGATTGGCATTTTCAAATCAGCCCAATTCATTTACATTTTTTTTTAAATTTATTTCAATGCTATAATTTTGCTTTTTTCCCGTTTTATTATTAGTTTTTTTTTTTTTTTTCTTTACAAACTTAAAGATCACCAAGGGTGCCCTGTGGAAAACAGTAACAACTGGCCTGTCCAAATTGGACCTTGACTGGCTGATTCAAAATTAATATCTGCAACTTATGGTGCAGCTTAATGTGTCATTAATAGATCAACTGGCCAATAATGACATTTTCCATTAACAAGATCCTAGGTGTCCTTTAAGATAGCTGGTGGGACATTAAGGCAAAGCATCCTTTGCTGCTTATCTTCATTTCTTTTTCGTAGCCGACGTGACTTGAATTGAACATGTGGCACCCCTCCTCCCTCCCATTCGGCTGCTTACTTACACAGAATATTTTACCACATGCAAGTGGGCATAATTCACACACGTGGACTTTATGAATGCAGTGGCTGTGCTTCTGTCCTGCATCTCTGATGAGGCAATGTTTCCAGTAAGAGTCCTATTTGAAACACATTGTGCTGGGATACTTTTCCTTTTTTTTTTTCCCCCTGCAATGACCGCATGTAACTCAGATGGCAAAATAAGAAGGAAAATTGGTCCAATGGTTGTTTTTTTGTGTGTGTGCGTGCGTTTGTGTGTGTGTTTTTAACTTAATGAAGAGCTTTAGCAGCCAACATAGTCACTCCCTGGGGTCCCAGAGTGAACCAGAGCTGCAAAGGAGAAATGGGGAATGAAAGTGTCAAAGACTGAGGAGACGTTCAGCCATCCAGGGGGAGGGGGGGTACTACAGCTTCTGGCCCTCCAAATCTCCGCATGTTCCTGTTTATGGCTCACTGTAATCTATGCAGATTTGTTTTCGTTTGGTTTTTATTCCTCCTCTTTGTTTTCGTTCTTCACACACGCCAAACGCTCAACACATTTCTCTCAATCAAGCCTCTGGGGGTTTGTCATGTGGAATGTGATTTTTGTTCTGTTGATTTCTTCTGGTAGAGCAATGTCTCTCATCTGTATATGGTAGGGAGGCTTCAGGCCAAGTGACATCCGCATGCCGAGTTTAAATGTGAGCTGATGTGCTCGAACATACAGTAGTAAACAGGAAGCGTGCTCCTTTGAACAGATTACGTGGGTTATCACCTCACTGTAGACTGCAGGCCGATGTCACGCGCGTCAGAGAGGAACCCACAGTCTGTTATGTCGTTGCTAGTTAACAGCAAAAACCGCAGCATCTTGTCTCCTGAAACCCCGGGGGGGACTAGTCCTCTCGGAGCGCTCATACAGTTAATCCTTCCCCCCACCACACACACACACACACACACACACACACACACACACACACACACACTCTCTCTCATCTTACATCATCCTCTTTTCACATGTACTGCAGTGCAAGAGTTGTGTAATAGAACACATAGTGAGACATGACACAAGGGAAAAAAGGCTGGAAATGGACTTTTAGTCAGTCTGCAGACAGACTGCTTTAGTAGGCTGACAGTATGAAGAGGATCGTCTTCATTCAGGTCTCCGTAGTCCTAACATCCTAATGCGGTCTTCTGCGAGGCGCTACAGGACTTTTTAACTTCCCAATTTATGAGTCAGTGAAGCGAAGCCAGTCTAATATAGCATCATTTCTGGTCAGAGCTCATCCTGGGAGGTCTGTATGTAAAGTACAAATTAGAATGAAGAAGAGATCTGCCGTAGCTTGTCTCGCAGACACTCGGCCATATTTACATGCACATACGGAGCGTTTCTGTAGGAAATGCTTGCCCTTTGAGCTTTCATGCACAGATGCATCATGAAACGTGTCAGATTGAACATCCACTTTAAGTGTTGATGGATGAACAAACATGTCTGAGAACTGCATGCTTTCCTCAGGGCATTTTATATATATATATATTTTTTTTTAATATTGTGTCACCTCAAACTGGAAAGCTGAATTAATTTTTACCTGTGTGGATGGGATTTTTTTTCTCCCTCCATCTGTGCGTGCGTGTGTGTGCGTGTGTGTTCCTTGGATGCGACTCTCAGCTCAGCCACATGGTCTGTACCGCCCTCCGTCTGAAGAGCGACTGTCTCCAGGCCAACAGCCCCCATCCCCCTGCGTCAAAGGCAGCCAAAGGGTGGTCACCTTGGCCCAGCACATCAGCGTAAGCGCACTCGGCATTGCACTGCAAATGTCCAGCTCAGTTAACCCGATATCAAGAGATTTTCTTGTCACAGTGGTGTTATGTTGTCAGTGTAAGTCACAAAATAAGCTAATGTGAAATAAAGAATGCCACAAAAAAAAAAAAAAAAAGATGCAGTGAAGTGAAACCCTCAAATATTGGTTGAGGGATTTGTATGTGTGCCACACGCTGTTGTGTAATGTCTGACGTAAAGGAGTCTTTTCACCAACAGGAGGTGATAACTAAAGACTACACCAGGCAGAGCCAGCAGCAACAGCAGAGCTACCACGGCTCGCCTGTCCTGGACTTGACCCGTCCGCCCAGTGCCTCCCAGCCCCCACCCACTTCACAGGAGTCTGTCCAGGGGTCCCGCTATTCAGAGGTGGAGCGAAACCGAGACCGGTAAGAACCGGATGTGCAGGTGATCACCATCCTGCTTCAGCAAAGACTCGGATATGTCTTATGAGCCGACAAGTCTTATGTATTTTTTTTTGTTGGTGCAACTCATTCGAGATCAGCAGGTAGCTGATGTTGTTTTTCTTCTGCGTTCTCTCCAGCTCTCCCCTCCAGTCCAAGACCTCACCCGTCAGTCTTTCAAATGATGGCATTGAACCGGTGTCTCCTGCTGGAGCCAACTCCGAGAACGACATCCAGGGAGGGTCGTCCTACTCCAGCGAGCAGGGGGAGCAAGGGTGAAGCCTTCAGCCTTATTATTATTTTTATTATTATTATTGAGCCAATTCAAAGCAATCGCATTGAAATCAAGTCAAGCTGGCCACACGAAGTGAATCAATATTTTCCATTATTTAAACAAAGTCTGGCCTTAATCATGTCATTTATTTGTGTAGCTAACACAACATCCAACGGTTTGCCCTCTTGGGGCTTCTGGCTTCCTCTTGGGGAGTTGCTGAGGCAGCTAAAACGTACAAGAGTCCGAGGAGTGGAGACAAAACACAGGGGCAGTCAGACAGGAAGTGGTGGTCAATGGTTGCCACTGTGAGAGTGTGGGCTTGTTTTGTCAGGGATGACACTGCCAGCTCCCTCTCTCTCTCTCTCTGTCTCTCTCGCTCTCTGGGAATGTTACACCATTGGCTGCTGTTTCCTTCTCAGCATCCAAAACTTCAGATCCATGCGGAGAAATTAAGTTTCTGTCCCAGTTGTGAAACACTGGATTCATTCTCGCCGCGATACGGGAGCTGTCACAGGCCTGTGTCTTCTTTAGTCTTGTTTTGGAAACTGTGACTATTTCCCGTTTCTGCTCAGATCCACCCAGTTACTGCTGGATATTTGTTCCATCAGTCACTTTCACAGACGTAATCTTGAGACACGACGTACACGGTTGCATCTCTGCTCCGTATCAGTGTTGAGGCCGTTTTTGTAGCCAAAGTGTTTGTTGTGAGTGTTGCAACTGTTTTCTCAAGGGTGGGAGTCAATGAAACTGTGTTTACTAGACAGTTGTTGCTTGCCAGGCAAACATTAATTAAAAAAAAAACACGTGGCTGAAATAAAACAGATAAATCAACAGTTTATTATTCAGCTTGGTGCATGCGGTGGAACTTAAATACCCGGAGGGGCCACCGGATCCGAGGCCTGAGGTTTACTTAAAGTAGGAGGAATGCCTTGAATGTTACAACCTCGATCTGCAGGAGTGGGTGCTTGGACGGTGTTTGTGACGGTGTATTTAATGTTAAGACTTAATCTTAAACTTTGCCTGCAAATATTTATCAGCCTGATGTGGTGACGTCCTCTTAACAAAAATCACAAAACATTAAAAAAAAGTAAAAAAAAAAGACAATAGTGGAAGCTTGATTAGGACTTTTACAGTTTGCATCAGTGACAGCGAAACATTTCTGCTTTACACATTTCATGTAATGAAAGAAGCACGCCGTATTCCCACATAGTGCATATTTCACCTGATGGATGCTTTGATTTAACATCTGTAGGGCAGTGATGTGTTACACAGTACTGAATAATGCATGAACTCCGTCAACAAGAAAAAGAAACTTAAAATGTTTCATTGAGTTTGACGCTGTCCACATAGTGCCATATAAAGAGTTAACCATTGATCCAAATCAAACCTCGCAGTGTGATGGTTGTGTGTCTGTGCTGATAAGTTGCCGCTGTGCCTCCTTGCAGGATGGGCTCCCGTTCTCCCCCCAACACCTCCCAGCCTCCTTCCTTCTTCAGCAAGCTCACCGAGAGCACCTCGGCCATCGTCAGGACACAGAAGGAGGAGATGATCAGGAAGAAGACCGTGGATTTCAGTGAGTTCCACTTCCAGACAGCGCCAGAAAACGAGCAGAACACACCAGAACTCCGCCTGTCTTTTAATGACTTAATGAGACTAAAAACAATGTTCTCATGTTCAGATGCTGGTCAGCCAGGAACCGAAATCTTCAATATGCCAGCGTCTACGACTGCAGGTAACCACATAGGTATTGAAAAACTCCCATGATCATTTATTTTACCTTTTATTTCTGAGACAAAACAAGATGCGCTTCAAGTTCCAGCGTCCAAAACACGTTAGCTCCTCCCTGGCAGAACCACTGCTGTCTGCATGATATCTGCTGGTTTGACGTAAATAAGTACCGCTCAGGTTCCATTCCAAGCTTGGTTTGATCCGTAGGACAAGAAACTAAATCGAGAACAGCTCCTCATGCAGAGATGTGACTAACTGAAGTGATATGAGACTGCTGAAATCCTGAAACTGAGTAGTGGAGTCCTTTTACCACTGAAGTGACTCATGTAGGCGTCCTTAAGTCACTGCCAGCCCGTATGTTCGCCACTGACTCAGATTTATTATTCAGGCTTTTCTGCTCTCTCCGTGTTTTCTTTGATCTCATATTCCGAAGCCGAAAGTTTGGATGTGTGTTTTCCCCTCATCTGAAGCTCGTCTTACATGGTTTTTGTGATATTTTGTTAGCTTATTGCATCTGATTGCCATTCTCTCACCCACAGGACCCGTGAGCGTCCGCAACCACCCTGTTCCCGAGGCTCCGGGTAACTCGATCGGCCTGGAGGCCATTATCAGGAAGGCTTTAATGGGCAAATACGACGACCAGTCGGAGGAGCGCTCTCCTTCGAACGCTGCCAACTCCATGAATTCTGCTGATGGACGTGGCGACGACTCTTTCTCGCAAGGTGCCGCCTCCCGTCAACTGATCAGCTTCATCTGATCCAGCTACTTAACACTGATTCTGTTTCTTTAAATGCAATATTGAGAGCTGAGATTTTCCTTCAGTTGATGTGACATTTTCCCCAAACTGCAACTTCTACGTGTTTATAATCTTTGTGCAAATCTAATTGATGCCTTTTATTTCCAGTTATTCATAAGCTTCTAAGTTAAATGTAAATATTGATAGATTTAGCTACAATGTCATATCCTTCTAATTGTGCTTGGGCACACTTGGGCTCTCTGGTATTGGCAGTGAATGTTTTCTGGTCGTCAGTGATCAGAGATGCCCATCGGTAAAATTTCTGTTTACACATTGCAATCATTTCTCGCCAGAAAGCCACAGAGGACTCATACATAAAGTTATTTACACAAGCAATCATCGGTCCGTGTGTGGAGGTGACCTTCTGTGAAGTTCTCCTCTAAGAAGCCTGCAGTTTGTCGGGTTACATAAAATAACACCATTTGTTGTGACGCACAGTAAAAACTGCAAATAGACATGGTTAGGAGGGCGATGAGTCCAGATTGACTGTCTTGGAAGAAAAACAAATTACAACACATTTCCTTGTGTGGCAGCCACAGAAAACCTTTGGAACAAAGCAGTGAGACGAGACGAGGTTTTTCAGTTTTCAAACTGAATGTTGAACAAGTTTTCATTTGCCGATGTTAATTTTCTTTTGTTTAAATAAAGATATCAACAGCAGGTAATAGCAGCGACAGACAACCGGCTCTACTTGAAATTAAGCCGTTCATTTTTGGGCCAGTACGGTCATTTGAAACCTTTAGCAGTTGTTTTGATTTAGTCATTTTGTTGTTTTGCTATGCAACAAGCTCAGATCTTGTGGGGCGCTGTGGGTTTTCATCACCCTCTTCTGTTTACAGGTGGGGCAAAGTCCTTAAAGGGCAGCGGACGCTCCAACGGGCGCAAGGCCAAGTCCCCCGGGCCGGGCCTGTCCGGGGGCGAGCGGCCGTCCTCTGTGTCCTCAGTCCACTCAGAAGGAGACTGCAACAGACGGACTCCTCTCACCAACCGCGTGTGGGAGGACCGGCCTCTCTCTGCAGGTGCGGAGCCGCCGCCGTGCGATTGGCCGAGCGGCCGCGGATCGTCCTTTAACCTTTCCCTCGCTCCGCCTCTTGCAGGTTCGACGCCGACTCCCTTCCCGTGCAACCCGCTGATCATGCGTTTCCCCAGCGGCACGGTGTCGGCTCACTCCCCGTCCTCCGGGCAGCAGGGGGGCCAGCAGGGCCCGGGGTCCGGACCCGGACCCGGGCAGGGCCGGTCCTGGGAGGAGGAGCCCAAGCCTCTGCTCATGTCTCAGTACGAGACGCTGTCTGACAGCGAGTGACCGGAAACACAACGCCGCACGACAACAGGACCCGCCACAGTCAACCGCCTCCGTGATGCTGCAGCCACACACACACACACACACACACACACACACACACACACACACATATATATACACACACACTCAGATTTACCCTGCTGAGGCGTCTGCAGACCGACACACATCATTCCAACCTGCATTTCCCTCATCAGCCGACGAGAACGGATTGCGTCCTTTACCGCACCGGGAGCAGAGACGAAGACACACGCTGCCGCTCCCCGTGCACGCGCACCCCACCGTGTGTGTGTGTCTGTGTTTGCGCTCACGTGTTATGCATTCACTTCAGGACTACTCTAAAGGACAAATCACTTTTTTTAAAAGCTACTTTTTCCTCACTGGCCTTATCGATAGACGCGTTGACCTGCACCTATCCGGTCCGGCGTGCTCACAGCGGTGTGGCAGGGACTCTGAGGTCGAGATGGAGCCCGCCGCTCCGGTGACGGATAAACCCCCACCCACCTGCGAGCGACAGCCCCGCCCAGCGAGGCCCCCCGCGGTGTTTCTTCTGGGTGAACTCCGGGTATGTCGGGCCTGTGCGCTGCTTACCACTACAAAGAAAACACGGCGAGGGCGACAGGAGGAGACTCAAGAACATCCTTTTGTTTGTTTTTTTTCTTTCTTCCTCATTTTAGTTTCTTTTTTTTTTTTTGTCTTTTATTTTTGGCTTTGTTTTCCTCCTTTAAATTCTGTCAGTCCAGTCCTGTGTTTGGTGAGCTCAGACCTTTAGTACATTTTTGATGGTGAACTTTTAATGGTGTCATTTTGTTGTCTCTTTTTTGCAATGATGTATCTTTTATGGGGGGCTCGGGACAAGAACCTGTTGGGCAGAGATTGTTATGCTGGGGGGTGGGAGGGGGTGGGGGGTGGGGGTCATATCATTGGTTTACAGGGTAAACATGCTGTTCAATGCTGATGTCATGGTATATTTTGGGGGGCCTGCTGACACGAGGGGAAGTGATCTGCCAGATGGATGGCACTGAGACAAGTGACACTTTCTCACTGTTTTTATATTAACCATGTCTGTGTTTGTTGAAGCAGTTTTTGAATATTAAGCACTTAGTTGTCAGTCAGTTCACAACAGCATCTTGGAGAATCGGTGTTTCCTGGGGCTGGTGAGAAAAGGAAAAAAAAAAAAAGAAAAGTCCTGAAGAGCAGTGAGAGAACGGCTCTCTGTGGAGGTGTCCTTTCAACACCCTTCTCTTTTTGTTTTGGTCTTGCCGCCTTTTATTGTTTTGCGCGCCCACACTCAAAGCGACAATCACATTTTTTGGTGAAGGACAACTTGAAGCCGCTTGGAGCAGGTTGCAGACCGACCGCGAAACTGCTGAAAAGGTAAATTCCACCGCATCGCTCGGAGTTTTTCTCGCATTAAAGAGGTGACAACAAAAAGCCATCTTTCTCTGACCCCGGGTCCGCGGCGGCGCCTCCGGCTCGCCCGTCCGAACCCAGTCTAGGAGCTGTTGTGACAGCCTGACCTCTGACCTTTTACTGCCTGCAAGAGACTCCACACCGAGGCAGATTTTGTACAGTTATGAGATATTCCTAGTGTTAAGTGCCATTTATTTTACATATACAGTACTGAAGTTACCAAGTGACGCACAATTTTTTTTTTCCTTTTTTTGCCCCCCTTGCCTGGGTTTATACTGTCCATACAGGGAAGGCTAAAACAACAAAAAGAAACGTCCTTTTTTTGTTTTTTTTGTGCGCATGTGTGTTTTCTTCCAAATCCATCACTGCCTTAGCTTTCAACGGTTTCACTCATCAGATCCAATAAACCAAGCAGAACCTGTCGAGGCCGCTCGGCAGCACAGCTTTTCACGTACGACTCCAAGTGTACTTCACCACACCTCCGGAGTGAAACGACTCCGCAGCGTCACGTTCGGCCTCTCTGTCCATCAGTGCAGAGGAGCTGGTCCGAGGCCGCAGTCGATGGTTCAGAAGCACTCACCTCCATCTCTGCTTTGGCTTTTTGTTTTGTTTTTTAAGCAGATCCTCACAACACGAGCGTGACTGTTATAGGACTACCTCCTCTCCCTCCTTCACCCTACCTGATCGTGACGGTGCGATGCCTCACCTGCAGAAAACTCATCTCAGCCATGTTTCCGGGAAGGTTTATAGTTTGATCAAGACGAGGCGAAAACACAGCCAGGCGCTCTATTCATATCATTGATCCACGGATTAAATTGAAGAATGTGATGCTCAATAGACTAAGCCATATCCAGCTGTTCCCTACACTGATAACTAACGTGTTTTTAAAAAGGTATGAAAGGAATTTTAACTTGCATCCCTTTTACTTTCTTGTCGCTGTTTTTGTCTGCGTTTTATTAGAAATCAAATGAATCATTCACACCTTAAAGGACAAAACCTGATTGCTGATGCGTTCCCTGGACTGTCCAGTGTTGGTTTGGGAGGGGATTGACATATACATATACATTGTTCAACCATTTTGTGCATATTTTTTTTTTTTATTATAACCCACTGTATAATAGCAAGGATTGTATATACAACTGAAGAGATGTAAATATTTATGTGGCTTGCTTCAAGGTTGGTATTACAAAAAAAAAAAGAAATATTCACATGGTTAAAATTCTACATGCCCACCAGCAAGCTTTGTGGATAGCAGTGTAAAAATGAAAAACAAAAAAAGACACTGCCTTAATGTTTAAATAAAAAGCTTATTGCCATTCATCGTCTCAGAGTCTCTTCATTGGTTTATGCTGGAAACAAATTTTGATGTAATGAAGGTGAAGCTCCAGAAGGGGGCGCCGCAGGCATAGGTTTGACATTACATTAGTTTCCTGAAAGCCCACTTTCCTGACGAGTTGAAACAATGTATCAATTTTTAAGTGACGTCAGCTAATTTGACCTAGATATGCAAATGAGCACCTATGCAAATTATATGGTGACGTCATTTAAAACTTTCCTGACTTGCGACTTGGCAACAATGTATCAGTTTTACAGCAACGTTTTTTCTTATATAAATGCAAAAAATGCATCATATTTGCTTATTAAATTAAGCTTTTAATGTTAATATCTCTCAACAGCTCACCATTCTATTTAATTCAGCTTTTTCTCATATAGTACCAAGTACAACACAGTCATTTGTAGGCACATTTAAGGATCAAAACCCAACAGTTCCACATGAAGCATTAAACCACTTTGGAAGGAACAAACTCCTTTTGAAAAACAAGAAACCTTTTTAAGGGAATTTCATTTTACTTCAGTCGATCAGGTTGAGTTTTAAAGTGTTTTTTTTTTTCTTCTTGTGGCCTTTTTCTGTTTTCTCTGTGATACATGTCAGTGGTGTTGTCTCATGGGAAGAAGAAGCTCCTGAGTAGTTTGCTCGTTCGCACAGTGCCTGAGGCAGTGCCTGAGGCAGTGCCTCAGGTACGCCGGTCTTGTCCCTCAATGCTTTTACTGGTGACTCTAAACTCCCCCGGGCCTTGTGTCTTGGTGACTTTTAAAGATCTCTTCTTGCTTTGGAACAATGACTGAAAGCGTCACAGTGATGCAGTGGGTTAGCGCTGTAGACGAACAGCGCGAGTATCATGGTTTTAAGCCTGCTGTGTGTTCTGTATCATTTGATCTAGTGATCTGATAGGTTGATCAGTGACGTTGCTGTGTTTGCTGGGCGGTGTGATCTGCTGCACCGTCGTCTGCCTCCTGTGAAGGTCGGACGCTGCGTGTCTACGATGTTGCCCTCTCACATCACTCTCATGAGCCTGTCAAGGTTACGCTGGGATGAAGTGACCGGAGTCCGTTTCCTTTTTGGCAGTTTTACATTCATTATATAAATATTCAAGTTTGCAAAAATCGCTGTCACAGTCAGTCATCTGTTGTTTTAAATACAGCTTCCATCCATATTTATAGAACTTTCACTTTGGACTCATTATGCACATTTAATGCAACTTTCTACTTGACATCTCAATCTCAATCTCAATCTCAAAAACAAGTTTTATCTCAGTAAAACAGACGCTTGGTAAAGGTGTTTGGTCTTTAGCGCCCCCAGTGGCCAAAAATATCCATAGTGTGTCATGAATGATGTGATGTGTGTGAGTGTGTGTGTGAATCTTTCTGTGGAAGAGAGAGAGTGTGAAGTTCCACTCCCGGCCTCAGTCTTCACAAAGTTGCTGAGTTAAAGTTCAAGCCTCCGGTTTTATTGGCGATATCTCTCAAGCTGAAGCTTTTACTTCAGCACAACGTATCGCATAATTTTCTCAGATTTTCTCACCTTGGGCCTGTTGTTTTACCCTCAAATTTTAGCAGCCTGGATTTATTCCCACAGAGAGAAGCGGCTGTGAAAAATGAGTCCTGGGTGAGTGTGAAGCTGAGGCCGGGGCCCGTCAGGAGGCACCTCGGCCTTATCCGACACAGGAGAGAGACGGATGAGGCGCTGAATGAAGCGAGCTGCCGTGGAGGCCCCGAGGCTCCCGTCCAAAAGCCCAGCTGGCTGCAGGAGCCGCTGTTATTTTAGTTTCAGTCTGATATTTAAGGCCTGAGAAGGATATACATACAAGACGAGTGGCTCCTGAATTTACAGTCGGTGCTGCGGCGAATGCAGAAGGTGAGACTGTCGAACCAGGCCACTGTTTACTTTTCTGCTCTTCTCACGTTGTGAGAAGTGTCAAGCTTCCTTTTTTTTCTTTTTTCTTTTTTGCTGAGGATGTGTTTTCTGAAGCACTGTATTTAATATATATCATATTTCTATCTTTTTTTTTTTGCATACTAAATGGATGACGGGGGATTTAACTTTCATGACCCTGTATAGTTAGAGTTGAATAGCTTGTAGTTTGTTGATCAACACTACTATCATACAACTGACCTTTGGCCATTAACAGTGTTTTAATAATGCATCCATTTTATTTTCAAATTTGTGAGCTTATTGTTTACCTCCATCACAGGTTCATCACTGGGCAAACAGAGAGACAGACACACACCCAGTCACACACCCAATCATGCCAAATAGCCTCCAACACATCTGTTTGAACTGAGGAGGAGTCAGATTATTTTCTCACGTGCACAGGGAGAATCACACTCTAAGCTCTGGAAGGACTCAAACCTGGGATTTTCTAACTGTGAGGCAACAGTGCAAACCACTGCAGCGATCTGACTCCATGATTCATCCATATTCTGCACATGGGTCTGTATATATTACTGAAATACCAGTAACGAAATTAGAAGCACGCACACACAAAAAAATGCAAATCAAAGAAATGTGGAAACATCCAAATTAGGGTTTGGGAATTGTTTTTTTATTCTTATTCAGTGAGGATATACATCTTTTTAAATTATTTTCTTCGATCAGAACAGGAACAACAATTGACGTACAAAAATATAAAGAGAATTATGAAGTGCCTCGATGCCACATATACAACAGGAAAATATTTTACAGTAACAAAATCAAGTGTTAGAAAACACAAAAGTATCTCACATGAAACCCGCCAAGGTAAAAAAAAAAAAAAAGAGAAGTAAAGATCAAAACCGGACGTCCGTTCACTTTCTCTCCTCGTTCTCTCACATCTCACAGACCTTCAACACGTCACCAAACTCCAACATCTTCCCAGAAACTTCACCGTTTTATACCAAACGCTCTTTTACTCATGGATATATTTACTTTTTCCTTAAAGAGCAGATCATCCTTTCCTGCTCTTTTCATCGCTGCCTCCTCTCCCTCCCTCGTCACCTCTCCTACGATGCACCGCCTCTCCTCTTCGACTCTCCTTAGTCGAAGAAACACAACAAGACCTCAACCGAAAATCAGAAAAACACATCTGCAACGAGATAAAATGAATACGGAAGAAAATGTTTGAGGTAAGGGTTTGAAGTTTCGATATTTGCCTCATTCAATAATCTACACACATCAGCTGTACATCATCATCACAGAGGGGGTTTGGTGCTTTTCAGCTGCTGTTTTAAGTGTATTTATACACACTGTGAAGGTAAAATAAACGGCCACACACTATTTAGACTTTCAGACTTTAAATAAATGTTAAATCAGTTAAATCCTGTTCAGGTTTGATTTGCTGTCTGCCTTTGTGAAACACCATGCTAGAAATAGTGCTTCTGCTGCCTCGTGTTCACATCTGCTTTATTTTATTGCTCACGTAATGAAAGTCTTTACTTGTTAAGACATTCCACGGGGTTTGATGGCGTTTGTCTTCACTGGAAGGCTCTGCACGAAGTCAGTGGCATAAAGCTCAAAAGGGAGAATCTGCTGGTTCAAGATGAATATTTCCTCAATTTTTAGTGCATTTTTCCCCTCCTGTCATCTCATGATCTGTCTTTTCAAACTCGTCAATCGGCTGACTGAACCTTTGTGTGTGTGTGTGTGTGTGTGTGTGTGTGTGTGTGTGTGTGTGTGTGTGTGTGTGTGTGAGGTTAAAATGTTCAAACTATCTTTGGTCCAATTTTTTTCAGACGCAGTACTGAAAATCCTCCGCTGCAACCCCGAGTCCTCTGAGAGGACCGGGAACTCAAGAAAACAAGTGCAATAAAGCCACATTTAGAAAGCTTTGCATTGGTTTGTCTAGTTTTTTTTGTACTTTTTAATAATTTTTTTTGGCTGGCACTCCACCGCTCGCGCCGTGCTGACTTTGCTCGTCGATACAGACGTGAGCGGTTCGATCGCCGAGGTGACGGAGAGCGAAGGCAACCAATCTGTCAGCGTTTGCATTAAATAAGACATAAACTGCTGAGCTGCAGCTTTAAAAAAAAAACAAAACACCCTTTATCGACGACTGCAACAGTAGAAAATCTAAATACACTCGGGTCAAAGGTCACCGAACGGCTCCCAGAGTTTCCTCAACGGCCATTAAAGACAAAGAGAGTTTTTCGGAGCTCCAGGCATTAACTTTAAGTGTTTCCCTTTCAGCGTGGAGTTCATCGTCCTCAAAACAAGCGAACAAAAGAAAGCAAACCAAAGGGCGGACGAGCAGCGAGCCCTGCGGTCTGGACTCTACAGGTCCTCGGTGTAGATGATGCAGGGACTCGTGTCCTCGCTGGACTCCAGCTGCACCGTGGAGACGAACCAGCGGCGGGACCCCGTGGCGTTGTAGTTGAGCGTGGTGCGGTAAGTGTTCTTGGCGTGCTTGGGGTAGATGATGGTGGTGCTCTGGTAGCTGACGGGCCTCTGCCGCGGCTCCAGGTACACCTGGCTCTTGTAGCTCCTCCAGGTGCAGTTCCTCACCGCCACCACCGTCTCGCTGAAGGACGTCGGCGTGGGGACGGGCAAGCAGAAAACCCGGTCCTGGTAATGCTTGTCGGAGTCGTACTTGACCTCAGAGTTGCACCTGAAGGGAAGAGAACGTCTTTTAGATCAGAGGTCGCATTTGAAAACAACGATCCCAGAGAGTAAAATCAAGCTTTCTTATATTTCATCAGTTGTAAAAAGCAGTGAAAGACTTCTAGAATCACTCCTAAGGGCTTCATGCAGCTAGTTAAAGTCTGAAAAACCTCAAATCCTCTTTTCCACAGTGTTTCTCTTCATACTGAAGCTTGCAAACACTTGTCGCTTCTCAAAACAAGAGGATTTCTGTCATGTTTTCAGTCATTTTCCCACTCAAAGTGGCTTTGACGCTCATGCTGGCAATAAGCCGTCACTGTTTTCTCCGTGTTGCCCCCTCCTCTTCTAAAACCCTCCCTGAGCAAAGAGCAACACTTCTGACGAATCGTTAAGCTGATGTCTTTATGATTTCCACACCGTAACGGCCCGATTATGCCCCGCGAGCCGGATGTTTCACCTCCCAGGTTCAGCCTGTGATCACTGGGTGGGATGTAGTGAACCGAGCCATAACGATCTTACTTGATCTCCTTCTCCGGTTTGGGGTCGACCTCGATGCTCTCTCCGAAGAACACGGGGTACATGCGCGTCTTGGGGTCGCTTCCCGTGGAGTTGAGCAGCAGGTAGGGCAGCTGTGCACGGAGAAACACAACAACAGTCTCACTTAAACGCCCACAAACTGCTGGATCGGTTTTAAGCAGCCTGCCAACGTGTCCATTTAAGGAATTTCAGTTTCAAAAAAAAAAAAAAAAAAAAGATCCCAGCATGGCTGGGTGGGAGGGGGGGTGGTTGTTTCACCAGAGCCTGCAGCCCAAATTAAAAACACTGCCGTCCCCACCCTCTCCAGGAAAACACATCCTGCAGCCTCCTCTCTGGCCACTGGCAGGACGAAGAGTCCAACAGGAATCACAGCTGTCGAGGCAACGCGTCCATTCGAATTCGGATAATTACGGCGGCCAAATGAAGTGTTGGGGGTAAATCTCTCACTCACAATCTTTCACTGTGGATCAGGCCGGTTAGAGACGCGTGACCCAGACATCGCCTGCATGCGTGCGTGTGTGTGTGTGTGTGTGAGTGTGTGTGGACTGAAATAGACTTACAGACATTACAGAAATTCATTTGCAGAAAGCAGAGCTGCCGGTTCCCCGGCGGAGGGAAGATGAGGCTGTTTGAAAATGTTAACGAGGTGATAGTGAAGGATTTTCTGTTTTGTCTGGCCGCCTTCGAGAAAAGGTCAGAGGTCCAGTTTGAGCAGCAGTTTCAAACACTCTCTGTTTTCCTCTTTCCTTCTTTCCCGTCAAGCAACACAACATCTTCATGGTATTTAAAGTAAAGGAAGTGTGTCCCTCATGTCTGGTTGAAGAATAACAACCTCGCAACACCAGCAAATACACCGAAACAAAACAAAACACACACTCAACACTCAAGTTGTAATGATCCCACAATCCACCTTAAAGCAAGTGTAAAAATCATTTCCTGCTCCTTTTGCTTCCATAAAACTATTTTAAATCAAGAACCATTACTGAAAGCAACTGAGCTGATTTTGGAATTCGCAGATTTAGCTCAGATCTTGAAATACTCTTCAGAAACCTTAAAATATTGAAATTCCGAATATTTCAGTGACTTTAAAGAGTTAATTCTGATCATTTTTATCAACATATTTCTATTGTAACCCATTTTGCACTGCCAGCTGGAGCTGCAACACGCTTTTTCACTGATTCCTTGATCAGAATTACATTCTGATTTTGATCTCCTGGATTAAAATCCCCATCATTAAAATCTTAATAACCCACTGTCTGTCATCATGCAATAACTCCTCACAGTACCTGAAGTTAAATTGACCCTTTGGCTTATCTTTGCTTTCTTTTTTTACTGAATTAAATTCCGATAACAGACACTAGTAGTGATAGTAACATATATAACACCAGTATAATCAGTAACCTGGGATTATTCGTACTCCCTATGAGGGCAAAAACCAGCTCGAACTTCCTGAATTTATCTAGGAGTCTGTTCAGTTGATCCTCAGGAATAAGGTGCTTTTGGTGGAACCCTTTGGGACTGCTGAGCTGGGACTATCTTTAGGACTGATAACAAAGGAACCGGTTCAAAACAAGCCGGCAGCTGCAGGAGATCAGACCTGCTGTTGGACTCTGTCGCTCCAGTTTATCTAATGATTACTTTGACAGCTGTTTGATCCACCGGTTCTGTTTTTAATTTATTAATAACCTGTTAGAAATAGGCGAACATGCCCACCGTGCCATCCTTCCTGCTGACCTCAGGCCACCCGGCACAGCTGCTCCAAGGACCGAAAACAAAAGAGACAGCCTCAACAAGATCAAACACAACATTCACAGGCTCTGCTCAAGGAGGACGCGCCAGATGTGTGAAGTTTTGACACACTGCAGACATACAGGCTTCATTTAAACCAGGACTGACAGGTTCCTGCCTCCACACTGGCTGAACCTCTGATACTGTACAGTGTTTTCTCTGCAGGTATCTGACCAGCCTGAATTGGCCCCTCGGCCAAAACTTGGGTCCTTCTCACGTTACAGCAGGAAGGCTGTCACATGCTGCGGTCCGACTGCACATGCCACTTACAGGGGACGAGCAAGAGCAGGCCAAGGGCGCCACAGATCACCGAGTGAAGCTCGTCTTACCTACGGCCTGCGACCATCGCCACATTCTGACTCAACGGGGGGGCACTCCACTAGCACAGCTGCGAGATTTTCTTTTTTTTTTTTTAAAACCCTGCAGGTTCTGCTACAGCTTCTTTTCCTGCTGCTGGTACTCTTGACCCAGAGAATGTGATTGTCTTTCCTCTGCTGCTCTGGCATGGAGAGCATTCCAGGTATTTCTCTGGAAACGTCTGCAAAGCAAACACTGGTGAATGGAGGGGAGGTCACCTCCACACACTGCATAAATCGCCCCCTGGAAGCACTTTTCTGCCCAGAAGAAACGGACTTGCAGCTGAGAAAAGCCACACAATGTACAATGCACAATGCGGAGCCGCTGTGAGGAACGCCAACACAAACAGGGAATTCCAAGCAGCGGCTGTCTGGTGCCGCAAAGCCTTAGACTTCATATCCTGTTTGCATGGATGTGACTGCTGGCGCATCAGTGTCCCACGGTGAGATCTGCCTCCTGACCGTCCTTCTGCCTAATCCACCTTCAGCTGAACCGCCTCCTTCAACCGGACATGCACACCACCTAATCCACTCCCAAAATATTCACTATTACATGGCCACACGCATATTTCTGTGCCTGGAATCCTTCCTGCACTGACAAGGCTGCAGGTATAAGAATACTTATCCTGCATGTGCAATGCATGCATCTGCACCAAGACAGACTGTCTGAGCATTTATGTGTGTTTAATTTAGGAATTAGATAGTCACCAAGAACTTATGCAATGGGACTGCAATCGCTTCAACGAGCCCCCCGCACCTCAAATAGCACTGGAGGCTTGTTCTTAGGTGGCATACAAAAACAACACGAAAATAGATTTCCAAAGAGGAAAGACATGCACGCCTCCCCCCGTTCTGCAAGTACCGAAGGCCCAAAGACGGAGTACCAAACCAGAACAGCCTCTATGGGGAGAGCACAAAGCAGAAGACTCCTAATCCAAACCTCCGTGGGATTATAGGATCTCACTCTCTCTCCCTGTTTCTGCGGCAGGCCTCAGCAAACCGATGTCACGTAACTCCCAGGATGCAGCGCTGCATTTCTGACACTTTAAAAACCACCCTGACCTGCTCAGACACGTCTCTGAGACTTCTGAAGCTGGGAGCGACCTGGAAATGATTCTCAATCATCTGTCATGTATGACAGACAGGTCAACGCAGGATGTGTCATCTGCCTTTTGAAAGATGAGAAAAATGCCTTAATTATCCTAAATTCTAATTTTCAGGGGAGCAGCTCCCATCGTGTTATTTGTGCACGACTGTCTTCAGCTTAATGAGGGTTAATTTTCCCTTTAGGTGCTTTTCAGTGTCTGCACAGCAAGTCTTTCCCCCAGATGAGTGATCTGCATCTGATGGAAAGAACAATTTAGGATTTCCAGGAATTCACAGTAAGTCAAAAACTGAGATAAATTTTCTAAGAGATCTAAATAAAACCTGTTGCCAAAGACTTTTGATTTTGCTTCACTTCACTGCAGAAAGTGTCTCTTCTTGATTTATCATTTATTTATCACCTGAACAATACTTGCACAAGTATTATTTACACAGTTGCTGATTGAAGCTACTTATTCCTGTTAATGTTTAAAGATCGAACAGGATACAAGATACAATCTGCGACATCTGGTCAAACATCAGTCCGGTAATGTATTTCTTCAGTCGGGTCAGCTGGAACTTCATAATCTCAAAGGTGAACAGGGTCACTGCTGGTTTAATATATGACCAATTTAATTCATTCAAACACATGTAGCAGTCGCAGTCATTTTAATGTTTTTAAACGTTTGAAAGTCTCTGCGGCTCAACAGTGGCGACTGAATCCAACTTGACGGTGTTTCTCGACACTGAGTAAGCCTTATCCAAACTTTTTCACAAGAGTCGCCCATGCAGATTCCTCACAGATCACCGGGAGTGGAGAGACGGAAACCTGATCACACTTGTCATCCTTCTCAGTGTACACACCTTTACTCGGACACATGCTACCGAAGCGACTGCACTCATATGACTGTCATTTCGCCCGGAGCCCCTGGAATCTTGGAAAGGACCCCTGGGAGTCCCTGGACCCCAGTTTGGAAACCCATCTGGGCCCAGCAACTCGCTGACCTTTAATGACACCGTGTAGTAAGAGTCCCACAGATGCCCCGGAGATAAAAAAGCAGAACTTTTACAGTATTTTTCGGAGCATCTGAAGCAGGAGGGCAACATCAGAAGTTTACAACTGAGGAATTCCGGACAGAGGAGCAGACAGAGAGCTTCCAGATGTTGAGTGAGGGGAGCTGATGTGAGATCTGTTTCTGCCCAAACTCTTAAAATGCTTTCAGATTTCCTGCGTCTCTCCCAGCAGCGTCACTATTAGAACTTTTAAAACTTGATCTTCTTGTTTTTAATTCGACATCTTTGTACTCACTCCACAAAGTCACTTTCTGGACACTAAACAGACCTCGCAAATTTGCGTCAAATAAAACCATAAATGCAGCTTTCTGTTTCTTACCAGTTTGCCTTCTCTGCTTTCCTTTTTATAATATCCATGATGGCTTTCGACGGGCGTCGAGCAGCTGCCGGAGCGCGACTCGATCAGAGCCGGGGAGAGGGAGCAGAAGGGCGGACTGGGGCTGGGGGGCAGCCCCGAATCCGGGCTGTCGAGCAGCCCTTCCCGGTTCTTTCCTTTCAGGCTATCATCCATCGCTTGTAAATGTAGGTGCCCCACCATTTCTGGGATGGCTCACTTAAAAAAGAAGAAACCCTCGTGACGGAGTGGCACAGGCGGGCTGTAGGTGTCGGAGCGCTCCGAGCCGCCGCGCGCTCCTGGCTGCGTCCGCACGCAGCAAACAATCCTGGGGGAGCTCTCTGAAGGAGGAGAAGAGCCCTGCAAGTGGACAACACGGGAAAACTGCATTTAGGAATGAATTCTGAGCTCCAGAGTCACATCGACCCACTCTTTACCTCGCTTCTGACTTCACTGTACCTGTGCGTCCTGGTGCGTCCACTTTGACCCAGAAATATACTCCAAAATATGCCGCCAAGGAACAGGAGACACACTTGCATACAGCTTTAAACTTCACCTCAGTGTGAGGTTATTTCCTATCTCTACGACCAAACCACTGAGCAGAACCGTAGTAAAAGTCACCCAGAAAACAAACCCTGGTCCGCGCGTCTGGCACCGATCTGGATGAGCGCTGCTCTGCGCCTCCGCTCCGAGTCTCAGTGTGTGTGAACCGTGTGTGTGTGTGTGTGTGAGTGTGTTTGTGTGTACAGTGTGTGTGCGGCTCTGTGCAGCGGAGAGCTCCCTCTTAATGATCCTGCCAGGCTTTTTTTTTCGAACCTGGATCCAGTCCAGCCCCTCATGATCTGGATCACTTCCACGTCCAGCCGACAGGGGCGAGCGCGTCCTCCTCTCCTGCTGCACTGTACAGTTTGGCTGCAACAATGCTGATGTGCCTTTTAGCAGATGGTTATAATGTTGGACGTGTTCCCCTGCTGGGGTTATTATTGTCTTCAACATTCACCTCTTTTGTGCAACCAGTAGAGCAACTGCTATGGTGCAAAACAACAACACCATTTCAGGATCATTAGTGTAATTTTTATTCATATTTATCAAAGAAACACCTGAAATACCCTTAAGGTGAAATTAGTAATCTATTCTGAGTTTCAGGTTTGGGTTTTCTTTCCTCTTAATAATATCAGTGCAGTTTTACAGTTGACACCACTGAAAAATCCTTTAAACACACTCTACCCTCATCACCCATGTCATCCCTGCCAAACTCATAACAGTCACAAATGTCTTTACACAGTTAATCACATTCATCAGCTGCCTTCATGACCTCAGTTTGGAGCAACTCGGGATTCAGCATCTCCGAGGACACTTTAGCGTTTACATGGGACTTTTTATTCTCCAATTTAGGCCTAATTCCGCTCTACATTGACCATGTAAACGCCTGAAAACTTTGTTCGGAATTAAGTTTGAATCCAAATAGAACTTTTATCCTTTGGAAGCAGAATTACATGTAAATTAGGCGCGACTTTTTCCTGGTCGTTCTGCGCATGCTCCGCCATGATGACGCAATATTCCAAGATGGCGGCCCGCAGGCCGCGGTTCTACTCTTACGGAGATGTTTTATTTAAAGGTGCTGTAGGCAGGATTCAGCATCTCCACCATCTTGCTTAGGGTTACCAAAGCAAGATGGCGATTTGAAACCCAGCACAGCCAATCCTGTCCTGTTTTCTCTGACATCACGCCCTTACGCAAGTTAAGCCCCTCCCACAAGAACGTGCGACGAACGCCCCTCGACCAATCACGGTTAAAGCCTCAGGGGCTCTTCTGATTGGTCAAAGATACCTGGAGCTGTGAGATTCCTTTTCAGCTCAGAACAGAGACAGATGGAAACGCTGCGCCCTCACGGTAGTGCAGTTATGCTACACTCCTAAAGGATTATCAATGGATACTCTAACATTTAATCCAAAGAAAACAGAAAAATTAGCACTGACTAGCAAAATCCTGCCTACAGCACCTTTAAAGGCAGTTTTAGAACTGGATATAATGAAGCCAAAGAATGGATGGGCACATAAAAACATGAATATTAGCAAAGCTGAAGGATCAAAGTTAATCGAGAAACTTAGAAGAGAAAAACGCTGTTTACTTCTGGGAGAGGTCAGTACGTCACGCCCCCTGTCCAATCAGAACGCTTCACAGACCCCGGCATGAGAGAGGTTCAGTTCTTCGTTTTTCCCATGTAAACACGACGCTCATGAATATAATTCTGAATTATTTCGTTTTAGAGTAGGACAATTCCAAATTAAAAACACCCATGTAACCATGTATCAAATGAAGCTGAGCCACATCCGCCCTCTAATTAGTGGTGTAATTCATACCGACATGTAACTTATTAATTACTCCACAGGAATAACCATAGAAATGAAAATGTTTATGCTGCTAATATTTGCACACATTACAGAATCACAGCACACTTTGTCACATACAAATATGTCGTCTGTAACAATAGGATTCAAAACAAACCATTGTTTTCGGGAAGCAGCCACACCAACAAACAAAGGGGAGAAACAGATTTTATGAAGTTACACAAATGTTCCTGATAGCTGTAGGTACAGTTTGTGCTCAGTCGGTTCTTCTCTTCCTCTCCCAGCTTGCTCTGGTTCCATGTGTGTGTGTCTGTGTTTGTGTGTGTGTGGCCTGTGGGTACATCTTCAACATCATGGGTAAAAATATTATTAAAAACAAACAGTTCAAGTTAAGTGAGCAGAAACTGAAAGTATTTACGGATTGACTGTTTATAAAGTACATCTGGGGAAGCTTGTATCATCTGCAGAACAATGTGCATAATTTTCATGAGCATTAACATCAAGAATATGAACGTGAACTCATTTATTAAAAGCCAGCAGCTAATGTTACCTGAACAAGTGAGCTCAACAACACTTAGAAATCCCTTTGAGGTGGAATTCAAGGGAGATCAACTTTCCCCAACATAATCTGAAAGGTATCCAGAGGATCTTTCAGATTCACTGTTCTTGTTGACTGATGCTGTTTTCATTTAATTACAGCAAAGAAATCAACAGTCAGCTCTTTGTTGAGCAACTCTGAAAATATTTAGTCAGTAACCGGATGATTAAAGGATTGCTAAGGTTATTTTTCATGAGATCTGTCTGTAACTATCCTGCCTGGTGTATTTCAGGACTGGGTGGAGATGGGTGGGGACGCTCCATCCACTAGCAACCGAGTGATTTGTGTGCACACACAGAAACACACACACACACACACTGGCAGAGGCCGACAACACAGACCTGAGTGAACAAACGAGCACACAGCGGAGAAAGAATTGAATCCTTGTTGATGTTTCACTCCACAGAGCGTCTGTGCTGTCTGTTCATACGCTCACTCTCAGCAGCAGCAGCGCTGCCAAAAGGGAAATCAGAGCATAAATAAGAGCCAGTGCAGAGCGGCACACACTCGCTGCCTGCTTTAAGTAGTTGATTGTATCTTTGATGGTCCACCAGCTCTCCATGGTGATTACCATAGACTGCCAGGAAGTCAAGCATGAAGCTGTTTTTTTTCTTCTTAAAGTTCTCATAAAAACTCTGATAACTCTGTTTGCCTTTGTTGTCGGTAAGATATACTTAATGGCATGCCTCTTAAGCTTGTGCAGCTGTAATCTTGCTTGCTGAGGTTTGTTTTCCCTCCTCCGTGTTATTGTTTGGAAGCCGCAGCAGGAAGCCGCGGAGCAAAGTTTTTACTGGCGTTCCCCATGTCAGGTGTGTTTTTGTGTCATCTTATGCATCTTAAAGAACCCATCACGCTGATCCTCAGGCATTCAAGGGATCAGTGCAGAGATCTGGTACAGATTAGGCTCTGCAGCGCAGATGATGAGCGTGTTTGGTGGGTGTAGACATGTCGGTGAGCGTGCTGGGCGGAAGAGTTGCTCAACTGCATCCTCATTGAACGAGCAAGCAAAGCTGGAATTTGTCTTCGGTGTTTTACATGTTGTTGGCCTGTTCACACGTTGGTGGGAATCAAATGCATTAAAGGATCAGTTCACTCAAAGGACAAAAGTATATTTCCACACAGTCTATTGCTGACGAAGCCTCAGAAGTTAATTCTACCTGACAACTCAAACGTAGGTTTTACTAGGCCCATTCGCTGATTTGATTTGCAGGATTGGATTCGTTTGCAGACACATGAACAAGACTTTGTCACCAGGAAAATCGTGGCTTCTCTTTGTTGCCTCAGTAGCTTTGACCAATCGGATTTTAGCGGCTTTTGGTTGCGTGCAAACAAACAATCAGTGGAAAGTCAAAGAGGCAGAATTCATCAGCTGTTATGAAACTCAGACCACAACCGAGGATTTACTGTTATTATTAAGCAGTTATTGGTTTATGGATATTAGTTACAATGATGTGAGACTCATTTGTGATGAATGTCAACATGGATCAAAGCACAAACAACAACAACGAGTCCATAGAAGAGCAAGGACAACAAGAAATAGCACTTTTTTCTTGTGTGTGGCAAAGAGTGAGGCAAACAGTTAAAGGGTTAAATGCATACCTGCGTGTTTTCTATCAAGCCATATATTTAATTTGTGGCTGGAGTGCCATTTTTGGCTCCGTTATTTGTATTATAATGTCGGGCTAACATGCCAGCACTCACTGTCGAGATGCCAAACGTATGCGTTTTGTAATCTGGACAACGTTTCTTTCAGAAGCCAAATTTACAGCCCGTGTGGTACATCTAATGTCAGTGGGTTTGCTATGAAATTCTGCTTCCAGGGGGTCTGGTTAGACACTGCATGGGGGTCTGGTGGTTAGCAATCTCGCCTCAGAGAAAAAAATGCACCCTGTTCAAGTCCAGGTTTGGGCTTGGAGGCCTGGCTGTGCTGACTTTGCATGTTTTTTTTCCATGTGCACGCATTGGTTTTCCTCCGGTATTTCTGTTTCCTCCCACAGTCCAAAAACATGCGTTTGAGGCTAACGGATGTCTCCAAATCTCACACAGGTGTGTGTTTGTGTGTGTCCTGTGACGGACTGGTGGCCTGTTGACTCAATGGTTTGCACAGAACTGAGAAGTTGCGGCGTGAAAAATTAATTTTAGTTCCTTCCTGAGGAAATTAATCTCTTTTCCCAGACTAAACAATATCAGCCATTAGAAGCAGAACTGTTTCCAAATCTTAATCCAACAGATTGGCTGATTGTCCATAAAGCACCTGCTGAGAATCGCTGTCTCGGTCTGCATATCAGCCTGCTACACGAGCATTAAGCTCACAGCAGTCCTGTGTTTAGGTGGCTCAGTGTCGCCTTCGTCGGCTGACAGGCTGTGATTCATGTTGACCTCAACAGAAATACCATCGACGTTGATTATACTGGCCGGCAGATACGAATGTTTGAGGCTATCATATCTCAAAATCAGGCTGACAAATGCACAAAACAAACCACTAAATGCTGTGTTTGTTTTGGGTATTTCGTTGAACTGACCACACGAGAAACCAGAGCCATTAAATATCATGTTTTTTAGAAAGATTGATAAAACAGACAGAATATGCACTCATGGTACTGTAGTATGTCCTGAGCTCCACAGTGGTGTGGTTCAGACTCTCAACACATAACGAGAACATCCCAGACTGATTCAGATATGTCTGTATGGAGTTTGCATGTTTCCTGTGCATGGGTGGGTTTTCTCTAGGAAGTTCAGTTTCCTTCCACAGAATAAAAGCATGAATTTGATGTTAATGATGAATCTAAAAGTGTGTGTTTGAGTGATTTGAACATTTCAGGCTGTTAAACATAAAGTGTAAAATAAGTGAAACACATTCACCATGTCTCTGACCCAATGAAGGTATTTTTTGTTTGTTGTATTGTATTTTTTTCAGTTTCTTCAGTGTTGAAGTATTCATGTTTATTTCTACAAATACTTATTTTACACCCTGATGTGTCTAAAATAACATTTGGCTCACATGAGATGATTTAGAAAGAACCTCCTGGCTTTTCATAAAGCTAGAAATTTGCCTCTGTTAGTTGAAAGGGTCAGCTTTCACCGTGTGCTGGTCACAACTTTGTACAAACAAGAAAAAAGGTCAGATTCTGACCAAGTCTGCTTAATGTTTTCTCCATGTGCTTCATGCGCTCAGGGAAATGAATTATTCTTTCAAAGACTTTCATTTCAGACATGGCTGCTGACAGGCCTGCTTTATCCCTCTGGTTCTTCTAGGAACGTTACTTTGGCACATGTGTATCAAACCTATGACCCCTCAATTATGGATGGGAGACCTGGGACATTATTGAACAAACACCTTTAGCTTTTGGCCCCATTATGCAGGAGTTGATTGAAGAGTCTTGCAATCAGTATTTGGTTTCTGAGAGTTCTGGGATCCCGGGGGGCGTCCAGACAGACCTGGAGGGGGAAGGGACGGCCAAGTTGTCTGCCGATGATTCATTTTTAGTGCTCCATCAGCCTTCCCCTCGCAGGGCAGCGTTTCCTCACATCCTGCCACAAACGCTCACAAACACGCACAGACAAAACCGGGACAACACAAACATGTTTGCATGCGCATAGATGCCGAAACTGGTTCGCTCGCTCGCCCAGACATTCCTGATGTGCAGAAATCTCTGGCTCATTCTCGCTGCGCTCACACACACACTTGCCAAGCCAGCTGTATAATCTGAGCTGGGAAATGAGGGATGGATGTGATACAGGTGTGTGTTTGTTTGCACGAGAGTGAGACAAACACACAAACAGAAAGAAGGGCGTTCATTTCTCTGCGTGATGCATTGTTCAAGTCTGAGTTTCGCTGTGGGGTACTGATACTTTCTGGAGGTGCGACAGCTCCACCGTGCACGCCGGCGTGTGCACCTGCCGTCTGGAAAACACTCTCAATGTAAACAAACCGCAGAGAGGCCGGCCGGCCGCCGCTGGCAGGACGGGTGTTTTGAGTCGGCGGAGGCGTCAGTGTGGTTTCCACACACACACACACACAGTGCTCGTCTTTAAACTCGCCTCCATGAATCTTCACCATCTCGCAGATAGGTGACCGTTCTCCTGTTTGCTTTTCACACAATGTACACATAAACACTAGCTACTTGTCCGACGCACTCACGTGACCCCGCACCTCTGCTCCGTTCCCCTTTCTTCCAACCTTTGAAAAGAAGTCGGCTTGATGATGGATGAGTCTGGCAGATTTTAAATATGCCATCCAGACCTCGGAGTTCAATCCATAATGCACCTCAATTCTCTGGAGCCAGCCTACATCTGGTTTTGATGTGTGGAGACGCGGTCTGAATGGAGGAGACAATCCTCACCCTGCATTTCTCTCAATCCAACGCAAGCTTCTTCTCCTCCCTTCAGTTCTAATCTGTCTCTGTGATTCTGCTTCATCCATCATTGAGCAAAACAACACCAGGCATCTTAAAATGACACCAGTGATCATCCGCGGATCACATTGCAGCGTTTATTTATGTACCACTTTATTTATATGCCTCTTTATTTGGGGTCTGCTCCAAGATTTATTCCAGTGAGTCTTGTTTCTTTTCACATCGAAAGTCTTTTTTTCTTTTCACATCAGCGTATTATTAACTTTATCGTGCTTGAACACTATAGTAAGACACTGAAACAAAGAGAAACATGATCGATCGGCTGGTGTGGCGTGTTCGTGTGTGTTCAAAGTGAGAAAGTTCCATAGAGGGAAGACTATTTCTAAACGCTGCCAAGGTTAAAACGTCTGACGTCAGTTTCTAATGTGACGCCACTCCACGTGACACATTTGTGTATTAACTTTACTTCTTGATGATTCATTTGGTCATCAACAAATTTTTTCCAGTTGAAGAGGAAAATCGCCCAACTTCATTAGCAAGCTACCAAATTAGTAGTTTTACTTGAGTACACATTTTAAATGAGGGGTTTCGTGTTTAGTGTTGTTTTTCTCTGCGCTCTGATTAGAGCTGTTGTTATTTTATATTGTAAACAGTTATGCTATTAAAGGAATTAGATTTTATTGTCTTTTTAATCTTTGTTGGATCTTCTAGAATCATCAGTGTTCAGATTTCTGATGTGGAAATTTGTCTAATTGCTAATATTTTGCCTGGATGTTGCCACATTTGCACCAAATTAAACAAAAGACATTTTTAAAACTCGCACATTTAAGATTTAGGGTGTCTCCTCTTGCATCTAGTTGCAGCATTTTCAGGAGGGAATATCGTGAGAAGAGAGGGGGGACTTTAACGGAAGATTCTTCTTGTTGTCCAGGGTTCCAGTTTAGTGTTTCTTCCAAAAAAACAACTCAAAATGTATGTTTAGTGGAAGTCATTTGCAGAAATGTGTCGGGCAGTGTTTGGACGGGGCTGATTAATAGGTACTGTACGTGGCGGCGTGCAGTGTGCGTGACCTCCTTCCTGGGACTTCCCTGAGGCTCCGCAGCTGCTGGCCTCGCATGCTAGCAGCTCATCTGCTCTCAGCTGTAATCAGTGATTCACCTGCACGCTGCTTCCTCTGACATTTTCACTTCCTCGTAACTCTGTGTGAACAGTCAATAGGCAAACACGAAAATGGCTTTTGTTTAATGTGTAACAGTCTGAAACGAGGCCGGCCGTGTTTGCCGTCATGCTGTGCGACACAGATTTCGTGCGCGGCTTCTTATCTGTCCACGTACGAATCCATATTCTGCCAGTGCAAATACTCAGAGGTAATTCAAACAATGAAACGTCATCATAAAATCGACTGCGTGAGCAGACAGTCAATAGTCAGTCGCTGCCGCTGGTTTGCATGTGGTTTGTGCACATGAGTCACACATTTGCCAAACAAATACCAGCGAGCAGGAGTGTCTGCGGTATCCACCCTGGGAAAAAAGATACAATCTAGGCTTTGTCTCAGAGTGACGCTCGTCAGCGTTATTTATTGACTGAAATAGGTGTGCAGTGGTCACAGGGAGAGCTGGGCTCAGCGGGGGGGGGGAGTCCGGCTAAGCGAGCGAGCCAAGGAAGACAAGGAGAGGTCAGGGCGGGGGTAGAGGGCAGCAAGATAACAGCTGTTTATGTTTCTTGTCTCATTCATCCTGCATTCAGACACATCCATCTCCACACCCGCTGCGAGGCCTTCTCCCCGTGCATTCAGAGTGTAAACAACCCCGCGCCCGGCTCCTGCAACAGCCCTGCCTGTGTCTCCTGCAGTGTTTGCTCAGGCCTGCGGTTTGGGCTTGAGTCTTCGCAGCGCAAGGCATCAAATCAAACGCAGCGATTCGAGCATGATGTCAACGTGACAGCTGCTCGCCACGGTACCTCAAAATTTATCACCCGGCGATTTAGTGCGGAGTGATCGAGCCCAGGTTGCAGGAGGGAACAAACAAGCTGTGTATTTCCTCTGCTGAGGCGCAGGGATTTACTCTCCACCGGTTAAGTTCCGCTCCTTTGCTGCCTTGAAGACAGTTGAAACCCCCACCTCTGAGTGATTTGTGCCTCGGCCAGAGTTCATGACTCGTCTCCTTCCAGACTGACAGCACCTCGAGTGCTCTGCCATCAGGGGAGCTTGTGTTTCCCATGGTACTTTGTGTTTGCCTTCTAGCCTGCAGGGATATAATGACAAGCTTGGACCACCCATGTCTGCTTTGGCCTGACTGTTATTGAAGAAATTCCCCAAGCTTTAGGGTGCGTGCATGCGCGTGTGCATGTCACCATAAGCTCCAGTTTATATTTTAATGCTTGAACCAGAGCTTAAGTGATGAATCTTAACTCTGAAAAGTTGACATGCAGAATTACAGTGATGGATCTGTAATAACTGATCATTTAACCTGTATTGTTCTTTGTTATTTTACAGTTAAAGAGTCATTGAACGGCTACACACTGTGACTTTTGACCACCTTAGGCCCAGTTTAACATCTGAAAATGCATTGCTTTTGCTTCGGAAAGGTTTCATGTTGACACAGAAACGATGTCCGTTTGCACAGAAACAGCAGAAATGCTGAAAACGATAGTTTTCATCTTGGGCCACTAGTGGGTGCTGTCAGAGCGTTTTCAGAAAAATGTGTTTTCCTCATTTCCATGGCGACAAGAGTTGGAACATTTTTTAAAAAGTCCCACCGAGGGAATCGTTTTCAAAAAACTGAACCCAAAATGAAATGAAAATTTTGAGTTGTCACTTGAAAATGTTCTTATATAAATGTGGCCAGATGTGCAATCGTGACATTTCCTTTGATTGTGTCTAAAATCTGCACTCATATAATGTCAATGGTGTGACCAAAGATGGAGCAAGATCATTTCTGACAGTGTCCAAAATTTCATGTCTCTTTTTTTTCTACACTGCTGAGTGGCTGTTGTGAGCTACAGCTGCAAGCAGTGAAAAATTAAAAATCAGATCAACACCAGAACAAGAGTTTGCACATTCCTAAAGGCATAAAGTGCTGGAACTTTTGTTGATAATGTGGCTTTTATTCCTTGCACATAAGTGCTTCTGCAATAGGAGATGAACTGTTACTTCAATTAAATTATTTTCTGAGACGTATGTAGATTAACTCCACATTTTTACATCCATGCTGTGTAACAGCCAATAAGCTTACAGCACCAATAAAAACAGCAGGAACCTTTAGAAGCCTTTGCTAAGACTGCTGAAGCGCCATTAACAGGAACAATGTCCTACCTTCGTGCATTTCTTCTGTTCTGTAAAGCTGTTGTTCTAAAGTCAAATAACTGGAACAGTATAAGAAAGAGTCTTGCCAGATTCCTCTCCCTCACTTAGTGCAGCTTCACATGCTGTATTGTAAATCTATAATCACTCTCAGTGCCCCTGTCAGAATCAATCAGTGTGATCATGGCCCGTTTCTCTGTTTCTGTCTGAAGCTTAAAGGAAGACGAAAGCAAGCACCAGTCACAGGAGGTCCTGAGCGAGCAGGGGGGGCTCTGAAGTCGAGGCGGGGAGATATTCATGAGCCCCAGAGGTCCCAGGATCTGCCATGGATGACAGTTGGAGCCCAGTTTGGGTGATTAAGCCACATCTTTTCTTGGCCCCTCTCCATGGCCACAGACTGCCATCCATGTGTGCTGTTTCTGCCGATGCAATAATCCCTTACATGTGTTTCTAGCTTAATGACGATCCTGTGGGAATTTGTCAGGACGTCTTTATTTTGGTGGCATCCACACCACCTTATGCAAACGTGCGAGCTAACTTTACTGCACGTACTCAACCTGATGATCGGAGTCCACATTTATGTTCCAGCGTCGCACGTTTGTTGTGGATTTGTTGGTCGACCATCTGTGATGTGGCTCTCCTCTGGTACTACATCTGGTCACTTTGGAGTCCAGTAAACCTATCATTATGTTGAGAAAAGATTTTTGGGAATCTGGTTGGAGCTTTCTGACATGTCACCCTGGACCTCAGGTGGGCTGTGGCCTGAACTGTTCACACAAGGAACAACACATCCACTTTTCCATGGCGTTTACCTCAGATTCTGACCCTACATTCTGAAGGTGGCAGCAGAAACCTAAACTCATTCCATCAGGGAACTTTTTTCCAATTCTGGCAACCCTGTGTGAACCCTGCGAAACCACATGTTTCGTGGTCAGAGATGATCTTCTGCATAACAAGCGGTTCTTTGAGTCACTGCCGGCTTCCAAACATCTCAGCCTGTCTGGCCATTCTCTGACCTCTGGCATCAACAAGGCATTGTTAGCAGGTCACTTTATATTTTCTCGTTCTCTCTGTGAACGGCGAAGGTGGTTGTGTGTGAAAATCTCAGTACGTCAGCAGTTTCTGAAACATTCATGTGGAACCAACAATAATACCACATTCAAAGTCAATCAAAACACATTCTTTCCTCAGTTTAAGCTTGAGCAGCTCGTCTTGACCCTGTCTACACACCATGTTGCTCAGCCAATCAGCTATCAGCATTGGGTTTTTGAAGAGGGGATTGTTAATTGTTTGAAAAAACGTGGGTGGAAACCATATGAGACAAAATGGATTATTTAATATGTATTTTCAAGAATCTTTGTGAACTTTTTAAGAAAAATTGTTTGGAATTTACAAGTAACCAGTTTTAAAGACAGCAGTTTGAAGCAAACCACATATCCTTGGTTTCAGAAATGTGACATTGTGAAGACATTTACATTGAAAGTCGTGAAGAAACTGGGTCCTGGGAGCAGAAATACATTTTCCGGAAAAGCCTGAATCTCTTCGGGGTATTTCTAGTGAGGAGTCTCGTTCATCAGGTGTCATCAGGTAAAACCTGAGAAAGAAATCATGAGTATTTAGCAGTGAAGTTTTCTGTCAGGTGAAACATAATTTCTCTGTATGAGTGTATTTAATTTACCTCAGTTCCCAGAAAGAAAGTGGGTAGACCAAAAGTGATGACTATATTACACTCATTCTCTTTCTCACTCAGAGTTACTCAGTTTCACCGATTCCGTTAATCACTCACTCATTTACTCACTCACTTTCTTTTTGTCTTGTTTTGCTCCTCCACATCTTTTTTCCCCTCCCAGCCTCGGTGTGATGTTCCCTCTATAATGGCGGGCCGGCGCCGCCCGCTCAGAGACAGGCCTCTTTCCACTGGCCGGCGTCTCTTCCTTCCTGGACCTGTCATGCCATGTGAAGTCGGCGGACACGTTGGAATACACACAGGGTTAGTGTTCATTTGCAGTTTCCTGCTAATGTCAGTCTGAGCCGAGCAGAGAAAGCACGGAGACAGTTTCACACCCTCCTTTTAAATTGAATCCGGGATTGGTCTAAAATGATTTGGAAAATTGATTAATGCTGGAAGTGGCCGCAGGCTGTTGGTGCTGGTAGCTCCGTGAATCAGACTCGTCTCAGAGACACATGTAGACAGAGGTTTGTGCTTTCTGCTGCCTCAGTCTGGCCCCAGGGCGCGAGGAGGATTTAACTCCTCCAAGCTGTTGCACAACACAGCTGTGGGTAAACAGGCTGTGTTTAGATGCCCGTGTCTCAACCTGCAAACACAGAAACACACACACACACACACACATGCACGCAGGCACACGTGCATGCAGACGCAAACAAATCAAGACCTACAGAGTGGGTGTATTTGCACGGCCACACCAAAACCTCTTGTCACAACTTGTTGGACTGAGTAAAATAACACTTTTGCAATGTTGTACAATGTAATAACATGCAAGCGCCCCGACAGCGCAGCATTACAGTATGATTTGTGGGTTCGAATGATTTAAATTTGAACTAAACAGGCAAACGCCGGGATCCCCAAACTGCCTCGCAGCTTAATCAAAGCGTCCGATGAATCAGAGCATGTGGCTCCTTGAAATTAAAGAGCACTTCTTTTACTACGCAGATCAGTGTCTCCTATCGATTTCGTAGTAGAGAATCTACAAGTAGTTATCAAATACTTGAGTGCACACATCAGGATAAAAATAACCACCAGGAAATCCAATTCAGCAGCGTCCTTCCTGGAACTGAAGTTATGTGGCTAAATATTTTATCAGTCTGCTCAATCAAGCTGTCACGACAGGCACGGAAAATATCAACAAGATTTTTTTATTATTATGAAAAAGAGCTACACAAGTGACTACTTGTCACAACTACCAACCTATACGTGTAATTTTTCTGATGTATTTCTATTGATATGGGGCCAATTACAGTAGAGCTCAACCCATGACTCCTTTACTTAAAAAATATGCACAATATAATAACAAGCAATCCCTCAAGAGGACGCACAGTGAGAAAAAAAAAAAACAAAAAAAAAAAAACAACCAACAACTGACTTTTACCACTTTTACCAGAAAGAAACCTCGGAGAGATTCAGACTCAGAGGTAGCAGCTTCCTGTCGCACAGGTCGGGTTGAACCAGATAGAGTTAAAAGGATGCAGCAGAGATAGAAGACAACAAACAAACAAGCTGAACAACAGAGAGCAAGCTAATCAAAACACTGCAGGCCTGATAAAAACAGGAAGCACTGACAAGCCTCCAGTCCTGCAGTCAGAGATTCTGCAGGCAGGAGAGACACGTGTGATTCAGACATGTGACAGAGAAAAGCTTCGTGCAATAAAAGGTTGACGTCTCGCGGTCCAAACCTGTCGCAGCTTCACCAGAAAAGTGTCTTCAGTCGGTTTAATCAAACAGGAATGCCTGGAGACTGTCATTTTTCTTCTTCATTAAGTGTCTGTTATGTGAAGATAGAACCATCAGACTTGTACTGACATTATACACATTAATACAACTCAAATACTAACTTTAGTGAAGCACTTTAAGTTCTCACAGCTCGTGTGAGGAACTAAGTTTGAGCAGCTTTAGCCTCCATTTTAGTTATACTTAAAAGAAGCATGAAAATATAAGGAAACCAGGATTTTTCTCAAACATTGTTTTTCTTACAGCCTTTCGACGCGGCTTATATTTTTCAGGCGGTGCGATCGTGAAACTGACACTGCAGTCTGTCCTCGTAGCTGCTAAGTGGCAATGTTTAAACACACACACACACACACACACACACACACACACACACACACACACACACACACACACACACACACACACACACACACTCTAACTCCAGAAAAATCCCAAAATACACTGGAAATATTATTTAAAATGGCTGAAACCAGATCCTCTTGTGTCCCGTCTAGACAAACCGCTGCAATTTTGCTTCCTGCAGTTCCCCGTGCAGCGATTAAGCGAGTGGGAGATGCCTCTCCATTTTTACACATGATATAAGGGTTCAAACTTGAACTCCAGCCTGGTTCTGGCGGCCAGTTTGTTCAGCTGTGCTCGGCTGGACCGAGGTCACGTCCCAACCGCTGTCCTGCCAGCGCACGTTGACCCCAGCTGACCTGTGGACGGCTTCAGCAGAGTTCCAGCTGCCGCCTGCGTCGCTGTCTTTCCTCACACTGTCCGACAGCAGCGGCAGAGCACAGGTCAGACAAAAGGTAGTGCAATCTTTTTCCACCCCCCCTTGCTCCTCTCCCTCAGTGGGGTGATATCCTGGCTTCATCTATAAGCCCCAGAGCATCCAAACATGGACCTCATAATAGGATCTGTGCACATGTAAGCTATAAAGAGCCTTGAATGTTGTGGCAATTAACGTTGCGCTGCTGAACTGTGGGCCCCGTTGGAGCTGCGGCGGAGGGTTTCTGGGCCGATGTGTTTCTTTTCGCCGCTCTGAGCTGCGAGCCAACTGGTCCATTTTCTCCGATCCACTTTCACAGGCCTCTTTTATCCCTCACAAAGCCCAAATACCGCAAAGAAAATGGGACTGGGCGGAGTTCAAACGACAGCTCCAGAGTTTTATGCTCAGTGGAATCAGAGATGACTTTTTAAATGCCACTCCGTGTGCGCTGCCCTACTGTAAGAACACAGCTAATGAATTTAATGTGCAGTCTTTGGCTTGAGATGTTCATTTTTCTTCTCTGGCTGATTGTAAACTAGAAGTGATTTACAGCCGCAGTGGTAGGCTGCGCTGTTTTGTCGTGTGGGAGTCTTATTAGGGAGTTTAGCTGCACTCGTCCGCACCACCATCATATCAAACTCTACGTACTACTTCTTGTTGAACATACTGTGACGTTCCAGCGAAGTCGCATTCCTCTGGTAACTTGAATCCGCCAGACGCTCAGCGCTTCAGGCTGCTAAGTGACAGATTGAGAGTCGTCATGGTCGTACGCGAGGTTTGAGATGAGAGGTTTATGCAGTCAGCACATTCCTTCATTCGCTCTCCTGTGACGCGTCTGCGTTTTTCTCCTGGTGAAATATTCTTTGGGAAATATCTTTGAGACGTTTTGTCTCAACGGACGTCAGTTAATGTGGAGCTACATGAAGGAAGAGACAGACGCAAATGTGAACAAATGGGGTGCAGCTTTTCAGTTTTATTTCAGACATGTAAGAGATTGATAAAGCAAGTCATCGCTTAAAATAAATCTTCAAAAAAATTCACAAAGAATTGATGCATTGCAGATGAAAAACTACAACATAAGTTACACAACACAAACATGTTCTGAAGTATAAGGTGCATTCTGCAGGAGACATTCTCTGAGATATGAAAAGTACCTGGAATTTTTAATCAAAACTGATCATTTTGTCATCATTATGAATCTGGTATGTTCAATTATTATATAAAAACCATTCATATAAATATAATTTATACATCTATTCATAAATGCAAATGATTGTACGAACAAAAAAGTGCACTCATACTTTTTGCTGTAGGCAGGTGTCATTGTAATCTGCTGTGTCTCTCACACACACACACACACACGCAAACACGAAAAGTATATTTGTTCAAATCAACGTGCACAACATGATAAAAAAGAAATGAAAATGTATACCTCATATGACATTAATCTCAGTGCTGTAGAAGTTTCAGATTGATAGCCACCTGCTGTGAATGCAGTTGCAGTGCTGCTGTCTCTGTCTCTGTCTCTCTCTCTCTCTCTCTCTCTCTCTCTCTCTCTCTCTCTCTCTCTCTCTCTCTCTCAATTGCATTTGGTTTGCGTGCGTTTTGCAGATAACACCAGAACAATAACAACATTAGCAACTTCATGTGCTAATAGGAGCGTTCAAATAAGGGCTTAGTGTGCATTAGACTCTGTTTACACGAGACCTTTCAACTGGAAACACTGTGGTTTGGACGCAGTACTGAGTTCCCACCGGCACAAACAGGAAATGTGATACATGTGTGATACATGTCATTATTAACTCGATTACTAACTATTCTCTCAATATTTAGTGCAATTGTGTTCTTTACCTCTCACAGGTAGTGGTTCAATTTAAGATAATTCACTCGTTCTTTTCTGAAAAAATACATATTCAAACATTTTTTTAATTGTTTCACCACTTCACTGCTTTCGAAAGACCAACAAATACAACAATAGTTTTAGATGACATAGAAACATAACATTTGAATTTTTCCCTGATTCTTCTCTGGGGCTCCTTCAGCTGGATTTCCAGTGTAAACCTGGATGTTCAATGCTGTTTGCATTACATGCTGCTCAGTTTTTTATCCCATATTTAGCTGTTTTGGAAGGCATGTATTGCCTAAATGGGCAGTGACCTCTGAATGCCTCCAGCCTTTCCTCCACTGTGATATGAGGGTGTGGGTTATAGAGTAGTGGAGGTGGTTCTACCCACTTGTCCCACACTGTCCTCAGAGCTCCCAGGTTGTCTCTCCTGTCTACCAGCCCTTGTCTTTAGATTATCAAATGGGATTACTCTGGAGAAAATGTGAAAAGTCTCCAGAGACATTGTGGCTTAAAATCTGGCCGTGCCTGTCTCTGCATCCCACAGACTGGCTGTCGATTCATCCTTCAACCTACAGACCCCCACCAGGATGAGGAGCCCCAAATACACTCCTGATGTGTGATGTCCTGATGACACTCCTTCCACTTTTCCTCAAAAACACACCTCAGCCTTTAAAACGGCGATTCCGTCGACCTGCTGGTGGATTCGCGGACTTCTGGGAGCAGCTCTAGTTTCTGTCAGGCTCGATCTGTTTCTGTTTTTCCTTTAAGGAATATCTAAACGGCACTTTCCTATCGGCATATCATAGCATCCAATCGACAGCCTCGCCTCGACTTTTTTACCTTTTGGTGCAGCACTGAACACTACGGAGGACGGCAGTCAGACGTTGGGGTGATGTTAGGGCAGTCGCTCCAGTGCAGCTTCGATTCTCCTCTTCAGAAAATGGACGACGCGCCGAGTCGTTCACTCTACTTCTAGTTTCTTTTCAAACTGGTGGCATTACAGGCATTACTTCAGTATATGATGCTCTGTGTACATATGTCTAAACCTATCAGATGCACTGTATATACAGTATGCCAGTGTAGACAAAGTTAGTCAGTATTGTAGCCTGAGTTCTGGCTGGTTGCAGACACGGCGTGCATTGTCAACAAGCTCACACCTTTGATTGTGTATATTACACCTTAACTCCTGTGTGTTTGGTTCGGATCTCTTGTACATGATATTGCTGTCGTAATCTTATGATGGTGCAATATTTCCTCTCCTGTTTTGATACTGTCTTCAGAGCTTTCATCATGCAGAGTTAAATCCTTGGAGGATCATGTTCAGTGGTTCCCAAACTGAGGTCTGGGACCCCCTTTGGGGGTCGCCATGTCTCCCTCAGCCTCTCGCTCTCACAAGTAAATTCGCACATGGTACGAAAGTCCATAATGAGAGGATTTTTACTAATTGGAGAAGAGCTGGGGAACTTGGAGTGGATTTAAAACCGATTCAGTCTACAGCTGTGACGGTTCTTGCTGATCCAGTGGAGTCCCGGTTCTGACCCCAGACCTGAAGGAACCACCGATCAGCTGATCAAGATCCACATTCTCCACTATGAAGACACACGTCTGTTTTATTGAAAATAAAAAGAACAAAATCAAGGAAATCCGTCGGCTGGTCGGTCAGTAAATCCCTGCTGGAAGAGTCCAGAATCCAGTCACCCCCGACTGGAACTCCGGCCTCACGTCGGTTTCAGACCCCGTTTACACCGAAAACAATTTCAAGTGAAAACACAAGACTTTCCACAACGGTGCAACGCACCTTTTTGACAGCTGCTCCCAAAGTGGAACTTCTCGAAAACAGTGTGTCTCCATGGGAACGAGGAAAAACAACACTTTGTGGCAACGTTTGGGCGGAGATGCTAACGACTAACCATGTCGTTTTCAGCGTTTCCGTGTAAACTGTGGAAATTAATTTTATTTCTAATATTCTTATTCTAATGCTTGCTTGCTTACATATGATATTTGAGGGTAAAAGTGCTATAATATGAATGCAATGAGCTTGCTTTTGTAGGTTTTGATAAACTCTAGTTATGACCCTGAGAAAAGCACACAAATTCCCGGGGAGGGTTCTTTGTTTGGGCTCTTTGCAGATAACATCCAGGGGAGCAAAGGACGGAAAGCCGGAGACTGACTGACCCACGAGCCTGGGAGAGAGGATGGCATGGCGGTGCAACGATGGAAAAATACAGAGAACTATAGCTTGAGAACCCCGTCTGCGAGCGAGGGATCATAAATACACACACAGAGATTAGACATCGCCTTTTGCCTGCTGGATGCTACTTTCGGGTAGACCAGGGACTCAAGGACCAGAATTCTGTGTCAGGGAAACAACATCTTACTGTAATAAACTCACACACTAAAAGCCAGAAGTCATAAGGTCATTATTGTACACCTTGATGTTGGGATCCAAAAAGGCTCTGTGGGATCGAGGCGTGATTGGAGGGGAAGCCTCGGGTAGAGCGGCACCGTGGAGACGGGCAGAAGATTTTCACCTCGACAAAACATCAAACTCTCCTGAAACAAATAAGCTAAAACTTTGCGTTTTCACCTGAATCGTCATCGTGCAAACGGGATCTTCCTCTCTTGGTTCTCAGAAATGGACAGTCTGCCAATCAAAAGATGTTTCCTGATTCATTTCTCCTGACTGAAGGTATTTTAGTCTCGTCAGATCAGACTGAACATTTCGGACTCTGATTCTGTCTGTGTGTGTGTGTGTGTGTGTGTGTGTGTGTGTGTGTGTGTGTGTGTGTGGTGTGTGTGTGTGTGTGAACCGTCTGGGTGTGTTTGCCCCCCCCCCCCCCCCCCCCCCCCCCCCCCCCCCCGCCGTGTCTTTTCAGTGGACTGTACATAATGCTGCAAACTGCCTGATTCTCCAGAACCCCAGAGAACCCATGCAACGATCTTTAAGGAGACAGGCTAGCTGGCATGTAGTCCTGAAACTATGGGAGAAAAGTGAGTTTTATTTGTTTACATTACGTTTACAATGGCACAGTTTTCATTTGTAAGGACATATATGTAGGTATAAACAATTTTTTGCAAATTTATTGCCTCAGGTTAAATGATATGACATGTTTTGTGTTCTCACATTTGGAATATAATGTTACGGTTGTCACCTGTATTACTATCTGGATGATTTTTGGTACTAAGTGACTGTTTTCTGTGCCTTTTTATGGTTAGAATGCATGGTGAACTATTTATTACGATTTGGAGTCACTGAGATGTGTATTTTTGTATTCTGAATAAATAAATGGTTCAGCTTTTATTGTGCATTTTAGAGGTGCCTTTAAAGAAGGCGACCGATTCATATCTCTCTTCTTCAATAAAACCAACAAGCCGAGTGTTTCAGACTCCTTCTGTCCATCTTCAAGGCGTTTAGCTGGAACAGCAGTCGGATGTTTGACAAAGTTTCATAGTCCTTCAGTGAGATGTTAAACACAGGAAGTCACACCATTGTCTGGAATGAAAGACGACTTGCCACACAGAGTCCAGCTGAGCAGCAGTGGACACGAACTGGCCTGATGAGAAGAGTTTTATTGGCATGAAGTAAATTCCATTCCCTCCTCCACTCAGCCTCATTATTAAAATCACTATGAGGCTCCTCCATCCTGTTCTTCCTCCACCACGGTCTCACCCTGATCCAGCTCCAACCGTCCCTCCACCTCACCTACAGACGTTGGACAGGACGACCCGGACAGCCGGCTGGACCGGGACGAACCTGTCCCCGACTCCACCACAGCGTTGGCCTGCTCCACCTGGTCCAGGAAGACCACCACAGTGCTGTTCATCCCCGTGACTGACTTCACATTATCGTAACCCACCTTCTCCCCCACAGCCACGTCCTCCACGCCGCAGGGGGCGGGGCCACAACCCGGACACCGTGTCTGCGGGTGAGCTGTCTGAGGTTGGTCGTGGCTGCAGCCAGACCCCCAAACAGACGGCAAAACGCACCAAGAAACCCAAGAACGATAAATTAATAAATGTGCTCTGTGATCAATAAACTACAGTGAAAGTCAACATTAACAACTTAAACAAACAGAAAACACACGCAAAAAGCAACGCCACACACACCACGCTCTCACACACTCCTACTACCAATCACTCCCAGCATGCACTGCGAGAGAGAGAGAGAGACAGACAGAGAGAGAGAGAGAGAGAGAAGAGTTTGATGATATGGAGGAAGAACAGGGAGTTCAGGAAAAATAAGCAGGTTTTTAACCAAAGAGAAAAGTTTTGATGTGATTGATTCAATGAGAGGGATTCCCTCTGCAATCTAAAAGTTTAAATAATCTAGAAATTATATTGATTTAAAAAATTAATACCAAAATAAAGCAAAACAATGAATGTTTTTAAAAGGGGGAATTCATTTAATCAAAATAAATTCCTGATTATCTTAAAGCGATACTTCAACATTTTGGCAAATTGGCCCATCTAGGGCAATTCGGCAGTCATTTAGAACAGCCTACTTACTTTTTTTGTGAGGGTGAGCTGTTGTTTATTCAGCGGTGCGTCTGAGGAGAGCTTCATGGCGGACATAATGGAAGTGGACGGTACAGTTGCTTCCCTCGTCAAACTCATCAAATACACAATCCAACAACCCCAAAACACTTTGGTGGACATGTTATAATCCGCACATTCACTACGCTGTGAAACACCAACAAATAATATTGTAGTGTTACGACATTGAAGCAAATACTGGGAACTACTTTTTCTTTTGAAATCACTACGCCCATACGCCATGTTTAGTAAGTAGTTCCGTCTTAGCAATCTTCGCAAAAAATCTCAATCTCGTAATTTTGCATTAATATTTCACAGCGTAGTGAATGTGCGGATTATAACGTGTCCGCCAAAGTGTGTTTTGGGGTTGTTGGATTGTGTATTTGATGAGTTTGACGAGGGAAGCAACTGTACCGTCCACTTCCATTATGTCCGCCGTGAAGCTCTCCTCAGACCCACCGCTGAATAAACAACAGCTCGCCCTCACAAAAAAAGTAAGTAGGCTGTTCTAAATGACTACCGAATTGCCCTAGATGGGCCAATTTGCCAAAATGTTGAAGTATCGCTTTAACATTTGGTGACAAAAAAGACAAACTGTCTTGGCAGAGTTTTTCCATTGTTCATCTGAGAAAAGGCTTTAAATGTAGTATTGTATCAGACGAATCAAATAAGATGGCTGCTGTAGGATGTCATGGATGGGCTCTAGCCGGCGACTCTGGTAAGGTCTCCTCCTGGATTTCTGTCTTTTGTTGAATCAGAACACATGCTTTAAAGGTTGTATAGAGGATTTTCCGTGGAGAGAGAAATCCAGTGACAGTTAGTCCTTTTTGAAATGCTGCACATGCGTGACCCAAACCCCCTCCGCCCCTGCTCTCGACGGAGGAACTCCTCCTCCTTACGCAGAAAGTTAGTGCCGTGTGCGAGCTGAGTAGCATGTAGCAACTTAGCATCATAGCGCTAACACATAGCTACCAACGTGTCCTTTTGAACAACATAAAACACAGCGAATATGAGTAAAATCCTGCACTTGCGCCAAATCCTGTACCTGAGCCGTCCCTGCTCTCGGGTGGATCAGAGGAGGACGGGGGAGGTTTGTGTGGAGCTGCGTGACTGGAGCAGACGCTCGGAGCTCACAGCTGATCTGTGTGTGTGCTGCAGCATGCAGACGTAAACAAAGCCACCCCCTCCTCCTCTCACTCTGGACTTTTTCATACAAGTCTTGTTTTAAGATTAAAACATATGTTTTCGCCAAATGGCAAGCACGTTGCAGCTATGATTAAGAAAAGTTATCTCAAGTATACAGGTGAAAAGGTGTTGATAGTGGCAGCAGAGCCTTGCATGGGTGGAGTGCGTGGGGGAGGGGGGTACGAAAAGGGTGTAGGAGCATGACAGTTACGCTACAAATGTAGAGAGGTTGATCGACACGTTAGAAAACCAATAGATAACGAGGCTACCTTGTTATTGATTGGCTAAAGTAATGTTGGTTTTACAACGTCCGGATTTAATTAATTTTAATTTTCTTTTTTATGATCACGATAAAAACAAGGCTGCTACAGCTTATTAACGCCATTTTTTAGCTTTAATTAATTTTTGTTATAAATAAAGATCTTCTATACAACCTTAAATTAGGGCTGTCAGTTTTAATCGCATTAATTGAACTTAATTAACTTCTGTCTTTTTTGTGATGTGCTGCTGCATCTGCATGGTGATAATGAGGCTTTTCCTTGATTGATCTCTTGCAGAATCAAGAGTTTCCCAGGCCACCGGCCCCAAACCCGACCCTGTGGATGAAACCATCCAGCTGCACCCACAGGGTCTGGGGTTATGGGCTCAAGGATGTCGTGGATGGACTGTAGTTGGCGACTCAGATAAGGTCTCCTCCTGAGCTAAGGAAACTCGTCATGGAAGAAAAACCTTTGTTTTTCTCTCAAATTGTATGTAAAATCTACTGCTTCCTTGAATTCTCTCTTTTGTTGAATCAGAACACGTACAGAGACCAAGAGAGGCCGGAGTGAAAGCAGCGATAGCGCGAAACCGAGTGGAGCCAGGTGAGCTGACGGTGTTCAATACCAAACCTGCCTGACGCAAACACACATTTCAATTTGATTGTTTCCTCAAAATCAGAGCAGATCAGAGCAGCTTGATTTGCTGATTGTTATTTTAAACAGTGTGTAAAAACCCCTCCAACTCACTACTGTGACTCTACATTTTCTGTTGACAGGGAAAGTGGTTCAGCTGGTGGAGCCAGAGGAGCAAGTGGAGCCTGCAGAACCAGTGGTGCCACTGGAGACGGTAGAGCCCAATGAACCGGTGGAGTCCATTGAACCGGTGGAGTCCGTTGAACCGGTGGAGTCCGTTGAAGGATTTCGTGGATGTTCTCTTGCTGGCGACTCTGGTAAGGTCTCCTCCTCCATTTCTTTCCTTTGTTGAATCAGAACACATGCTTTAATTAGGGCTGTTAGTTTTAATCGCATTAATTGAAATGAATTAATTTCTGTCTTTTTTGTGATGTGCTGCTGCATCTGAATGGTGATAATGAGGCTTTTCCTTGATTGAGCTCTTGCAGAATCAAGAGTTTCCCAGGCCGCCGGCCCCAAACCAGACCCTGTGGATGAAACCATCCAGCTGCGCCCACAGGGTCTGGGGTTATGGGCTCAAGGATGTCGTGGATGGAGTCTAGCTGGCGACTCTGGTAAGGTCTCCTCCTGAGCTAAGGAAACTCGTCATGGAAGAAAAACCTTTGTTTTTCTCTCAAATTGTATGTAAAATCTACTGCTTCCTTGAATTCTCTCTTTTGTTGAATCAGAACACGTACAGAGACCAAGAGAGGCCGGAGTGAAAGCAGCGATGGCGCGAAACCGAGTGGAGCCAGGTGAGCTGACGGTGTTCAATACCAAACCTGCATGACGCAAACACACATTTCAATTTGATTGTTTCCTCAAAATCAGAGCAGATCAGAGCAGCTTGATTTGCTGATTGTTATTTTAAACAGTGTGTAAAAACCCCTCCAACTCACTACTGTGACTCTACATTTTCTGTTGACAGGGAAAGTGGTTCAGCTGGTGGAGCCAGAGGAGCAAGTGGAGCCTGCAGAACCAGTGGTGCCACTGGAGCCGGTACAGTCCGTTAAACTGGTGGAGTCCATTGAACCAGTGGAGTCCGATGAAATAGTAGAGTCCGTTGAACCGGTGGAGTCCGTTGAACCGGTAGAGTCCATTGAAACGGTGGAGTCCGTTGAAATAGTAGAGTCCGTTGAACCAGTACAGTCCGTTGAACCGGTGGAGTCTGTTAAACCGGTGGAGTCCTTTGAACCGGTGCAGCCTATGGAACCGATGGAGCCGGTGAAGTCGATGGAGCCGGTGAAACTGGTTAAAAAGTCGAGCTGGTGGAGCTGGTGGAGGAAACTGCTCAGCTGTGTCAGCTGGAAGAGCCGGAAGAGCCAGAAAAACTGATTTCTGTCCAGTTCGCTCAGCTGGAGGGAAGAAGACAGAGGGAAAGAAGAAGAAATTCACAACAAATTTAGGATAAAAAAGAAAAAAAAGAGAGCTACATTCCAGGCACAATTAGGTTAAACCAAAACAAAAAAAGAGCTAATATCTAGGCACAATTCAATTAAACAAAGAAGAAAAAAGGCACAAATAGGTTAAAAAAAAGTGTCTTTTATTAAGGAACAGCGACGCTGGAAAAGAAGAAGAATAGACTTCATGTCACAATGGGTGTGTGTGTGTGTGTGTGTGTGTGTGTGTGTGTGTGTGTGTGTGTGTGTGTGTGAGTGAGTGTGCATTGAGGAAATTTGCAAGTAAAGAATAATAAAAAAAGAACATTATAAATTGACCAAGACTGCAGCATATTTTGTCCAGAGTTGTTGCTCATATTCTACGTATACAGTAGAGTTGTACAGTCTGACAGACAAAACCAAAGGCTTCCTGCACCCGTTCATTAATTACAGTGAGAATGTGTGTGTAGCTACAGTCCATCAGAGCAAATATCAGATGTGTAGCTGCTGATAGAAAAGGAACAAAGAAAAGTTGTTTCATATCAAAAATAACAACAGAATTATTACTAAATGTAGTTTGTTGTATATTATTATGAGTTATACATTTTTAAACTTCGTTTAACCAAGTAAGTTAATTGAGAACTGCTTCTCATTTCCAATAACGACCTGGGATGAATATTAAATCTGTTGGAAAACAGATGCAGCAGTGAGCAACACAAACATATTCAGGCATTGTAAATCTCAGTCCACCCAGTAATCGTTGGTGGATTTTTCTGAACATAGCTTCCTATCAGTAGATCAGCTGCCACATCTGTGCCTCAAATATTAGGTTTGGACCTGTTTTTTTTTACATGTGCAAATCTTTAGACCAGATTGTCTCCAGTGAAGAGTAACTGAAAATAACATTAGTATTGAAAGCCACAGTAAGTAATGTATCAGCAACCTTTAAAACCCTCCAAGTTTTCCCTTTTAAGAAATGTCTGCTGCAGTTTGTACTTTTTTTCAGTTTATTTTGCTTCTTAATGTCATTAAGGCTGTTGTCTTTCAAGAGCTGATGTCAAACTGAAGACAATCTTTCTCCCTCTAACCGATGTAACTTTAGTTAATCTTAAGGATTAAATTAGTCATTAAAGTAAATCACAGAGAGTGTGTCATGTGTCACAAGACTGCAGTATTGTAGTTATGTGCACACCATTAAGACATATCTAATTCAGAGATAAAGTTGATATTCAAACATGAGTTACTTTCGCAAAACACACGTACTGACACAATCAGCTTCTTACCTAATGTCATTTTTTTTGTACCTTGCATAGTATAACTATTTGAAACATTGGCAATGGTTCTAAATCATGGTTTTCATTCAGTGAAAGAAAGTGGCAGTAAGTCCTCTCTGTGAATGTATAATTAAAAAAACACTTCCATCCATCTTCTGTACTACACCTACACTTAATGCTGTGCAGGGTCGTGGGGCGCTGGAGCTAATCCCAGCTCACTTATGAGCAAGTCGCCAGTCCATCACAGGACAAACGACGCCTCCACACTGAGTTTATGCATGCTGTGCTGCAGGAAGACCCAGGACATTGATAACACTGTCTTACTGTTATGAGTGGGATCCACACTGCTCAGTTTTTTTTCATTATTGTGCATCGAATTCCTCACCTCAAGTGTTTTTGGTCCTTTACACTCTGTGCAGTTCCATCTTTTGCATCACTTCTGCTGCATTACATGCTGTGCTTTTAGGATGTTTTGACATCTGGCTTAAAAGTAAAAAAAAAACTGAGAAGGAGAAACTTCAATTCACTGATAAGTAAGAAAACTATGTGTGCTTTGGTACAGTGTGTCTCTTCATTGACTTCACCCTGACAGTTTAACGCGGCACTTAATTTACATCGTCTTTGTTTCTTGAAGCCTTTATGAACATTTTTGTGGACAGGAGCGAAGGAAGTGGTGGTATTTATCTCCAGCGGTGGTCCCACCTCAACCCCAGAACTTCAAGTGTTGTAAAGTCGTTAAAAAAAAAACCCAAACAAACATGGTGCTCTGGACAGCTCAAATACTTCAATTATACCTGTAAACTCATGGAGCTAATATAACTTCACAGTTAGAAAGTTGCCACAAAAAGTGACCTGATGTTGTTGAGCGTATTTCTCATCAAATACATCAACGTTTGAAATAGAAGATTCAGACGGTTTCTTTGAATTAGTTTGACTTCTACGGGTCAGTTGGACTGAATATTCCAGGCTTAAATGAGACATGATGAGAAACTGGTGAGTAGAGGGATTTTCAGAGACACATTCTTCCCCTTCAGCACCGCGAGGCCGTAAACACGATGAAGATTTACTACTGATGCTACTGATGGATGTATTTAAAACCTTCACTCTTCTGCTGCTGAGTCACTGACGTCTCCTCCTCGGGGTGCGGGCTGCTCCGATTCATCAGGATCCAGCGAACAAGGAGCTGAGCAGAGAGCAGACACACTGGCTTGCTCTTTTATAAAGTTTTTGTGCAGGATAGCAGTCTTCATGCAAACTCACAGCCTCCTCTAGATCTCTATGCCAAACATCCAGACAGTACTGCTCCTGTAGAAGAAAATCGAGATGATTCTAGAGACTGTCTGGAGTTTCTATCCTCCTGGAGACTGAAAAGCTTGTGAAGGTCAGCCGAACTGCCTTTAGATCTCACTGAGAGCGTGTGACAGTCTTTCCCTGTGTCCGTGGCGTTGGCGGAGATCAGCTCCACTCCTCCTCAGTCCTAATTTGGATCAGTCTCTGTGGGAGATACATGCTGTGTCTTTTGCCACATTTCATCACACCTGGATAAAAAGTTTTTAACTCTTGTAGCACAGGTGGAATGGTGGTGAGCACTCATGCCTCCCAGTGATAAGATTGGTCTTTGATTCCAGGCTGAGGCCTTTTTGGTGTGGAATTTTCTCTCCTTTTCCCATTTTATATTGCACATTAGCTTCCTGATTCAATTCAAGGATATGATTGCTTGAGTAATCAATCACCCTTTTTTTTTTTGTTTATTCAACAACAAACAGACATAGTTACTTCAGACTTTGTCCAAGATTTCAAACATTACATGGTAGAATTTGTGTGAATGTATATTCACATAGTTTGGCAGCTGTGACCACAGGTATGGAAGTCGTTGGCTGGTTGAAGCCTGACAGCTTTATCGCTGCCAGTAGGGTTTAGCAGGATGGTCTCCTCCAATGATGCTTAAATTTAATGGCATTTAAGTGTGCGTACTTAAACATGCTGGCACAGGCATGAGGCGGCTGAACAGGTCGAGCGTTTCTGGCGGGTGTTCGACACAAACACACGCAAACACGCACGTACACAGGCATACGCTGTGGGCTGAGTTGGCGGAAAAGGATGCAGACTGTGACTCACAGGGCGAACGTGACACCTGCACCAGCCTGGCCGTCACATTTCACCGAGGCACACCCAGAGTGCGCAACAACTCTGCTTCTGACGTAAGCAGCGCAAATGAATCCTGCCCGTCAAACCCTGAAGGCACCCGGAGACTTTTAGGGCTCACGAGGTTTTTAGGAGCGTTTAATGGCTGCAGTGATGCCTACGTTTCCATTGATTCATTTATTGATTTCCCCAGTTGATGTGTTGAACTAAATGGGCCCAGATTTCTCAAGGATGAATATTTCCTCCACATGTGCATAAGTCTATTGATAGCATGTGGCTCCATTTAATGCAGACACATAAAACAACAAGCAGGAAGCATTAAAACCATGTGAGGCTGGCTTGGCCGCTCTGCAAGGGACCCGCTTCTCAATTCAGCCTGTGTACTCACAGCCCAAGACAGGAGACGCAAAAACACACACGCACATATTGCTGCTCAAGCAATTAGACACGGCTGCTCTCCGTATTGGAATAATAAATACAGACTGAGGGGCACTGCAGCGCCACAGCCGGTTAAGGCTTCTCTTTTAGCCCGCTGTGCCTTATTAGAATAAACAGCAGTGGGTTGCAGGTTTGGAAAAAGGTTGAGGAGTGGCAAACAGGCCAACGAGGCTGAGCAGCATTCACACAGGCTTCTTGCGGTTTGTTTGAGCTCGCCACAGAAGCGGTTTGTCCAGTATGAGTTTAACATACAGCCTGGTGCACTCAGTGTGAGAACGTTCAGGAAGGTATATTCTGAAATGAATGTGCTGCATGTGACTTACCAGAGTCCATTTCAAACCTAATGACACAAACAAACGGCCCTCCGAGGTTGAGAAAACAAATGCTGGTTCAAACTACTGTTTGACCCAGGCCTGCCTCTGGATATCATTTATTTGTGACACTCAATAGTGCAGTGTGCTTTTAGCACGGCTCCCTCCATGGTAAACAGTCATAAAAAGCCCAGGATTCTGTTGCACAAACACAAATAGCTTTCTATTCATAGCACTAATGAGAGCTGCCAGGGACACCAGCCTCCAAATGCACCGTCGCCACTGGGAGAGTTATGACAGCTCCAGTTAGAAACTAGGCCTGGGCATGGAAAGACACTCACCTGAAACTTCTTTTCTTTTGTGTCATTTCTCTTTATTCAGCCTTTTTCAGTGTTTCCTCCACCCTGTAATTTATCCTCAAACAAACCTTGCCTCTGCATCGCTGCAGCAGAACTCCGTGTGGAGAAGCTTTCTGTTTTCCAGCAGCACATCTGTGTGTCTGAACGTTGTTTCTGCTGCTTGTTTTGCACTGACAGTTATTTTGCCCTGATTTAACCTCGTCTCGTGAACCACCCCGCAGATTGGATTATGAAAGTGTCAACTCCCTCCCGCGATGGTTTCAAGCTATTTTCTGGTTGAGACATTAACTTACCGTTACCCCCTGCAAACCACAGCGCTACGCCGTGTAATTTAGCGGCGCGCTGATTGATCGGCCCGTTTATTTATTTATTTTTTTTCGTTTTGCCTGACAGGAATTTCAGCCTTCAACTCACAAATTCCTTGCAGATGGCCAGCCGGCCCTTTGAATCCCAGCTGTAATTAACCTTTGGGGGTGAGTAACAAACCGGTACACGGGGGCGCTGCGGCCGGGCCGAGCCGCTTTGATGTGGCTCCTGTGTTTGCTCTGTAAAGGAGGTGAACTCTGCCTACACGTCCAGGGTTTGCTGAGGGACAAGAAGGGGGTGGGGTGGGGTGGGGTGGAGGTTGGGGAGGGTCCGCCTGCGCCTGTCACACCAACGGCAGAACCACCAGCACGGAGGGAACTGTTATCGCCTTTCTGAAACGTTGGCAGCATTTACCCGCCCTGAGAATCTGGCCTTCAGCCATGGTTTTACTAGCACATGTCATTCCCCGCCATTCACTCACCGTCTTGCCTCAAATGAACCGCTGGACATAATATTCACATTGAGCTCCAGTGATGTGCCTTGTCACCGATATATATCTGAGGGGGGGGGGGGGGAATCCCCAGCTGTCAGCTCCTTCCTGACCGTTTGAGATTACCTGTCCTCACTGATGGAGGATACATTTAGATGGTTTACTTAAGCGAAGATTAACAGCATGCCTGCTTCCACCTCAAAGTCCTCCCCAACACCAAATATTACACAATACGACTCCAGATTGTCTTTCTTTTGGTCTCTGGATCTACATACTTACAGTCATCACAAGTGTTTTCACTTTTTCCATGGACTGTCAACATCTGCGAACATCAGTCCCTGTGTTTTGGATGCTACTGAGAAGCTGATGCTACAGATGTGTGGCATGCATGTGAAACTTATCAATAATATTGTTGTACTGAGAAAGTAATTGTGGCCACTGTAGGGACTAGTTTAGAGAAAGAGGGAAAGGAATTTCATATTAAGCTCAAAACGGGTTTCACCACTGATGGTCTCTACAGTGTTCATTTTCATTCTGCTTAAATAAGAACTTTCAAAGTTTTCTTTGCCGACTAATTCATTTCAAATAGTTTTTTTTTCCTTTCTCCAATCAATAAGACAAAACTAAGCAAATCTTGCACATAGACTGAAGATATATGAAGCTTGCGATGGCTTCCCCACTATCTAAATCATGTGTCATGTTGTTTCAGAGGCATTTTTCAGCCACTTATCAGCATCTTTGTGCTACTCTTTCATTCACTGTGCACCCAGGAGACAAACATTTTCCCACTTGAGAGAAGAAACAAATCGATTTTCACTAATCTGTCCTCTCTGCAGGCTGCATCAGTTCTGTCTTTGTTTAATGCTGCTAAGCCGTAGTGACTATTGAGGAGCTGACGCTTCAGTTTTCAGAGACTCAGTCCCACACAAAACAAATCATTTTCTCTTCTTGTCAAACTGCATTGCTGCTTTGCAGACGCTATGAAGAGTTGAGCTGATTGACAGGTTGCTTCAGGAGCATAACAGCGGTAAATCATCTCTGCTGAGAAAAGTTGTTACAATTCATGAGAAGTTAATGCTAAGCAGACCATTGATATCTCACGTTGGATTCTTTCCCAGAGGCTGTTTTTGCCTGTTGCACAACCGCCGTGTGTTTGGTTGGGTAATATTATATCTGGGAGTTTGCAAGCTGCTCATTTTTGTTGTAAAATATTCTGAATTATAATGAATGCTCTCCTTCATTGATGCACTTTACTACTCATACATCTCATTTAAAGCTTTGTATTTTTCTTGAGAATTTGCTTGAACGGCACTCATTAAATTTTATAGCGATATTTTGGTACTTCATAAATAACAGAAGATTTTTGTTTCCCCGCTTTCAAAGATCTGCCAGTGGCCTGAACTCTCACCCACAACGCCACATCGGGGTTTTTTTTCTTTTTTCCTTTCAACAATGTCTCCATGTGCATTTTAACAGGCCGGAGGAACAATGTTGGCCTTGTGAAGGCTTTCCATGCGTTTTCTGTTAAGGACGTGGCATTTCAGGGAAACAGATTCCTTTGGATGCGTCACAATGGGAATGGATTTGTGTGTGTGTGTGTGTGTGTGTGTGTGTGTGTGTGTGTGTGTGTGTGTGTGTGTGTGTGTGTGTGTGTGTGTGTGTGTGTGTGTGTGTGTCAAAGTGTGGGCCTACGGGGCTCTGAGTCGAAGTTTTAAAGGGTAGCACATCACACACACACACACACACACGCCCAGTCTTGTATTTCTATCCTTGTGGGGACCGTCCATTGACTCCCATTCATGTCTAGCCCCTAACCCTGACCCTAACCCTAACCCTAACCCATACCACAACAAAGCCTAACCCTAAAGAAATGTTTTTGCACTTTTACTTTTTTCAGTAACAACAACATGGTCAAGAAAACACTGTTTCTCCTACTTAGGACCGGAAAAAGGTCCCCACAAGGCACGTCGTTCCACGTTTTGCTATCCTTGTGGGGACATTTGGCCCCAACAAGGATAGAAATACAAGAACACACACACACACACACACACACACAAAATGTATACATGTGCTGATATTGTTTACATGCTTTTGGGTATACACTTGGCTGTTTCCTTCTCACTCGCAGGAGTGTGTGTGTGTGTGTGTGTGTGTGTGTGTAGTGGGAAGTTCTGGCCTGGCCCTGATGTGTCAGTGGGTGGGATTAGGGTGGAGCGCGGTGCAGCAGACAGATCCATGCTCCATCCTATCTGCTGTGTATGGCTGACATTCTGGCTCAATGGGTCATTTCAACACCTCAACACTCAGTCCTCAAGGGACGGCAGACACAGCCGCAGGGCTGCCGCTCTCTTTCATCCCACCGCTCTCACTCACTTTTGTTCAGTCTAGACACTCAAATATCCATTTTATTTCTCTAGATACGCTTTCTGAATGTATAAAGTGCAGTTGTTTTTACATTTTATTTCTAATCCTAGTTAAAATGAGCTGACATACTGAACAAAGAGAGACAAAGTGAAGGATTTGTTGTCAGAATAATACCGATTATCAACAAACGTTATGTCAAAATAACATAAGAAAACACTCGTGTTTTGTACACCAGGTCTTTGTGCACAATATAAAACGTCTATCAGTTCTCTGTAGCCACCAGAGCAACGTAGTAGAGTAGTAGTAAGCAGTATTTGTCATACAATTTTATTTTTATAGCATCTTACCTAAATTAGTTTATCATGTCTAATTAAAATCATTTAAAAAAGGATCAATCTGGGTATTTGTTAACGAAATAATAAAGATAGCCAGGGATACTGAAAGGGCTGTCCTACTGGATGTGCTCTTAGTCCCGTATAAATCTATATTTGCAGCTGAATTTTGAGCAAACTATAATTGAACAGTAATAAATCGATACAATGGGGGAGTCTGGAGCAAACAAAAGCATGGGTCCGTTTTTCAGCATCATGCTGGTTTCAACATGGTCAAGGAGGAAAGAAGTGGGCCTGAAACTGAACCCTGTGGAACATACTCAACATTTTGTGACCATGACAGCAAAGTGAAGCAAAACCTTTAAAAGTCAGTTGAGTTTTGCTGCTGAAGAAGCACATCTTTATCTGAGCAAAAATAAGCCGAATAAATCAATCGGTGTGAAAGGAACTCGGCCATAACACAAATGTTGCTCTTTAGCCGCTGTTCATCATAACAGCTCTGTAATCTAAGATGATGATGTGTTACTGCGATGTCTACAGGGGGAAGGGATTCCTTCAGGTTTTGACCTCAGAGAAGCTGAGAAGATGATAAGCATGGGATCTTAAACCACCAGAAACAACAACAACAACATCAAAACGTTTCAATCAAACCAAAATAATTCTATCTAATCCAGCATGTGGCGTGAGAACGCACTGCGTGGTGTTTCATACGGGAGGGAAGCAGATTAGCCAATGTGAGGCCACAGACCCCGACTCCCCCAACAACCGGCAGCCGCCATTTCTCTCTGCATCTGATTGTTGGAAGGTTGACGGAGGTCTGGACGGGAGAGGTGGAGGTGCGGGCGCACAGACGGAGCGGAGCGCTCTTTTTATAACTCTGCGGGTTCACGGAGGCTGTCTCCTGTATGGCTGCCCACAGCGTTGGGTTACCGTGAAGAATTTAATGTGTGCAGACATACATCAGGAGCCGCTGCCTGTGAGTGTGTGACCGCATGCAGTCTGATGTTTTGACAGCGTGTGTCACCTCTTGTCACACAGGCTGCACTTTTGGGGGCGCTTGCATCTGAGGAGTTATGCAAGGCTACTGAAAGGAGGGTCGAGTTACTGCCAGCTCCATAGGTGCTTTTTTTTTTTTTTTTTTCCGATTATCGGTTTGCCTGTGCATGATCGGTGTTAACCAAGCGAAGACTGCAGATTTACAACCTGTACACGTGTGTCGGTACAGGCTGTAAAGATGATGTTCATACATTTAAAGCTTGTGCAGTAGATGTGTTACATGTTGACACATTTTAATGGATAAACAGCAACATTAACATTTATGTTCATGTATGTTCAAGATCACCCAGTCACTCACATAGACTGCTAGAGGTTCATGTGGTCATGTGTACATTAAGCAAACATCCAGACAAACTGGAAATTAAGAAACGAACAAAGGAATAAGATTATTATTGTTTTCATTAGGTACAGTAGTCTAGTACCGTTTATAGACTGGCAGCTTGGCTTCGCTACTAATAGCTAAACTTTTTTTTTTTACTTTACACAGACGTTGTGAAGCTGCTTTTTCTCACTCAAACTCATGGCGAAGCTCTTTCTTTTCTTTTCCTTTTTTTTAATATACTTACTGCTTGACCAAATTCCTGTTAACTCCTGGGTGAGTGTTTTAACTCATTAACTGCTTTAACTCAGTCCTCTTCACGGCGTCATGAAAGTTGTCTGACTGAAAAAGAAAAGTCGCACAATTAACAACCTGATTAATACTTTAACCAACAGCAGGCACAGCACTGATCAGTGGAGAAGAAGACATTCAGGGTGAGACATGCTGAGATGAGGCAGCGGGTCGCGACACTCTGTGACACCTGTAACAGCACCGCTCTGTTCAGAGCTGCTGCTTTTGACAGGTTGAGGGCAACATGGGTGGTCGGACCGGAGCTCAGGTTCTGCACAGCGAATGCTCGCTCGGAAAGACAGTAAACAACCACTGCCCACACGCACACACATGCACGCACACACATTCAGAGGCCATCAATCTCTTCATCAGAAGCACCGACAACCGAGTAAAGTGCCAACCAATCCTCTGGCCTGCTGTCTTCACTGCCACCTCATCCCACTATTTACGCCTTTTTGCCTCTTCTTTTCCAGACTCGCTCGCTCCCTCATTGCGACCATTCCTTTCCTGTCACTCACTGCCTCTCTAATTTGCCCCTGTGTGTATAACAGGAATCTACTGCATGGCTCTGCTGAAACTAAATCCCTAGAATTGCAGTGGGAGAGCGAGGAAAGTGCCGGGTGGGGAGGGGGTCGGGGCGTCGGTAAGGTTTGCAGTGTCCGTCTAACGGTCCGACCCCGACTCTGATCAAACAGAGATGCTCTTTGATCAAGTGCCATGAGGTGCCGCCCCGTCCAGTGTCCTCTAAGAAGTCCTCCCGTTATGTAAGCATCACAGGAGGGAGGTCCACCTTTCGGGAGCGCGGCTCTGCCTCCCATCCCGACCTGCCGGCCCACCTCAGTCTCATGACTGTGAGGCACAAAGACGGCGGCGGGCATTCGAGCCACGTGGAAGGTGACTCCTGGTGCCAGTGTTCGGTTTCAGACTCGACCTACAAAGTGAGAAGCAGAGACCACTCAGTCCCGCTGGCGGGGTGGGGGTGGGGGTGGGGGGGCAGGAAAGGAGGGGGATCGGAGTGAAGGGAAGGACAGAGGGAGAAGTCAACAGCAGGAGTGGCACGAGGCAGGATTTTTTTTAATATGAAATTTCAAGAAAAAAAATTCTAAATGGCTCTACATGCAAACCAGAACAGATTAATACTGAAAATAAATTTTTTTTAATCGTAACTCATAACGCAATTCCAATAGTTTATCACATTTTGAATAACATGTTTGAAATTTTGTTATTTTACATTTTAAGGCAGTTTTTAACCCATAATGTAATGAATTTCTTACCAATGTGTCATAACTGGAAATCAGAGAGACACAAAGAAACAATTTCCCTTTTGAGTTTTCGTATTTTCTTTCAAAGAACTTTGCCCAAAGTAGACTTTCAAAAGCTTGTAGACCGACTTGTCTACTTCAGAAATACATCTTAAACAAAATGCTACAACAGTGTGGTGATGAAAACATGACTTGGAGAGAGGAAAAACTCCCAAAAATTTAGAGGAATGAAGTAACGTAGCGCTTACATTGAAAGATTCTAATTCTCATAATTCGCCTGTTGCTGCTCAGGGGTGAAAAAGAAAAAGTCTCATTTTAAGAAAAATCAGTCATTTGACATAAGATTCAGAACTGAGCTGTAAGTTTTCTCTCCTATTTCATTTCTTTGAGCCAATTGCTAATCCTAACCCTAATTATGCAATTTATTGTGGTTAAAAATATATCTTTTGACAGCCTTACATTAATTAATCACAATTAATATGATTAACACTGAAGAAATATGCAAGTATGATGTTCTACAAGAAGAATCTTTTGGGAAAAATAAGGTATTTCAAAGAGTTTAAGCCTTAAGCAAAGTTTTGAATTTAAAGTTTGTACTTAAACTTATTTAGCCAGGAAAACCTCTTTGAGATTAGAAAAAAAAAAAACACACACAAACAAACAAAAAAAGCAGTGGTACATTCCAACAAAGTTAGAAACTTGCACATAGCACAGACTGTGAAACACATGATATCCTGAAACACTCAAAGTGGAATTTTATTCCTGCTGACTGCACAGCTGAAACCCTTTTCCCCATTTCAACCTATACTCTGGGGACATGAAGAAAAGATAAATTGATGAAGCAATAAACTCATTGAAATTAAATTAAAAAACAGAAAATGTTGCTCTTTTGGAGCATAAAAACTGTCTTCCTGGATTTGGTCTGTTAGCTGATTCTCAACACCTCAATCTTAAATCTTTTCAAAAGTACATTTCATACACATCTGATCATTGTTGTAAAGACATAAAGATGAGGACAGGATAGTTTTTAATGGAATAGTAGACAAATGCAACAAACAAGATCAGAATACAGACCTGCAGATATTCAACCACTAACCTAAATGGACAGGAGGACGAGGGGCGGGGAGAGACACAACAGGATGAGAATAGTGTGTCTGCCTCACCAACAGGAAGGGTTTCAATTAGAGAAAAGTGAGACTGCAGACACTGTGGGTGTTAGAATCCTGAAATGTGGAGCAGAATGGCACCTCTCAGCTTCTTCAGCTACAGTTTTTGAAATGCACACCAATGTAAAAGTGCAAAACAGGAACAGATTTCAGAATTCGTTTCAACTGTGGACACATGCACATTCACGTCACTTCACAATTGCACATAAAGGCACACAAGTTTAATCATTTGCAATGGCAAATCATGATTAAATTTTAATTTCTGACACAAAAACAGGAAGCCTGGCCATTCACTCTGAGCCATTTAACCATTGTCGGTGTGACATGACCGTCTTCAGTTTATCATATTCTGCAGTCTCAGTGTCGCAGTGTCAAAATGCATTCACTTTATCACTTGGTTTTTGAGGGAGCCCTGAAAACATTCAGATGTTGAAACGATGCCGTTTCAGTGATGGAGCTTCATAAACACCCTCACCACCGCTGTGCATGCTGGACTCTGACTGTGATCACCATAACGCTGCAGTCTTCACCGCCACCACTGACTGGCCACAAACCCAAACACTGAGGGAATGCTTCATTTTTGGGACCATGGCGGTTTTTGGCATTAAATTCTCAGATTTTATGTTTCAGTCTGGTGCATAACCAGTCATTGAATTTTGGCTCTGGAAAAACAATTCCTCCACACGAGCTGCTGCACAGATCACGTCTGAACACATCGTGCCTTCATCTCCAGGACTTACCCCCTGCCATGTGCACTGGGACTGTCACGTCCAGCTCTGAAGAGTACAACAGGAAGTAAGAACACAGGGTCTGATGTTTTTTGGGAGCTTTTGCTGTTTTGTTGCTAATTCTTTGTTAGAATTTTTCGGAGAGTCACAGCAGAGAGACTTAAATCCACCCAGATATCATTAAAATATTTTACATCCAACTTCTGATTATTCAAAGAATCATCACCTTACAAATGTGAACTGAGAACATTTACACACTGTTAACTTAGTTTTTTTTAATTTTATATAACTTAACATTTTTTTCTCCATATTTCAGATGTTAATGCTGCATTTTCCAATTTTCATAATGTGTTTTTCCAGCCACAGTTATTACTGTAAAATGAAAATTAAAAAGAATAAATCAGAGTTTTTCTTCTTTTCTTTCCCTTTAAACAACTGAAAACAGCTCCACTTTCCAAAAATAACATGCTGTTCACTACAAAAGATACACACATATGCACTGTTATGTATTTTCCTTAGTTTCCTTTTTTTTTTTTTTTTTTAGTGTGGTTCAGTATTTTCTGCAGTGCTGAAGCAGCCTCTACCAGAGCAGCATGCTCTTGTTATAGTAACATGAGGCTGACATGAATAAATACTCTATTTCGCCACATTGCTTTGGAAAATTGCCAGTTATTGAAAATTAAGAGCCAGTTAAACTCACGAGTCAGTTGTGAAAAATGCTATGGAGTTTGGTTACTGGCTGCCCCAAATAAAACATGAACTGTTTACTTTGAAAGCCTGAGTCTGTTTTATTCCTCAGCTCATAAATACAACGTTGCTGTGTTGCTAAGACACATTAGCTGAGCTGTCAGCCCCATTTGGGTCAGTTTAATGAGCGATTCTCTCACCGGGGTCAATCTGAAGCTGCATTGTAATTTGCTCGGTTCATAAAGCAGGTTTTCTTCTATTCTGAATATCGGTGGTTTCATTCTCCATCATCAGTTTCTGAAGACAGGAAGAGGTGAACGAGGAAGTTATTAACAACAACAAACAGGTGGGATGAATGTCCCCAGACACCCGAGTTAAAAACACACTGACTGGTCACTGATTACTATTTTCTTCAAATCTGTTCACGTTACTTATGAAACACTTCACTTCAGAAGCGCAAACGTTAACCTTGTTCCGTGGGAAAAGCCGGAACATGACTAGACTTCAGAGAATGTTCTAAATGTTGTGCGAGAAAGCCTTGATGTGCTTCACTCAATGTGCCACACCGAGATCTGCCCTGAATGTCACAGTAGTCCATCCAAATGCTGTCAACATTTCAGGAAAACCTCAAAATGTTAACCTCATAAAAGAGAGGGTATCACCAGAGGCTGTGCCCTTTCTATAAATACATTGATATCGATATTTTCTGACTGGATTGACTGACGCCCTGGCAGACAAACAGACCCTCACAGTCGCTCCTGAAGTTATGCTGCTAAGCTGGCCCAAGACTACTGATGCTGGGCACGCACACAACCGCCGGGCGAAGAATGGCGTGCATGCGTGCGTCGGAATTAACGTATGTACTGTATGTGCCGACGTATGCGTGTAGCATCTTAACCATCTTTCATGTGCTGCACGCGCTGTTTGTGCGTACTACTTGAGTTGTGTTTGCACAGGATCAGTGTCCACAGACATGGTCCTCGGCGCAGAGACAGTGACCACAGCAGATATTACGAACGTGTATCATTTTATAAACACTCAAGAGAAGAGACAGAGATATGATAGCGTGATACAGCTCTGTTAGTCATTGTTGACATATTGTACCACTACGCTATGTCTCTGTCGGCCGCACAGGCATTCTTCGGCTCTCACTGCTACATTAGTTTCCCTCTATATGCTTGTTGCTGGGCCACCGTTGTAGTTGCCAGCTCCACTGAGCTAAATTTGACCCCTAGCCTGCTGTGAATTTTGGACATTTATTACCGCACCCTTCCTCGCTGGCGTAGCCGCCTTAATCTCAGGCGCGCGTCTGCAAGCCAAACCAAAGCAGAAGTCACCAGAGAGGCTGGAGCCGACCGCTGCCGAGGCACAAGAAGTACAGAAAATAGGAACGGGACATGCCAGTCAAATATTAGACACACAAAACACTCACAGGGCACCGGTATAAAAATACACTGGAGTTGCACCAACAATAGGACCAGTGCCTGTGTCCAAAAATACACGGGACTTAGCGTGGAAGAGGAGGGCAGGCTGCCGTGCAGAGCTGTGTTTGTGTCAGTGTCATCCTGGACAATGGGCAGTCCTTTTTAATCTTTCAAAACAGGTTCAGTAAAGCTACCTGACAACCAAACACTGACCCCGTGCAAACATGGGAATCTACTGCGCACACGGCGGATGAATGAGGCTCGAGGAAAATTCCCACTGACCTTCCAGATATGAAAAATGGATTGGTTTAATTTTTGCCCGTCTTCGCCAATCTGATAATGTGTGCGTGTTTCGGTTTGAGAAAGACAAAGGTGAGGGTGGGAGTGAAACTGGTGTTTACATATCCCAGACTTCTTATCGCCAGTGTTGACTGAGAAGGAAACCTAATCGCACCCTGACCTTGAACCTGTGTGGAACCGCCTCGTTCAAAAGAAGTCCCTACCCAACACACACACACACACACACACACACACACACACACACACACACACACACACAGTCCGAAAACACTTTCTGGCACATTTTATCTAAATATTTCTTATCTTTGGTGATGACATGCAGAATCCTTCAATGCAAGAGAGAGAAATATCTGGCAGTGCAATATGCTTTTTTTTTTTTTTTTTTTTTTTTTGAGAAAATCCATGAAATACTTTTAAAAACTCCCTCTCTGCGGCTGGGAATGTTGATCTGCGGTGGCTTTGGTAAGGGGGTGGTGCAGGGAAAGTCTGTGTCCTCAGGAGTCCCCCTCTCTGTCAGTTGTATATTTATTATGTTTGCGTGTGTGTGTACGTTTCATAACAATGGTGAGAGACTGTTTGCTCTACATGAATGTTAGAAAATGAATAAAGGCTATAACGTTTACCTTCTGTGCTGAATCCATCGTGGGGTCAAATTGAGATTTGAGGAGCTTGTGTTTTCTGAATTCCAGAGGCGACGGATGGATGATGGATCATAGTAACATGTTCTCCGTCTTTCCTGAGTGTGTTTGCAGCCCCACCTTACGTGTTTAGGACAACAGGGTTTGTGAGGATTGGATTTCTTTTCATATGTTTGCTGCTATAAATGTGTTTTTTCACTCTACAATACAGCAGAAATCCCGGAAAACAAGTGTATGATGCTAGTTTGTTTTTCATTCTGTGAATATATTCTGAGTCTTCATGATATCTGTGAAATTTAACCAAGCTGAAAACTGACATTTAGACTTTGTAGCACCTCCGAATAAAATGTTAGTCGTTGCTAAAGCCAATTTAATTAATCTTATTGTGGGGAACACACAAAGACATCAGTGCTGGAGAGATTAATGTCATTTCCAAGGTTATGAAACCAATATTACACAGTAGCATACAATAAAAGTATATGACTGCTGAGGTCGTCATCACAATGAGTATTGATCATGATCATGATAAGTACTTGAATTTATCATTGAGACTTCTTTATTGTCTATAATCGATCAAACAGGGAGGCAATGAAGGAGTTTTATTGTATTTTTTTCTTATTGTATTAACACTGCTTTTAGTCCTTTTAGATGTGTTGCTCATATAAAGTGAGAGATAAATTCTTTTTCAGTTTTTGTTTCTAGATGAAAAATGCAAAACAATATAAACCAAGGAACTGACAACTGAGCCTATAGAATTGGTCAATAAAACTGAAACTTGGCAACTCAAACTGACAGCAGCAAAACAAAGTTTTTAGTGAACAAGCCGACGTGCCAAAAGGAGACTTGAGGGAACATCCAGTTTCCAGTGGCTTGGCCAACCGAGCTGACACAACAAGAACCCAAATTCCTCCTCTGACATGGCAGTAGGTCGCTTGGATTAATGAGCTGGTTGCTGGATTTAACAGCTCTCTGGCTTTGACCTTGACCTTGACCTTTTACACCCAGCTGCACAGCGACTCATCCATCTGTTCATCCATCCATCGTCTATCATCCTTCATTTCACGTTTCACTGGGTACTGGAGCCCATCTCAACTGGCTCCGGTGATGCCAGGGTACACCATGGACACACACACACACACACACACACACACACACACACACACACACACACACACACACACATACACATTTAGCATCCTCAAATACAAGCTTTTGCTTTGGAGTAAAACTGAGTACCGAGATGAAACATGCACAGGAACTCAATTCATCAGGACACGTAAAGTCGAAGGAGTGTGTCACAGAGTTACATGGTTGTCACTTTGTGAGGCCTCCCCACTTACAAAGCCCCGGTGTTATTTATGAGCATAGCTCTGTTCTTATTGCAGTGAACGCACTGATGAAAGGCGAAGCAGCTTTATTTGTATTTCACATTTCAGCAACAATAGCTACAGTTCAACACGTAAATGAACAAAAGGAGAGATTTAAAAAAAAACAATAAAATCTGAAATATCACAGAGTTAAAACAAAAATATTGAGAAAAAGAGCTTTACTGTCTGTCTCTACTGTATCTTCATTGGAAGACAAAGGTTTCTTGTTTTAAAAAACTTATATTGGTTCTCTACTGTGTTGATTTGAATGCAGTTTAACTACAAGCTAAAAGCTGCTTCGTGGTGCACCACAGTGTGCTTAAATCAATTTAAATGGTTTTTCCCCCCATTTGAAAGTTTCTTCTTCTCACTGTGGTCTCTCCTCATGTTATACATCACATCCAGATCTCTGAAAAAGCTTTATTAGTGTCAGACCCAGTCAACAGTCTATCAGCGGAGGTTTACTTAACTGATGTAAAGATATATAGCGGAGCTGGTGTGTGGCAAGAAATCAACTGCTGCTGACAGCCATGTACTCAACCACAACATAGTGCTTTTTCTCGGAATCTGAACCCTTTATTAGATTGAGGGAGGAAAGGAAAAAAAAAAAAAAACTGCGGCCCTATTTCCCTTGAAGACGTCCTCAGATTTCCTTGTCAACACCGGCTGCTCCGGGGAACCGGTGAGAGCGGACGTCCGGAGGTTCGGTCAAGCCGTGGTCATCCAGGAGCTTGGTTACTCCTGTTCTCACCATCGAGGACGGGCCGGGCTCCTGTACTGTTATTCTCTTGTCGTATGAAAATGGTTCGCAATATGGAGGGAGACTGAGAAAGCAGCAGCTGTGCAAATACAGAATCCAGCGGTCAGCAGCCGGTGGGGTGTGAATCGTTTGCTAAGGGAAATGTAGAGGAGGGAAAGACGCTGTTTTTTTGGCGACATGACGCTCGTGGGTCTGCTGATTTGGGGCTCGTCCAGACCTTCAGATGCTGATTTAATCTACAATATCCAATATGAGGAGAAGGAGACTTCCTCATGTTGTGGTTTGAAAGACCGGCTGATGGTTGTCTGAGCAGTGAGTCTCCAGGTAGAGTGTGCTTCTCCAAGTAGCTGATGTCTTCTGCAGTTCCTCTGTAAGGCTTTCAAAGGAGATTGCTCATATCCTCTAACCTCATTTGGGTCTGATTACTTGAAAATGGAAAAAAAAGATAAGTAGAAATTAGAAGTCCATATTGCATTTTGATTCATGAAAGTGATCTCCAATGTTTCTATTTTGATCAGGACAAGTCCAGGTGCAAGATAAATGTCAGGGGAGAAAAAAAAAAAAAGAAAAAGCCAAGGCCTTTTCTTCCTCTTGCTGATTGCCAGAATAACTGTGACCACCACCGTGCACATTTTTCCTTTAATCATTTCCATGCGTCTTGCTGGGATTGAGAAAATTGCTGTCATAAGTGGTACGCAGACGCTTGCTGTTCCCTCCACGTCAAAGTAAACACAGGGGAAACTCACCCGCGTCTTTGTTTACGCGGCTTTTCCAGTCGCCAAACAAATACAGCAAATTGGTTTTAATCAAAACATTGTGAAAGTGCAAATGATTTTCAAATGCGGTCTCCTCGCCATAATCCCATTTGAAACATGTGACAGTAAGTAATGTATAGCATCTCAGTGTCCTCTAATTCCCTCCAGCCACACAAATGTTTCTCTTTCTGTGTTTCCCTCCTTTCCCCCGTCTCTTCTCAGCAGCCTCTCATTTCCCCCTCCGGCCCTGCTCATTAATTAGCGCTCTCTTATGGGAAACAGATGACTTAATAAATTAGGGTCACGTTTTGAATTGCTTTAATGCTTCGACTCAGAGTTCCAGGCAACAACATGAAAGTAATCTCGTCCCGGCGAACCCCGGCGGCAGAAACCCGTGGAGATTTGAGAGTGACAGGACAGCTGGGGTAAAAGTTTCAGAACACACATTCTTGCAGGTCCGGACTTAGTTCCTTTTCGCCACCAACGTTCACCGTATTTTTCTTTTTCCCAGGCAAAGAGCCTTGTTTTGATAGCCAGGCGGGCTGATTCATCAGACACCAGAGCCTATATTTACAATAATCAGCGCCTTTATCTGGGGCAGCCCTTCATAACTGTTCCTGCACTCAAGATTAAGCCCAGGCCTGGATCGCCATATCGTACCTTACCCCAGCTCCCCCCCTGGAGCCAACTCCTTCCAGACATTTTGCGGTTTCATCTCAAGTTCTCCACTTCAGGGAGATTTTCCTGATTAGTGTCACAGAGCTCAGAGTGGATGAAATGGCAGAGATTCCCCCCTCTTCTCCTGGGTGCCAGACCTTCAGCCCCAGTACAGCTAAATCCTCACGGTCCTCCATCATTTACATCTATAGGATTTGTCATGCATGGCCTGGCCAGCTATAGCACCCACCGGGAGCTAAACAAGTGCAACTCTAATCCTTCTTGAGCAAGTCTCTTTCGATGTCACACTGTGTGCCCGTACGCTTTCTTAAAGTTTGATTGCGCTCAAGTTGTGTGGCCACCCCTGTGATTTTTTTTTTTTTTTTTTGTTTTTTCCCTACTTGGCAAATTCAGAGGCACAAGCGTGAAACTCTGTGTAACATCTGATTTGGACAACAGCCCACGCACCACTGAGGGACTTATGTGCATAGATGTTCCTTTCAGTGCAAACCAAATGCTAACAAACACAAATTAACTCTCATGAGTAGCTGGCAACCACAGTGCTGCTTTGTATTTAATTCGTGGATCCGTGCTCCTTTTACACCTCACTCTAAACACTGGCGGAGGGATCTGTTACTGAGTCATTACCCCATTCGTTTTATTTGCAACCCACTTAATTTTAGGAGGGAAAATAGCTGCATTGATGTCCACTTCTGCTTTTGGCTGCTTGCAGCGTAACTAATCTGAGCATGGCCAGTGTTCCGCTGCTGCACTCTGTCGCTTTCTTTCCTTTTTTGCATTTTTTTTTTTTTTTTTTTTTCCAGGAAGAAAAATGGCTTTCATTTCTTCAGAGAGAAGCGGAGCACTGGGGCAGTCACAACAACACCAAATGAAAGGTTTTTCTTCACCTAATGAGACAAATAATTTCTTGGCTCACTCTGAATATAAATACCCTTTCCTACCGGCCACCTTTTGCTTCATGCGTTTGGCTTTTTATAATACCACAAACCATGGGAGTTAGATTTAACGGCATTAGCCACTGACATTTGACTTGGTTTACAAAACACGGGCAAAGATTTTCGGTTTCTTCTCTGTTTTGTGTAAATTATCAGTCTCTCCACAGAAAGCCGCCTCCACATGTTCCTGATTGAAGTTAATGAAGGGAAAGTGTGTATTTAAAGCAAATTAAAGGCTTATATTAATTGCCCCACCTCCTCTACGGTGCAGTAAGGACACGGTTGTTTTGACTCCTGCCTTACTTGGCTGCTTTTGGTGAGAGCTGTCGTTAAAGTTATTGCAGCCTTGATTTTAACTCACAGAAAATTGCAGGTTGAATCCAAAAAAACATTTCAAGAAAAGTGTCTTTGAGCGAAACTCCAGGCACAAAAGCTACTGACTAAAACCTGATACTTTTCAATGACACATTGAATATTATTCTGAATTATTCACATTACGCATGCGAGACACATCACTCACCTTCAGACTTTTCCAACCTTTCGCCACATTTCTGTCGTTGTTCGTTCACCATTTCGGTTTTATCTGGCATTTAATTTAAATGACACTTTCGGTACTTTTTGCTTCTGGTGAAGCGGCTGCACACGGCACCCGGCACACAGTCTGAGTTCATAAATAGCTGGTGAACATTAAGGTTTTAACTGGGACTCGATAACGTTCGGAGATTAGAAGCGGAGTCGATGTCAGACTTACATTGATCAGGTGGTCAGAAACATGATTCCCAATGAATGCTAATGTTACTGCATGTCAGCAGCATGCAAAGGCAACTGTTTGCTAACATGGAGCTTGTAAATATTTCCAGGCGATTATATGACAGTGTTCTGTTCACAGTTTTATAGGTAGCAAATCCCATCTCCCTGCAGAAAAACAACCGTGTGAAAATCTGAGAAATCATTAAATCTGCTTGGGGTGTTTTACAAAAATTTCACATGTATGAAAAAAAAAAATACCACATGGAGTTGAAAGGCCATTAAATTGTGAATTCCAAAGTGTTTCATAGAGAAAAGCATCAAGGAATAAAGCACATTTATCTACACCACAGAATACATGCATTTACCCTAACAGCTAAATTAAAAACTAGGCAAGATTAGAAGAAAATCACAAACTTTTCGGATTCAGTGAGCAAAAACAGAGTTTGTAAAACTATTGCAGCAGTTTTATTTCATTTTAATTCAGGGGCTACATAAAGTAATATTGAATGTCAAACAGGCAAGAGCAGGAAAATTATAACAAACTGTCATTTGAATAAGAACAATTCAAAATGCTTTTTTTTTTTCCAAAAGTGTGAAGTTCTAGAATATAAGCCCCCTCCCCTCCTGAAAAATCAGTTTTTGGAGAAATCTTTGTTTTGCAAAGTCAGAACTCGTTGAAACAGAATAGGGTTTTGAAGAGTTTTTATTTTTACCCATGTCCTCTGCTGCAGAATGCAGTTTAATGCGTAATTTTATTAGTAGTCCTTATGAGTATTTTCTCTTTAAATTTTACTGCATCCAAAGTGTACCACACAACTTGACTCTGTGCTTGATTTGGCGAATCTGCAGAGAGTTCTGAGCTCCTGGCTGCCAGTGTTACTCTTCATGCTGATCTTGGCTCAGGCCTGTCAGTTCTCAGGGTGCACCATTTCTACAGCCTTCAGAGAGCATTTTTTCAGAGTTACTCTCAAAGTATGACTTGAGAGTGTATGTGTGTGCGTGTGTGTGTCTTTTCATTGGGTATGGCTGCTGGCTTCTACTGCATTGTTTCGGTTGATGTTCTTCTCTCTCTGGCTTTCTGTGAGCCACGTTTGGCCCGTGGGTCGTATGTTTGGCACTCTTGCAAATTTGAACTTCAGACATCACTGGAACTACTAAAATAAGTGTTTTTAAAAAGTTCATTATTCAACTCTTATTAATATCTGGCTAGAAAAACTAAGCACAACAATATGTAGTAGATTCTAATATTGATTTTAAAAGTGGGTGTGGTCTGCAGGGAGGGACTGGGAGTGATTTACATCCCACCACTACCCCCACCTGGTCTCTCTCTCTCTCTCTCTCTCTCTCTCTCTCTCTCTCTCTCTCTCTCTCTCTCTCTCTCTCTCTCTCTCTCTCTCTCTCTTTCTCTCTCTCTCCCTTTTTTTTTTTGCCACAATGACAGATTTAATTGATTTTCTCAACTTTGTATTTCAATCTGCTTCACCAGCAAACCAAACAAAACACACTAAATAAATGGATTTTGACTTCTAATTTAAAGCAGTGTGCTCACCTCTCAAGCTTTGAAGGTTTAAGTTGTAAATAGATTCTGCGACTGAAATATCCAAAACACTTATTGCGGTCTTTCATATATTTTGTCTGCATTTCCTCATGACGCGCACAGCATTTTTAAGAGTATGAAGTTGTAGAGCTTCTTTTTTTGATAACATGTTGATTATTACTATGAAAAAAACAAAGTACTTGCATATGCTTGAAAAAATATATATTTTACAGCATTGCAGCTTAAATATTTACTGTTCATTGTAGTTTATTGTGTATTTACTTATTTATTTATCTTTGGGGTTTTTTTTTCCTTCTGTAAAGTTAATCTGTGGTATTATTACTTCCACTCCTCTATAGGAGTCAGAGCTTCATCGTTGCTTTAGCGCAAATATTTCTTGATTCTGTATGGGCAGAGCACATTCCTGCAACCTCCTGTTCCCTGCTGCTGCGGTGGAGAACAACTTTTACTGCACTGCATGGCATTTTACAAAGCAGGAACACACACTTTTGAATGTTAACTTCCCCTTTTATTGCCCTGAAGTATCCAGGCAAAAAAAAAAAAGGGGTTGCTGTGTGCAGGCTTTTTCATTGTCCCTGTCTTCTGTTTTACACATATGGTAAAGTTCAACTTAGAATATGAGGGCTTTAGTGGAAGAGAAAGAAATGCATGTGCAAAATTCTACTAAAATTGGATCCTTTGCAAAAAAAAAAAAAAAAAAGATGAGAAAAGTACAATTGCAGGAACAACCCCCTCGTCTCAGCACAGCTTCTCTTCGCCCTCCTAATCATCTCCATGCCTGTTGGCAGCTCCACACCCCATGTTAAAAAAATATACAACACGGTTTGGTCCTGTTTTGCTTCCTCTCCCTCCCCTGCAACCTTCCGCAGCTCCAGTGCCCTTGGCTTTGTACGCAGTGTCCACAATGCTAATTCTCTAAGGTTAGGACAATAAACACTGCAAAGATGGGCCTAACCCTGAGGAGGCCACGCTTCCTGTCTGCCCAGAGCTGCTCCCCGGGAGAAAGACCAGAAGACTGAAAGCAAAGAGAGTCACGGAGACAAAAAGAGGAGGTAGACAAGGCATAGAAATATGAAAGAGAGCATATGTGAGAGAAAAAAAGAGGAATCTGGAGGAATGCAACACATGCCTTATCAGCCTCTGAGCTGCTGGCTATTGCATTTACATGCTTTTCTTATTTGCATCAGAACAGTCTGGTGAAGCTGGTATAAACACACTTGCTCTGCATCTTTTTTTTTTTTTTTCAGTCTGCTGAATGTCTTGGAAACAAACCTTTTCATCATTTTGTCTTGAACACAGCCCAACTCAATTTCTGCTTTTACTGCTGTCACACAGCTGCAGCAGATTTAGCTGCTAATTAATTTGTTGTTGGATCGTCTCTCACCGCACAGAGCAGCTCCACAGGCTTGGCACTTACTCCATGCTTGATGGCAATTTGAAATTCATACTTATGTCATAATATTTTATGCTGAAATGTGTATATACGAGCTACCGCTTGTCTTTGTGTTCCCTGGCGATTAGGATGCAGGCTTTCTAGTGTTTGCAGGACAGAGGAGAGCTGAAGCACATCGCCAGGTCTGTCTGGGGCTTCAAACTGCGTCTTCCTATCATTCCGTCTTCTGTGTCGTTGAGACATCTGGCTTCAAGCATCTTTAGGATTCCATCAATACCACAGCGAGGGGGGAAAACCCCACAGCTGAAAAAAGCAGCCTCAGCAGTCTGAGAACGAGCCAGCTCACGTCGACCCAAACAGCCTCTCAGTCATCTTGCAGAGGTCTCTGAGCTGTAGATATGGCCGTGCCAAGAGTCGCAGAGCCCGAGGAATAAATGGGTGAGGTGCACAGAGGTGGTGGTGGGGGGGGGACCTCATTTCTGTCCAAGTAGAAAAACACCGCACGTCACTTATGTGAGGGAGGAACTGTGCATCCGTGGTGCTCAATTTGGGGGCCTGAATGACAGCCTCTGTTGTGCTTTATCTAAGCAATTAGCTGTAATCAGCCCTCTGAACTGCAACACTTTCACACGCTGGCACCGGATATCCCTCATCACCACATCCCACACACATGCCCACTCGCATACCATGTGCACACACTGAGTGCTACCTGGAAACTGAAGTTATGGCGTGAACCTTCGACCCCCTGTAAAAGTGGAGAATGTACAAGAGCACACTTTTGTGCACACGTGTGTGTGTGTGGGTGCGTGCACGGCGGCGTGCGGGTGATGTGTAGCGGTTGTTTAGCCAGGTCTCAGTGGGCCTCTCCAGCCTGTGGCTCTCACTCTGCTCGAGCCGCTCCATGTGTTGGCCACATGTTCCCATCAGCCCTGTGAATCAGTCTTTGTGTCTTTGAGCAGCATCTCCAGCAGCACTTACTGTATTTCCCGCCATGACAAGCACTGCCAGTTCCACCTTTCCACCTGGGTACAAGCAAAATTACCCCAAATAAGTGCACTTACTTATTGAGAAATTAAATTTTTGTATATATATGGTGAATGTGCAGGAATTCCCACAGAGAAGAGTGTGAATGTGGGAAATAGAAGGCATTGCATTCTTTACTTTTGTTTAGTTTTTTTTTTTTCCCCCCCTTCTTTCAGAGCTGCTGGGACTGATCTTACTAACAGAGGGGGATTATGGGATAACTCGGTATGCTCACTGTGCCACTTTTTATCCCCGCACTGTGTGGGCCGAGCTGGCCTGCAGAGATACCGCAGGCAGGGACGACTGCTGCTCCAGGCAACAGCTGCTCAACAAAATGGAGCTGCAGAAATTCCACTGGCAGTTCCCACAAACAGGACCAAGGTATGACTTCCACGATGAAGAGAAAGAAGAAAAAGATAATCATGCACCTTGCTGCAGGGCACCTGTGTCACAGATACATGTGTGCACACTTGCAGAATATGTTGAATCAAAGTGCAATTAGCATGCCTTAACAAACCGCAACGGAAGAAACTCAGAGCTCCTAATGCCGACATTAGACAGGATCATATTCCTCTGCGTTTCACTGCAATTACCGGTAATTTTTGGGAACTTTCTGAAGCACGGTCAAGGGCTGAGGTCAAATACAGAGCTGGCACACATGGAAGGTTGAGCACCTGAGGAATGATGGCACCGAACACTGAAAACGGCTCCTCGGTAGCTTCAGACTGACACAGCTGTCATCAGGTCATCAAGCAGGGCGTATTTTATTCACTTTCCTCTTTCCGGGTTTTACTCAATTTTTGAACTGTCCTCTTTCTTGGTAGCATACATTGAACAAGGTGCTGGAAACATTCATCTGAGATTTTTTTTTCCCAGTTTGACATGATAATGTCATCCAGTTCCTGTAGGTTTGTCAACCTGTTTGTCACAAGTTTTTTCTGTTTAATATTCTGTCATTTCATATTTCACATTTATTTTCCAAGTCCTTTTTCCATAAAATAAAGTAATTATTCCCATAGCTTACTGAAATTGGTTTTAGTGTATTAATCCAATTTAAGTTTCTTTAGGAAAATACTAAGTTAATTTTGTGGACTTCATTCGAGGATAAATATGCTGAACTGCCAATAACTACTGGATGGAGCTGGTAACTTGCAGTCAAATTGCTCTTGTTAAATAAATTCTAATTTAGTCAAAAGAATCTCCATCAATTAGACAACTGGTAGAGCTTTGGCTTGACGCTGAGCCTGACCCGTAAAGTCATTTCTTCTGCATGCAGCAGCGGGAAAGACAGTATCTGCATTCGTGCTCTGCTTCTGTGGATGAGGCTGAAACAATAGCGCTCGGTTCCATATCTCAAACATGGATGCATATTTGAAATTGTAATGTGCAGCTGTTCTGTGTTTTCCCAGCTGTTTACAAAAGTTGCCCGCCCTCCATCCAACGTGTAACTTGTCCCACCCATCTATCCATTCATCCCTCTCCTTTTCTTGGTTAATGTGAGGTAGGGTTGCAGGCAGCTGGATCCGATCCCAGTTGACATTAAGTAAACAGTCAGTGTGTTTGTTATGCAGCAATCATCCCTATTCCTGAGGTCCGTTGTAGCTGTTGCTGTCAGTTTATGCACAATTAGATTCATTTCCTCTTCAGATAAAGGCTTCATTCACACTGACTGGCGATTCCACGCCCATAATAACAACTGTGCCAAGGTGCGAGTGCACCTGGCTCTTAAGGGGAAAGGAGAAGGCAATCATATTGGTTTATTCAACATCATGCCAAAAAACACATCCATTATTAAGCGTCTCAGTATAAACCCACTGAACCATGCGGCATGCGTTGCATTCAGTTTTTCCATCGTTAAACAGCAAATGGTGACTCGGTGTCGCCCAAATGCAACTTGCACCATTAAAATAGGAATCATATTTTTTCCCAAGGCCATTTTAGCAGCATGAGTGCATACGTGATGGCATGAACCTGGTGTCATTACTCACACAGTTGTAAAGTGACAGCCGCCTCAATGTTTTATTAAAATTTAACTGACTGTATTGGTTACTGGTGGTCAGCCGTTGGCCTCCTTCAGCAGCAAGCAGCTTGTCTAACTTGAGCTCGTCGTCTCACGTCTCCAACTTCTCTTCACAGTAGGGATGGACCGACTCACCCTAATCCCCTTGCACACACGCCTCCGCAAAGATAGTGAATCCCGCGGATAGAAACATATCCCCGCTCGCAAACATACACTCGACTGACCCCTGGCCAGAATAGAGCTCAGCACATTCTTGTGGGGCATGTTGACACCCTGGCAGGATCTATGAGGCGGTTCTGGCACCGGGAGCTTTTTGTTATTCCAACGTTTTTGCTCATGTGAACGCTCACTCCTCCATCTCTGAGCCACAGACCAAAGTAAAAATTGGGCCAAGTATTTCAGCTTCACCGCATGATATTAGTGGACTTTGAAGCTGTAAATGAGAAAATATGTATTTTTGCTTTTCAGCCTCAGTGGAGTTTACCATCCACAGTATTTTCATATATTCATACGTTAGGTTTTTACTGTTGAAGCTGCTGTGGTTTATGAATACCCATGTTCAGGTACTCTTTATTCTCAGACAGACAAGTACATACAACCCAGCTGCCTAATGTCTGCAAAACAACAATACCAATAGGATTTTCTTTCTCAGTGGGTTATAAAAGGGAATCTGATATGTGTTTCTGTATTTTCTGCCACATATATATCATTGCAAGTCGGCTGTTGATGTAAATGTTACCAAAGTATCAAATAATGAGGTTAACCACAGGATTAAGTAGCTCTTCTGAGGAGAAAACTCAGGATTCAGACTGCTGTGAAAATGTTGGTTTGGCCAAGCTGAAGTCAGTTTGTCACTTTTTTATTTTTTTTTCATGATCATCCAATCCACTTTCTCAGCAAGGCAATGACGCTGGTGTCAAATTACAAGCCGTGACGAGAGCTTGCCAATAAATTGAAAGTAGGCTTTCGCAGAATGAGTTTTCAAAGAGAAGAGAAGCTGAAATAACTAGTTCCACTGAACTGGAGAGGCATTCAAGATAAATGAGAATTTCTCTGAACTGCAGGCCATAATCATGGTCAAGACAGAAGCAATCCCTGATTTTGTGACAAGCAAACACCTAAACTCACAGTCGGAGTTTTGTTTTCATTTTTCTACTGATTTCCACATTTCATGAGGAAGCTTATTGAATTAAGGGCAGCTCATTGTGACCCAGTCTATAAATGGGTTCCCTTGTGCCTCAGGCCTCCTTCACGTCCGTCTCTGTTAGTGGTCTTCAAATGTCTTTATGAATGTGGGCCGCAGGATGCCTAATGTCAAACATGTGTGGAGAGGGAAAAAGCGTTTACAGCAAAGACAAGCGAGATGTTTCATCTTTCAAGTGATAATGACTTGATTCCTCCTCCGCTTCTCTCCACGTTAGCCTTTGATCTCCTGCAAGTCAGCCTGCAAGACAAGCACCAAATTACAGGAGGCTTCACGGTTACATGTGTGATTAGGAAATCTCTCACCCGCTCTAGTTTTCTGCTTTATTTGTCTTTCACTCTTTTTCCATTTTGTGCCCGTTGACACTTTCGGTTTGCCCACCATTTGTTAGCTGAGTGTGTTTGTCTGCACGCATGCCTCTTGACACATTCGCTGCTGACTATTACATGACTCAGATGCCAGTGGAACAGGGTGCGTCTCCCAGAGCCAACTGCACATACTTCTGAAGTCAAGATTTGCAAGTGTCTCTCAGACAGCCCCCTCACTTGTAAATAGAACAAGGATCTGTGGGAAGGAAACTGAACTCCAGTTATGAGGCTTGGAGAGCTATTAACAACACTGAGCCCGATACAGTATTGTACATTGTGTGTATCCACTGTGCTAAGTATCTGAAATGTCAGAGTGCAGCTTTGTCTCATCTCATGTACAGCAAAAGCAAAACATCTGCATGCACAGTGGTATATCCCTCACAGTCCATTATGAGTTTAGACTGTACTTTTCAAGTGTTCATGTTGAAATGTACTCACTTAAAAAAAAAAAAGAGAGAGCTTAAGAAGCCATTCATTGCTGCAGGGCTCAGTCGCTGGCCCTGTGCGCCTCCCCCCCCCGCCCCTGTCCTGCGTACCTCTCTCCATCCCCTGACCACTTCCTCCTGCCTTTGAAGCCCGGCGCCCCTTTCTGCCGCTGCCAGACAGGATACCCCACATCCTGTGAGAGGCAGGAAGGAGCCTTGCTTCCAGCCCCACACACAAAATCTGCGCTCCAGCAGCCTGCAGGAACACGTTTGCATTGCTAACACACTTCCAGAAACAAAATGGTAAGAGTAACAGCAGTTGTGCACATTCCTGTCAGACTGAAGCCAGAATAATTCATCCCCAACATGCAAACAGAAAACAAACATATCAAACTCCCCTCTTGGAGGTGCATCTCAAATCTGCAAGGATCTCAACAGCTGACATCAATTTTCCCCGAGCCTCTTTTGGACGGGCTCCCCCTCTGCTTCGGTGAAGACAATCCAAGACTCCATCTGCTGCAGAGCTCGTCGTGGTTTCTCGGTCACAGCACTGATATACCGCATGCGGATCAGGAATTCTGTTACCACTATTCTCTTCAGCTCATACTAATGCACGGTCAGGCTCTGTCAGGGGATCAGCTGAAATGAGCAGTGTCTGCCTGTCAAAATGCGCCACGCTCCATCGCCGCCGCCGCCGCTGGACGGGCGAGGTGAAGTGAAATTTCACGTGAAAGGAAAACGCGTTATTCTGTATTTAGCACACCTCAAAGCTGGATTGTGCTACTCGAGGTGGAAAGAGTGTCACTCAGTCAAATTCCCCGAACCACTGACCTCCCACTCTGTTGACTCATGTCCCACCAAATACAACATCTGCTATAAATCGAAAAAGACGAGCCGGGTTGTTTCAAGCTTTAAGTTAAAGGAGACTATTTTTTAATGTTGACGTGTAGTTAATTTTTACTGCAACCTTTGATATAGTGCAGCCTCACTCTTTGCCACCACCCAGTGCTGCTGCCACTTGGAGAGGTTGTCTCTCTGGTTCCTGGTGTTGAAGCGTTTCTTGTTTTTCCATGCGCCTGCAGCATCAGGTCAAATGGACCCAACCCAAGATCAAATGCTCCACCAAAGCTTCTCTGAGCTCAGCTGTCGCTTGTTTCTGAACAGGCAGGTCAGCTTGTCAGAATATTGCTTTTTTGGTGCCAGAAAAACTTGCGCGTACACCCAAAAGACTTGGCTTTGTGCCAGGAAGCAGAGGAGAAGGGGCGACGCCGGCAGTTGTGGTCGTGCACAGAGTGGCTCCACGGCTGAGGCTGAGATGACTATTCCCTGTCCAGCAGTGGCACTGTACCCTCTCTGCCAAGAGCAATCAGCCTCGCTGCAATGTCAGTTTTCAGGTGTGGGAAACCCATCTCTGCCAGATGGTCTGCAAATGAGGTCTCAGAGCTGCTGTACGGGAGGCTGTGCGACAGATTTATGCACCAATCCCAGTGTTAAATGACCAAGGAGAAGATGTCTGGGAGGTCGCTGGGGCTTGGACTGACTTATGTGTGTGAGAAGAACCACACTTTTGTTTGCCCTGCTGATTCATATCGAGTTTTATCTTTTTTGTTTGCCCATTTCAGTCAATCTTAATTCAGTGTGCTGATTTTTGCTGCCAAAAACACCTCAGTGTGACTGAATATGTGATCCAAGGTCCATAAATGTCATTTATAAGGCCTGAAATTTTCTTCCTTCAACATATACTGTATCTGTTCTGGCCTCTTTGAGAGATCAGTAAATATACTAACTGTCAGGTAAAATTGCGAAGTACAGTAACACAATATCGTTCCATTTTAATGAGCCAACTCTTTCTTTTTCCACTCAGGCAATTCATATATCACAAAGCTGAAGTTTTATGGTCTAAAATGTGTGCCAAAGTTGTTTGCCTTTGAACAGATTTTGCTCAGTTTTTTTTTTTTTTATTTATTGCCCTTAACTGCACTTTATTGCTGCATATTGAGTAATTAGTGACTACCTTTATGTTTGCTGAGGTTATAATTCAAGACAATGAAACCAAACAGGCTACTGGACTCCACCTGTTCTTTTTCAATGTGTTCTATTTGTTCTGGCTGAGTGTGATATAGATGTGGGCAGCTTTGTAATAAAGCCATTATGATTCTCTATCCCTCTGTTTTCTTACCCTCTGGACACTGATATGAAAACACTGTATTGGTTGAGGTTTGTACAAGGCTGGTGTTTATTTGTAAGTAGTGCTAGGAGACACCTAGTGGCCTGTTTGGGTTTGCTGCAGATACATTAATCCCATTGACTAGAAAAACCAATTAAAATAGCAGCTGCATGTGCTTCATCCTCACATCAATCTGCCCTAAAAGACTCAGTGTGCCCCTTCTGGTTCTGCCTGGCTTATTCAAGAGATGCATTAACACAACAGGCAGGAGGTTCAGGACTTCTTTAGAAGCAGGAGCTGTCCATTCTGCACCCCGCTGCACTCAAACTAGTTTTGCCAATCAAAGCCAGCAGTGTCCTCAGCCTTCTTTGTGTTAGAAAGCTTCAAATGTACCAGGCAGGCGTGGAGGCGGGTGTGAGCTGCGTGTACGGGAGACACAGGGACACGCTCCCCTGTTGTTGCTTCAGCATTTAATAAGTTTTAGGTGAAAAAAGGGGTTAATGTCAGCCAACCCGAGTTCAGGTTTTTATATGCTCCCGCCAGACGTTTCCCAGCGGAGCTCCTCATACTGATGCTGATCATTTCTGCCTCTCATTACCGCGGCTGTGTTTTTCAACGTCTTGCAGTTGTTTGAGGTGCTGGCGAGTTAGCAGTGCGCATCTTTTCATGTACTTTAGATATAAAGATACTGACGTCTGAAGTCTACAGACATTTATGAAATAATTTAATCACAGAGCCCAGAAAAGCTAAGGACCAATAAAAAGAAGTTTGCCTCAGTGACAGTGACAGAGGGTTCTTTGTAGCCAGACCTCGCGGTCTCCCTGCTGAGGACGGAGGCAGCGGTGCCCATGTGCCAGGCAGGGGAAGTGGGTCAGTGCTCAGTCACACAGTGGCTGTAACACATACATCATGCAAGCACCTGTACAAACATACCGAGGAAAGGAAAGCAGAGCAAAACTGGAATGGCATCACCTTCCAAATATGAATCCAAACTCAAATAGTAGAGCAGTTTTTCAGCATATCTAGCCAAGGTTTTGGGTTTGCAACACAGGCAAGAAAACAGTTGACAAAATGTGACTGAAAAGCCTCAACATTTTCTAATTTGTTGCTGTTGAACTTGGTGCAATCTGCGGTGACTGTCCTGTTAGTCAGACTCAGAAGAGCTGCAACAAAGCCAAGACCGCAGTGGTAATATTTTTTTACTGCTTTATTTGCATCCAGCAGTTTATGTTCTTGGTTATAGCTCTTTATAGGTCAGAGTCTATAGCTTTATGTCATTCTGCGACCTAAGGAGTCATACAAATGAATGCAGACAGCCACCAGCGTGGCCTGTGTGGTTTGGTGAGTGCATGTTTAAGTATGTCTGGGAAGACTGAGGTGTTGTTTTATGTCAAAGGTCACTGCCTCTGCGAGAGCTAATAGCTGATGGAAAATGTACTGCGTGTCTGTCAGTTTATGCAGAAGAAGCCACAACAAGAAAAATGCAGATTTTAATCATTCTAAGGTTCAAAGTAATGTCTTTAGTTTTTTAGGAGATTGTCAAAACAGCCTGACCTTGTTATTTATTTTATGCCCCATCTTTCTGAAACTGAGGCTATTTTTAGATGTCTGCAACAAGATTCAACAACCTTATATTCCCATGATCTGTGGAGTCTCTGCTTTCATTTGTTATATGGTTTGTGTGTGTGTGTGGCAAAAAGCGGCAGACGGGAAGTTTCTTTACAGAATGAATGAAACTCCTGCTGCTTCCCTCTTGTTAGCTTATATAACAATAAATGTCACAAGTGAATGTGCATGATGGGCTCTCCAGGACCGTGTTTGATGAATTCCAGGCCGCTGGAGAAAATATAACAAATGGTGAGCACCAGCGTGTGTCACTGTCAGGCTGGTGAGTCTGGAGAGGATCAAACCAGAGAGAAGGTCACGTTCATATCTAAGGTCAGTCGACAGCATCCCTCACTGTTCACCTCGCTGGATGTAAACAACCTGTGTGTGCCAAATACCAGTTTCATGTTTAGATTAACTCAGCATGAGCTTTGTGTTTCTTTTTCTGTTTTTCACATGTCTGTGAATCCGTGTTTTTGGCTGGTATTTAAAGAGCCGACATGGGAGTAAACCGAGTCAGTCAGGGGAAGGCTGCTTGCCAATGTCTTGACTGGCACATGTCTGATGGGGATTTAACAACTTCACCTCAGTGTTAAAATGGTTTTACAAGTTCACACGCATTGTCTGAGCTTTTGTGAACTGAAATATGAAAAGGTGGCTGCTCCAGCGTCTCTCTCCCCCATGTCTGCCTCCTCGCAGCATGAGCTGTCCTGTATGACCTCAAGTAAACAACTTCTTCAAAGTTTCACTCTTTTAATGTATGAATAAATTGCTGCAGGCCTGTAAACTTTAACAGCTGTTTTGTTGCTCATTGCAGTTTCCTATTTAGCTCATGTTCAGAGTGGAAAATGTCCCTGACAGCCTGTCTGTTATGAATCTGCTTGTTCTCATAAAATATTTCTCCTTTTTTTGTGGGATTTTTCCAGTTGTAAGGGCGCCTCGACATCGCCTCTCATTGAGGGGTTACAGTGTTTAATTAAAAGTTCTTATAGTGACTTTCTGATTAGAGAACTTTTGATTCAAAAACACAGATCATTACATTGCATCAGCAGCATATATGGCATGAATGAAGTAGACGTTTATGCACGCTGATCAAACATTAACAACTGGAGAAATCAAATTTGTCCTGCAAGGCAACTCATGACTGTCTTTACAAATTGTTGTACTGTCCGTTATTTTAAATCTCCATAGGTCTGTGATATTACCACTGGATCATCAAAAAAGAAGAAAAAGGACTGACTAAAGCTTGTTCACCTGATTAAACAGTCGCTGTATAAACAGACCAGTGTTGGATTTAGGGTGAAAGTAAAATATCCCACTTCAGGATGTCGCCTGAAACACTCCAGAACAGGCACACTTCAGCCTGAGAGCTGCTCTCTGCAAAGTGAAGTTTGCCTAGTGTAGACCTAAATATACTAAATGTGCCAGCTGTGCACACACACATCACATAACCTTCAAATTCGCAGTTTATTTACTCCCACAGAATTTTCAATATAGTAACTTGTTGGAACATTTATTCTGTGTTTATCATGGATGTTGAACTAGGTGTGCAGGGTGTGTGCACTCCGGGGAAATATTGTTGTGCCTGTTGGCAGCTGCAGCCCTTCATTTTCGCTGCGGTAATAAGCAAGTTTACCTGCAGTAATCATCAGCCATGGATCTGCAGGGCTGCAGCAGATGTGCCCCGTCCGCCTCTGCTGGTTCAGAGGAGACAGACTTTCTGTAGGGAAACTTTTGTGAAGACATGAAATCTGCTGACTCCCGAATAATGTCTGGTGCCGCATGCGATGAAATTTCATGTAAAGCAAAGGCAACACCTACAAACGAACAAGTTGATACGGGCTGAATCCCATGTGTTTGTATCGATACCTGTGCCTACTCTGTGTCTCATGACTTGCCAGTGAACAGCTGTTATTACACACCACTGTAGCTATTTATAGCACTAATTTATCACATGAACCTGTGATCAGTGTGGCCCAGCTTAAAGTAAAGACACAAGAGGAGCGTGTTACTGCAGTCCCTAAAGTCCACATTAATATGACCACAAGGGACAGTTATCAGCTGTTAAAGGAGCTGCAGGACACGTTTCTTTTGGAAGCACAAAATATTTAAGCTCTTAAATGTAGGAAAAAACTTTGAAAGGGATTCCTCTTACCATAGTTGTACAATATCAGAATATAAAGTGTGTTATAGGTTTAAGCTTTGCAAAAATGTTACTTGTGTTTTTAGTTTTTTGTCATTGAACTGTGAAGAACTTAAGTATAAGTTCAGCAAAGTCTGTGAGTTTATTTAAATGACAAACAAGTGCCAACACAAGTAAATAACAGAGGTTTGAGAGGCTCTTCCAGTGGTTACCACCTGACTCACAAAGTGTTGCTGTACCATGGTTATTATTAACAGAATATGTGACACAGTTACAGACCGGTTAGGATTATTACCTCAAACTGAGAAAAGCCATGTCCAGACGGGCCTAAACTCAAACGCCTGCTCGTTGAACTATCTAATCTTGAACAAAGAAAAGAAGAATTTTGTAAATTTGTTGGTTTAAAAAAGTAACTTTTCTTTGTTACAGATTACTAACAACTGCTTTGTGTACTGCGCCACTCTGTGGAGTCAAAAATAAAAATAAGCACATTAATGAGCTGAATTCTGAAAAACTTCACAGCAGCAGCCCGATGTTAATGTGGCTGCTGTCTTTAGCCACCTGCTTGTTACAAAAGCTGTATTTAAGACATGAATGTGTGAAATACAGAGAGTACATGACAATGAAGTTCTATAAGACCATATTCCCACTTCCTGTATTAACAATTTTGTACTATTTCAATTTTGTGAATCACTGCTTTTCCTTTAAAATAAACACATAGGAGCATCGACTGTGCACACTTAGAAATCCTTGATGATACTTGTGATCTGAGAAGAACGTGACTTTTTTTCCCCAAACTTTGTTTATTTATTTATTTTTTCAGAGAAATGTAATGACACATATGAAATAAAAACAGTGCTCGGCCAAAATGAAGAGATCTATGAACAGTATAAATCACAAATTACCCAACAAACAGAACCCCTCAACTTGAATAATAATAATAATAATAATAATAATAATAATAATAATAATAATAATAATAATTAAAAAAAAAAATTGCTCATGTGGAACTGTTTGGACTTTCTCAGTAAAAGTGCCCAGGAATAACCGTGTTGTATTTGGCACTATATAAATAATGCTGAATTGAATTAATTATGTGCTGCCAAAATTGACAAATGTGTAATTCAATCAGCTCACAGTCAGACAACATGAGTTGTACGCCTGCTGTCATTTCTGTCACAGAAAAAAAAACATGACTTCGACCTGGGAACTTAACCTCATCACCGCCAGACTGGAGCTATCAGCTGCAGTGTCAATCACACTCCCGGTGTCACACAAGTCACAAAAACCCGCCTGATTAACAGTGATCACTGAGCACAAACGCATGACGATGAGAAGACAACAAACCAGAGCAGTAAACAACTACAACAAGCCAGAAATCAGCCCCAGGAACAACAGACCCGTTTTCATGAAAATTCGATTAATCGAAATACTCTTTACTTGGATTCACTCTGCTCAGTGACTCTAAGTAACTCGGACAGAGTCACTCTGAGCACAGCAGCAGCAGAACCAACAGGCCCACAGAAACCTTCCACTCACCCACTTTATTTTCAGCCCGTGTTTTTTCAAAGTAACAAAGAAGTCATTCAGGAGTTAATAGTTTGTATTTAGAGAAATAGTCAAGATGTTCATACTTTTGCTACCGTACAGGCCAAGGATTGTGCTGCCAGGTGTGTCGAGCATCAATGTGAGAATAGTGAATCCTCACAGAAGGTTATTATCAATAGGAGGGAAATGAGCACAGGCTGGGGATCAGCGTCCCCATAAAGCATCAGCCGAAAGGAAAAACAATGATCCTGCTCGTTGAATATGACCGCTCCACTGCTTCAACAACATTAGAACATTCTTCAGTGGCATTAGAAAATATTTTGAGAGGGAGGGAGGAGCAGAGAAACCGAAGACATAAACACGTGGAGCTGGAAGGGCGAACAGGCACAGGAGGACGACCTGCCAGGAGTTGTGGCTTCCAGGAATGTGCACAAACACACCGCCTCTCTGTTGCCCTCAGTATCATCTGTGCTCCCATTTTCTCTCTCGTTCTGTCTCACCTGCAGCTTGCAGATGTTTGAAAGATGAAACTAATCTTGTCAAGCCAAAACTGCTGAATGCAGTTCATTTTTGCCAAAACTTTTGCCCAAAGATCTCAAACGAATATTTAAACTTTGAGAAATACACCCTAAAGTTTTCCTGCCCGGAATTGTGATGAAGAAATACATCCCTCGGTTCTATGTGTGCTAAACACGGCAGCCAGTTAATCTTGTTTATCCCAGAGAATGGAAAGAGGCAGAAACAACGGGATCTTAAAACTACACCTAATAAATCAGGCACCATCTTGTTTAGCTGGCACGCTGAAATGACTGGTTTGGGTCAGAAAATAGCTAAGCATCCATCTGCTCTCCACTTTGGGGTCACAGTGGCAGAGACGCTCAGACATTCTTGTCGTCCGCAACTCCTCAAGCTCATTCTGAGGGACCCCGAGCCTTCCCAGACGGGTCCTGAGCTGACCCTGGGCCCTTGTTTCAGTGGTTTGGTCCTGGTACATCTAATGAGAGGCTGGAATGAGGCATCTTAATCAGATGCTTGAACCACAAAAGCTGCATGTTGCTTCCCGCTATGAAAACTTATCATGGTATTCATCTGAACTTGCTTAAAAGTCGAATTTCATCAGAGTCGTGTAAAAAAAAGGTAATAGAAAAAGCAGTTGAAACAATTTGCAAACGCTATATTTTCATTATTTCTCAATGTGATATTGAGGCAAAAAACACAATTCTTTGACTTTACAGAAGGACAAAGATGGGTGATGTTGCAAAATACAAAAAAATATTATATTCTGCATGGCTGCAGCTTATTCAAGTTGAAAAAACCCTGTACATTAAAAAACTGTTTTTTTTTCTGACAGTGTTTTCCATGTGATTGCCATTCTTGGGGCAGAGCCTGTACGAGCCTCTTGTTTTTGCTCCTGCCCCGTCCACTTCACCTTGACGGCTCACCAGCTGTTTGCTCGGCAGTCGGTCGAAGCGCTCGGAGCAGCTTCGTTTACACAACCCCCAATTCCAATTTCTCTCGCCATCAAGCTTGCACAGTGTATTTCATGCCTGTCACTCTTGTCAGTATAATTTGCTTCTTCAAATGCCACAATGTTCGACTTTTCGTCACGTTCAAACCGCTCTTATGCCCCTCGCTGAAGCGATATCTTTTCACGCTAATGCTTAGAGCAGAAAAAGGTGTTTATTTTGTTCATCAAGCGGGTGGAATCAGACACAATTCAAACTGTATTCTGTTTGTTTGAGCGTTTCTGGCACTGTGTCATTCATTGTAATGAGTCTGGCTGAGTGGCAGATAGAGGCTCTTTTCTTCGCTGGCTCTGGGGCACTGGAGCAGGGCTGTCGTAGATTTGCAGAGCAGTGCCCCTGCCTGAATGAAAATACAGCGTGGAAAGAATTTCCTGAAATGAAACTCAATCACGTTTGCCACTAAACAGCCGAATGCGCTCTGGAGGAATCATCTGCAAAGCCTTGGGCTTGAGCTGCTTGTTAAAGCTGCACAAAAGTATCCTGACAGTCAAGATTGGAGGGGAAAAGAAATGGAACAATCATAGATGTTTTTCAGAATGCACATTTCTGATTTTATCTTTACAAATATTTCTTTTTTTCTATTTGAGACTTGTAAAAAAATCTGGCCTTGTGCTACGGAGGAGATTTTCGTCAAAGTGAAGGTGGACCGGCAGCCAAGGGCGACAGCGGCATTACTGAAGATGGTGTGGCAGAGGAGGCTGTAATCCGTGGCTTTCCTGTGCCGACTGGCCGCGCAGAGCCGAGCAGGTATAGGGTTTCTCTCCAAGCAGCTGGGTGAGGGTGTTTGCGGTCTTCTTCACTCCTCTTTGAAAGAGGATAGTCAAGTTGAGTCCCTCCATGAGGCCCTGAGGACCCTGCTGCTGCAGCCACACAGAGGGGAGATGTCCCGGAGCAGATCACAGGCCTGCAGCGAGCAGCTGGAAGGCTCCCAGAGACACCGGCAGCAGGTGAATGCAGCCCCAGAGTGAGGGGGATGGTCTGGTCTGGAACCAACAGCGCTTTTCAGGATGAAGGACGAAAAAACAAAGCTGCTGGATAAAAATCAAATCATTTCAAGAAAGTTAAGACATTGTGGAACGTCAGAGCGTCTCCAGCAGCGATGTGGAGGTATGAAGTTAGGCGAGCCCATTCGCTGTACCCCCCGCAGAGGAAGCACACAACTTTAGGAAAGGCCTTGACGTTGTGTCGATTGGGCTTTTTCGTCAGTCCGACTGATCTAGTGTTTCTCGATCTGGGAAGGCCCTCTGTAAATGGTTTCCTTGTATTTTGCCTGGCCGCACAGATGGTGGAAAATTGCTCTGTAGTGGGTTTTGCTTGGCTAAGCAGCTCTGTTTTATTTGGAGTCCACCACTGAAGGATGAGTAGCCCAGCTTGGCTGGAGTGAGCCCAAAGCGTTTGGAGATCACAGAGGCACTAAAATCCATATGTGAGATGTATAAACTAGAAGCCAGAGTTTATTTACAGCATTTCATCCTCCAATATGTGTCCCAAGCTTTGTTCCACACTCAGGAAATAGTATCTGACTTACTTTACCTGGTTTTTCGATGGGAAAAGATTAAAAGATGACTAACAGTCTCATCTTTGTTCGGTACATATTAACAACATAAGAAATCTGATTTATTCTTCCTAAAAACTAAGAATACCTACAAACTTCACAAGATGGTAGTCTGGTTGTGTGGATCAGCTAAATCAGTATCTTACCAGCAGCACAACACATTGGAATTAATTGAATAAAATCTTATGTTGGTTCAGTCTTAAATTAAAATATAACTTCTTTTTTTAAAAAATGAGAAATCTTCTTCATCTTTGAGCATTGTATTGCTTTGATTACTGCTTTGCAGGTCTGAATATTCTCCACTGTTTGGTTTTGACCTTGTCTTTATAATTTCCATTATATCCATTTTTGTTACTGTAACGTAACAGACTGTATCTGCAAGACTTAATAAGTCACATGGAAGTCATTTGAATGCAACTTTTTCTTCATTATCTTGATTTTAATTGCTAAACTGTTGCATATTGTATATTTAAAATCACTGAATGTTTCTTAAATTCACATCCATCTCATTACAACTTGTCACTGCTATCACTGCTGGGTTTAAACTTTCCCTGCTCAGTCTCTCAGCAGGAAAAGAAAACGCATTACTCAGCACAATAAAACAAGCAGAAGACACTCAGGAGGGTTTAGGATGCTACTTTTAGAAAAAGTGACCGCACAGTATGTCACCGGGGTCAGGACCGTATCACACAGATCTCATGTATATGCATGGATTTCTTTTTCCCTGACGGGACACAAACGCCCACAAGGACATGTCAAGCATCAGAAAGAGCTTCTAGTCACTTTTTAAATGTGTATTTACATCAACATTTTGTAGAATCTACACAGCTGAAAGCACATGTTCCATATATTAAATATCAGGGGTCTGTTTTAAGACATATAGAGTACGCTAAGATCCTGTTTTGCATACTCCGGCAGCGGTTTGAGGATGGATGAAAGCGGGCACATGAAATGAAGAAGTCAGCAGATCTCTCATCCTTATTGTGTGTAGACACCAGGATGAAATATTTCTATTGAAAACAGGGAAAACCTACAAGCAGACTCCTGTGTCTTTGGAAAAACAGATTCTTTGAGCTGTATCTCGGAGCATAGCGGTGATTATGGTGGTGCAGAGTGAACGGCTGAGTGGTCGAAATAGGAGCCTGAAGGATTTTATTACTTCTGGATCCAGGAAACGCACGTCTGCTTCTTCTTCTCTCTTGGTTGTCAACCAAACTTTCATATTCTGAGCAGCCCACTGTCTACCGCACAAGCGTTTTGCACATAACCGCAACACGCAATTCATCCTGGAGCCTGGGTTTGTTCACATAAATGCTGCAGCTGAAGCCAAGAGGTGTGCTGCAGCCCCTTTAAACCTGCTACAGCAAATAACGCTCAGGATACAGAAGGAGCATGTCAAGTATGTTTTGTTACAGCATTGTTGTTACATTATTTTAATTTAAGACACACAGAAATGTTGAATAAAATCTACAGAGGTGCAAATATTTCATTTATAGAGTTTGGTTGTGGCTGTGCCGTGGCAACAAATAACGTCAAAGTAATAACAGCCAGTAGCAAAATAGCTGCTACTAATGTAATAATTTTGGCCATTTGCAATGTAGCAAGCCAAGGACATAATAACCAACCAAAAATGTACTTATTTATGTGTTACAACCATAACTGAGAGTATTCCATAGCACATATCCTGAGTGAAAGAGTATGATGACAATGCCAGCCACAATTCCTATTTTTGACAAGAAAATAACATAAAGTGTGCAATGAAAATGCTTTTATTTCAAATGAATGGAGTCCTGTTTATGTGAGTCAGTCTAATCTTCTCACTTCAGCAGTATGCCTCATCACAGCTTGTTTTGTACCAGTGTGTGGGGAGAGATTGTACCAGGGGACACATTTTTCCTGCTGAGACTGGCACCTTGACTTACAGCCACTTCAAAGGGTGGTGTTCGTGGTCCATTAACCAGCCGTAATTAAACTGTCACTTTAAATGGCACTGGGAGCACGGCTCTCCCTGGACTGTAAAAGAGAAAAAAAAAATCTTGCACAGAAAACATGGTTTTCTGCAATCTGGCCTCATTACCAGAATAAAGGCAGGAGCATGTTGGCAGTGGTGGCATAATGAGTCCAGAGCTCGGCTTTCCACGAAGGTCCCATGTAACATGCAGGCTACAATTTCCTCTCTGTGTTCACGTGGGTTTTGTCAGGTTGTAAATTTGTCTCGGATTAATTGGAGGTTGCAAAACTGTGTCAGACTGGCTGATTGCTGCTGAAATAACCTCCATGTAAAGTGTTCATTTCATACATTCTGTCACTCTATTTCCAAATGGCCTTTGGCCTTCTATGAAGTCCAGATGCTACCAGTGTTCATACATACATGCTGAAAAGAACGAATGCTTTCCATAGCACACAAGCACTTTGCAATTAAAAACAGAAAACTCTCTTTTTTTTATTTTAATGGAGCAGTGTGATGATTCAAATGTCTGTAAAAAGGTAAAACACCTGGCTTAAGCATAATGAGTCAAGGGTATCGGTGAAAGGACCTGTGCTCGTGGTTTCATTCTCAATCATGTCGCAGCTTGAAGACTATCAGTTCTGGTATAATGGTAAAATATTTAAAGAAATTCTGCTCCAGCTGTACATTATGCTATCCAATACTGTATATTTAGTATTAAATCCACCATTATAAAATGATCATAGACTCCCTTTGAAGCCTCCACATGAATGACACATTCATGACTGTCTTTTCTTGGGCAGACAAATTAAAAAAAAAAAAAAAAAAAAAAACATCTTGGAAAATTAAATTAGGTTTTCAGAGTTTAAGAGACACATTGCCTTGCCAACCTCAATATAATAACTGTAAAACTATTACAACCTGAGAAGTGTTGGTACTGGCAGCTTGTCAGAACAGGGCTAGTAAAACAGAGCCACTGGAGACGAGGCTGCCATGTGCTTACGTTTCATTTATAATTTAATGACAAGGACTGGCACTATCTGTCCATAATCCAGCAACTATACTCAGGAGACGCATTTGAGGATTTGTTTTTGATCTACATTGGTATGTGGCTGATGCCAGGAAGTTTCAACAAAATCCAGTTCACGCTCGTTGCTTTTCCACCGCTATAACGTAGGAGATTTTTGGCCTGTGTCCAACACCTTTGCCACCATCTGCAAATATTTCAGAAAGAATGTATTTCCTCAATTTCTTTGTTAAAAAGAAAGAAAAAAAAACACTGAAAATAAATCTATTAAAGTTTTTGGTCATAAATTGCGGACATATTTATGACTGCTGCCAGATTGTTAAAGGAAATCCCACTGAGGACTCCTCAGGTGGGAGAGAAGCTTTGGTCAGATTGTGTGGAGGACATTTCTCAGCTGGATTCCACCCAGGGCCGGATCCCCTGCAGGCAAAGGCCAAAAAAACAACAACCGTGCACCAGTTAGAGTCACAGGAGGAGTCCAAAGTCACTCCTGCTTGTTTTATTTTGTTAGTTCCTCTCAATGAGCGACTTTACTACCTGTTATGATATATGGCGGTCTCTCGCAGTGTGTAAGTAAAACAAATCAAAAGTGGAAGGTAGCCCTCTCTGTTGGGGAGTAATTTTTTACCTCACTTTTGCTGGTGTGAGGATAACTTACCTGATCCCAAACTGGTTGCTTTCTACAGATGGCTGGGAAGTGTGCCAAAGTCACTAAAAATAAAGAAATAAGAAGAATTTAATCCCTATCACAAACAAGCCAAATCCAGGGAGAGATTAAAGGCTGCTTCCGAATAATAACATTTCTAGAGGGGGACAATATTTCCATTTATTCCATGCTGTGTTTTCTTTTTGTGCATGTGAGACTCATTTTGAGGTCAGGTATGAAAATTGATGCTTTTGTTTTTGATTTGTATCGTTTTACGCAGTAGCTGTGTCACCAAGGAATTCCTCTGGCCAGAAATAATTTAAAGTGATATTTGGGGTCAGTAATGAAAAGGCTACTGTTTCCTCAATTTTTCTGCCCCAGACAAGAAAACTCACAGGAGTGCTGATATTACTTCAGATTTAACAAAGCAATGGACACATATTACAGTCCTCTTAAATACATGGAGTACTGAAAGTAATGAAATATGTAGGCTTAAATGGAATATACTTTAAAATGTGTCACTCAGCTTATATAAGTAGTACAAAACAGTGTTGAGACAATCCGCAATAGAGACCTGTGATTTGTGGGGAAAAGACAACAGAAACTTACACATGATCATCATTTTTTAATCAGAAACTGGAAAAAGAATATTGAACAAACTCATAAATGTATTGTTCTCTCAAAAGGAGGCTATGCCACATAAAACCTGGGTCATTCTATTTGGCTCAACCACAATTCATTAATTTTTAAGTGTTCAAGGTTAGCAGGACACAGATCTGGAAATATCATCAAGCATTTATAAACATTTTCAGATCAGAGCCAGAGTGGGGGCAAGGGGGCGGTCGCCCCAGGACCCACAAGGTCATAGGGCCCCGTTTCATGAGATGTGTTCACATTTACTCGTAAATAAATTCTTATAATAAAACGTGCAGTGTGCGCGAGAAGGTATAGCATATGGTTGTGGACTCCAATTTGCCAATTCTTACATTACGGCTGTCCATGAATGCATCAGAGCTGTAAGCCAGCGCTGATTGGCTGTGCGGCATGAACCAGTTTTTTCTTTTGCGCTTGATCTGAACTCTTTGGAGGGAAGTTAAACAGTATGCTAAACACTATGCTAGCTGCTAGCGGTACTACCCAAAACCTAACATAGGAGCCACTGGTGAGTCAGTGAAACCTTCAAAAATATTATCTTCATCAGAATGCCGTGGTCTTAAACACCTGCCCATTTGAATGTGCCTTGTGTTGCTCTCAACTATAAGAGACCACCGAGTCTATTTTTTTCTAATATATGTGAATTCCAAAAGATATAGATAGCTGTGTCTATATCTATCTGAATAGACTGTGTAATTTTAGACCAGCTGTGTTCATTTTATATTGTAGCTGTATCAAAGATGGTACAGATTTAGCCAGTGAGTTTTTATCTGAATTTTCAGCACCATGGAAAGCGGACGCTCTGAGTGACACCTGTCAGGCTGCATTTGTATGTGTGTGTGTGTGTGTGTGTGTGTGTGTGTGTGTGTGTGTGTGTGTGTGTGTGTGTGTGTGTGTGTGTGTGTGTGCGTGCGTGCGTGCGTGCGTGCGTATATGTATTTGTTCTTCAGAACAAGTTTGTGGACTGGTTTGTGACTTTATTCTACTTTCTGAGGCATATAGGTTTGCTTGGCTCAATAAAAATGAGCATTAATGTGTTGTTTGACGGTAGCATGAGGTGTTGTTTGAATGGTAAAATTACTATCGTAAGGGCCCGTCGAGAATGCTCCGCCCCCTCTGTACTGAGACCCACGCTCCGCCTCTGGATACCCCATTTTAACAAGTTGGTTCACAGCTTAACAAAGTTAGCGCCTATTTAAGATTCATATTTAATTTTTCTTTGTTATTGATCACATAAGACCCTACTCTCCAAATCCACTACCTGCATTATTACCTCAATTTTTGCACATTGAAATAGCTGCACAGAAAATAAAGCTCGTATAATCCCACAAAGCAACAGGCTATGGTCAAATACTCCAGCAGAGACCTCAGCACTGCATTCTAAAAATATATGCAATTTGGCAACAGTTGATTTTCCCAACAATGACTTGGACGTGTTACACTGGACATAATTGGATAAGTCATTACAAAAACGTCTGGGTTTAAACCCAGTTCTGGAAGTTCCATCCTTGCCTGCATGGTATCCAAGGTACTGCAACATCCAGGAACAATCAAAAAACATGCCTGCTGGCTCATATGGTGTATTGGAGATGCAATGTGCTGTTGACATGTCCATTGTGCCTTCATTATTAGCTTGTTTATTATTATATTGACTGTGTTAGTAGCAAATTTGAATTGCATTCAGTATGTAAAGTTGTTGCTGAGTGTTCTTATTTATTCAAGAAGAAGAACAAGAAGACGTGAAAAGAAATTAAAACACTTGTGCCAATTTATTTGCAGGATTTCTTGGAAAAAAGTATTATAAATAATGCTTCTCCAAACTTATTTTTATAGCAGTATTTCAATGAAAGATGCAAATAATTTAAGTTCAAAACATCTTTATCGTAACTATTATTATTTGCATGTTAAGACATTTAATCAGCCATGGTGTTTGTTGATAAAAAACAGATATTTGATGTTTTCCATTGCACATTCAACACGGAGATAGTTTTCACGAAAAACTTTCATGTCACCTCCACCGATTGTCTTTATGTAGTCATTCTCTCTGAAACAGTGCAAATTGATTGCAAAACGTAATATGAGTTTGCAAAATCCCTTCATGGGACCAGCTTTCTTATCTCCCCTGTCTGCCTAGAAGCAACGTGTGCGGTTGTATTGAAGAGCAACACCCCCATCTGCTGCCCACCTGCTGTACTCCGTCCAGCGGCTTCTATTTCCATCTGCACCAGTTCATTCGGTTAAACGCGGTTTGACAGGTGAGGCCTTAAACCTGACACACGTCCGGCTTGGAGAAGCGCTGCACGCGCGCCGCCACTAGGTGGCGTCAGCGCGTCACCGCCGAACAGGTGACACACTCTGTTGCCATGGTGATGACGCTGGTGACTGCAAACAGCCGCACGTCCCCTAATATCCTCTACGTCCTCGTTTTAAAGTCATACGAGGTTAGTAAAATCCACTTAAGGTCGGTTACATTGCACTTTTTTTGGACGGTGATTGTGATTTTAATCCCTTCTTTGAAACAGTGAAGATCTCATCGGGATTGTGCGTTCTCAGGTCGATCATTTGCTCGTGGTTTCCCGTCATGCACCGCTTTATTTTGTCTAGTAGCTGTGGGAGATGAGAGGAAAGTGACACAGCCACCCTCCGCTCCGAGCCGACCGAGGCGAGCCCCCTCACCGCAGCATCCGCGGCATGCCCCGCAGCACGGATTAGAGCTCCCCGGCGCGGCCTGTCTGACTGCGGAGCGTCCATTTGCAACGTTTGATAACATATTTACGACGGGCTGCGTATTTTTAGCTGGTAAGGTAAGCTCCACGGCGGATAACGTGTGGCTGCGTTAGCTGTTCAGCTATGCTAGCATCAATACAAATCTCATACCTCCACGTAGTTAGCCCTTTATGGGTGGATTGATTCAATCTACAGTCAAATTCGAAAACCGTGCTTGTTAAAATTCACGTCAGCTCCACATCATCTTATTTTGCGGACATTAATACTCCATTTCCGAGAGGAATCCATTAAAACAAGTCGACATTTCAAAGCTTGAATCCCTTTTCATTGTTTTGTTTTGTATATATTTAATTATTTCTGTTGTTTCTCCATGTGAATTTCATTGTAAGCAGTTTAATCTCCTCCGTAACATTGAGTGCGCAGTCTTTACTTGGCAAAGGAGTTCAATCTTGAATGCCAAAATGATCAAAATAAGCTTCATGTTGTGAGAAAGTCTTCATATTTAAGCACCGTTTACTACTAGCGTTGAAGTGAGAGTTCCGCTTGGCACATTGAAGGCAGGGGCTGTTTACTGGAGCCAGCTTGCTCGCATTTCCTGAAAGTGGACAGCTCCTCCCTGGACGTAACAAGGACAGGCTTTGCTTTGTGATGACCCGAGGAGACGCGGCGATGGCATCCTAACATGACTCCACATCACACTACAACACGGGAGCTGTGCTGATCTGAAGGCAGGCCAACAGGCCCGAGGTTTGACGGGGTTTTGTTTTTTTATTTGTTATTATTTCACGATTATGAGTTGGAGTTCCGACTGATGTGCTGGCTGTTGTTGAGGCTCGGTCCGTGTCGTGTGGGGGAAGTTGGGGGTGTTTTGGCAGCCTGAGCAGGTCCCAGCAGCGGCTTCATGTCGGGTGCTGTCCGCAATGCAGGTGCTGAAATACTAAGTGTCGTTCAACAGTATCGAGCGTCCCTGTCTGCTAACGCGGAGCTCTCTACACTGTTGAGACCGCGGACTTTTTGTCATGCTTATACCGTTTAAATCTTCAACCATCCCTGTTTTTTTAATTAATATTTTGTTATTCTTATTAATATGTATCGTAATCCCCGTTGACGCTTTGAGTTCCCTGGAACATGAGCGACATGACTGATTTTTGTGTCATTTTCTTAACATTGACGCTATAAAGGAGTTTAAACAGGAGTTTACAGTGTGCCATGGAGGGATGAAGTGTTGCAGATGCAGCTTTCTTACAGGGAGTGACTGCTAAGCTGCTGTTGTGGCTCGGGATGGTAGCTACTTGCTAATGTTTCATGCTGCTGCAGTTCATTGATTATTTATATTCTCTGTATGAGGAAACACTAGTTGGTGTATTAGCACACAAGAGACAAGGACAGGACACACTGAAAGAAGCATCAGTGTCTGTCTTTCATTACTTTTACTGCCAGCCTTCGATTCAGCAAAGCCCTGTGGTCTAATCTTTTGTATCACAGTCTCCTCCATGTGATGGTATGAGCCATGCTGATATTGAAGTTGGCTGAGGTCATGTCTTTGCAAGTGGAAAGCTATTCTAGGAAAGAGCTTGGATGAGAGATATGCTTGCAGTGCAGAGTTTACCGGAAGGACTCCACATTACTCATCAATAATAGATTATCTCCTCAGCCTTTATGACACACCACTAGCTGTGTTTGTGATTACTAGGCTCTACTTGAGTTGTCACATGCCCCCCCCCCCCCCAATCCCCACCTTTAAGTCATGAGCAAAACAAAAATGGGGGAGCGTGTCCAGCCAGGTGTCAAGTGATATATTATTCATGTTAGTGAGCTGATGATGTAAGAGCAAGAAGCTGTGGGATGTTTTATTGAAGCGCACTTATGTATGCAGTAAGAGGCTTTCTCTGCACTCACGCAGGGAGTTTTGCAAGAATCAATGTGCTCCCAGCCCTTCGCCCAGTACGGCTCTGTGGAACAGGGCGGAGATGTTGGGACTGAGCGGTCTTTTCTCTGTCTTTGGTTCAGGACACCCAGTGAGGACAGGGCTAAGGACGGTGGGGCGAGGCAGGAAAGGAGGAGGCTTTCACAACGCTGGCTTGCCACTCCCAGTTTCATTGTAATGTCTGTCAATAAGCTCTGTGGCGTTTGTTTTTGTCATTATTGCTTTATTTGTGTGATTAATTTGTGCCGATGATGATTGGATCATTTGTTCAGAGAAGAAATTGTTGCCGTCTTAATGACGCATTTCCTCAGTTGGATTTTCAAAAATGTGGATTGAGTAAACACGTTTGCAAATAGATTAATTACATTTTACTTTTGATTTCCAGAATGTAAACTTTACAAAAGATTGAACAATTAATTGATACTTCTGCCCCCCCCCCCCCACCCCATCTTTCATTTTCTGTCAGTTCCTGAATCTTATTGTGTTTTAAAGGACTGAGAAGGTCATATTACAAATGTGTGACATAAGGAATCTCGTTTATGATTGGATGGCCATACTGAGGACGTCCACTGGGCTATCATAATCACAGTATGTGATAACAAAGGTTCATTTCACTGCTTTCTGGTAGTCTGCTGGTGGTGAGTATTAAATAAAAACCATAAACTTTAAGTTGTGTTCTGTAGTTTACCCAAACTCTAAACTGGTTGTTCAAAAAGTTAATTTATGTTTTCTTGAATCATTAATCTCTAATCTTTCAATTCTATCCCGATGAGAATGTTTTACTGGCAGAACCAGTGGATCAGAAGGGATGAATAACAAAAGCTATTTTAAAAACATCAGCTCAGTAATTGAAATGAGACTCTCTTGCTTGCATCTCACAAACAGTTTGAACAGATCAATCAAGAGTGAAATAAGAGCAAAGCTTGAAGGCAGGAGAAAAAACATGAAGACAATCTTCACCACAGGTCACTCCTCAGGGGAGATACTTGATCGATCAGTGGAAAAATGTAAACGGACTCATCGCTTGGCTTGTAAAGTGCCCTGTAACTATTGACTAGTCTGTTTCTTAGTGGTCTTCAAATTATTTGATTGCTTGGCTCCATCAGTCTTTAAAAAGTAGGAATCATCAGGAAAAAAAAAAATCTTGATGCAAGATTAGATTTAGTCTTTTTATGTTCAACAGTTTTCTGATTTGGTGCAACATAACCTGAAGTTAAAGCGTGATTCTCTTGAGGCAGCACAGCCTGAAAGAAGGGAATCTCAATATAAAACACATGCTGACCAAAGTATTTTCACTGCATGTGAAAATAGTTCATCTGATAGTTTGCAATGATAAATAGCTCAACCTCCGTTAATAATACACTCCAGCAACTGATGAAGGCAAAATTTAGTTCATGATTTCCCCCCGAAAAGCTGCTGTGTGTTTAGAGCCATTCAAGAGCTGTTAGCAGAGTTTTTCTTCCCGGGATGGACAGTTTGCTCTGTCATCTAAAGCTGAGTGTTGGCAGTCAGACAGAGCAAAGCTGGAGCCCGTCCCAAAACCCAGATGTTTGCAGGTGAAAGGCTGTGAAAACGTGGTCAGACTTCCTGATGAGTTGATTTTTGTGTCTTCGCTCTCTCTCACTCTCTCTCCTTTCTCTGCCTGTTCTCCTCGTCTGTCATCAACAGTCTGGAGGTTGCCAGTGTGTGTCCGAACATAATCCGCCATGGCGTCAGCAAATGTTACACTGGAAAATCAGCTGCACAGCGCACAGAAAAACCTGCTCTTCCTCCAGCAAGACCACGCCAACACGCTAAAGGGGCTTCACGCAGAGATCCGCAGATTACAGCAGCAATGCACAGGTGAGCCAGGTAGATGGCGTGTGGAAGAGCAGCACATTCATGAACTCCAGAAGGAAACCTCCAGAAAACACATGGAGCCCTTCAAAGTTATCACCGAATTCAATACGACAAGATGTACAATCAAAGGAGAGATTTGGGGAAAAAGTCAGCAAGATGCTAAACTAAACCTTTCAGGGAAAAAAAAAAAAGAAAAAGCAGTGACTTATGGGAAATGCACTTAAGCATTAATGGATACACCCAGTAGAACCTGTATTGATTTCACTCCCAGGAATAGATCTGCTCGCACAGGGAGGAATATACAAACGGCGTCCCAGAAAAACAGGACAGAGTGTGATTTAGCCCTGATTTCCTGTATCCTTTGCTAACCCGTTTTCTAAAGCTGACATATAACTCTCACTAATCCTATCAAATGAATACCCGGCCATATGGAAACCACCAACATGCTTTCCCTGGATGTGCTTTACCGCTCGCCAGCCAGTCAGTCACTGTTTGAGAGCTGTCCTGTTCCAACCCCATGCAGCACGCACATGTGAGCACCTCTCTTCTCTTTTTTTCACAGACCTGACATACGAGCTCACAGTGAGAAGCTCTGATCCCTCAGGTAAGCCTCTATTAACATACTGGGTGGGACACACGCACGTCAGGTTTACAACTGCTGCTCAGAGACTGTTGTCATCACATCACATCAGTATTCATTTCTTACAGGAAAGTATTTAGTGTTGCTGTTCTTCGACTTTTGCAGGTTTTTTTCATGTGGATTTATTCAGAATTAGCTTTTGTGACACGAGAAGTGAAATGAGATGCTGTGATGACTGAAAGCTTAATTTGCATCGCAACATTTACGTTCCTCCCTGTTCTGACAGAAGTGTTCTGTGTGGGCCACATTAAGGCAAAGACCTGAGAATAAAGATGAAATGTGGATAGTTTTTCAGGGAAAAAAAGTTTGATTGTTAATAAAGATAAAATGTTAAAAAATCCAAGCTAAATATTGAGGAAGAAGTCCGAATGTTAGGAGGAAAGTGAAAGATATAAACTCAGGAGTGAAAGTTATGGAGATAAAATGACAATTAATTGTTGGAGATGTTTGATGTTGACAAGGAAATAAGATCCAAATCCGATTTCTTAGATTTGAGTTTGAGTTTTTCTTGGAAAATTTAACTTGCTGATATCATCTTCACTGAAACTAAAATATAAACTAAAATGTAATAACCACTCATAGCTACAATAATCCACTGTTTATTTTTAATTCTGCAAGTCATGTTTATTTTTCTACATTTGAGGACTTTATTGAAGCGTTGTGTTTAAAATAATTATCTACACATTTAGCGCCTGAATTTACTAAGTTTAAACTTACGAAATGGCTGTACATTGTTTTAAAATTACTCTCAGTCATAAACAGTCATTTGGTTGAGAATCATGTATGAAAGGAATATAGGTGCTTGGTTAGGATGTTTTTAGAGGCTCGTAAGAAAGTAAAAACTATAAATTGATACATAAATGTGAACAGAACCACCTGCATTACAACTGTAGTTTGAGAAAATAGGAAGCTGGGTCAAGTGAGTTTGTGATTTAGATGATAACTGTACATTTTTTAATCAGGTCTCTAACCTCGAGTTAATGTGCGAAGGATAAAGTCAATATTTCAGATTCTGGCTTTTTAAAGATGAATTCTTAACATTTATACTTTATTTGAACAGCTGTTGAAAACATTTCCATCATTTCTGATATTTTCGTGAAAGAGAAGTCTTTCAATCATTTCATGTAGCTGTGAAAATGCAGAGCAGCACCTGAAGCAGACTGAGCGTCACTCTAGCAGAGCTTATAAATCAGCTTTCACCAAGGTCAGCGGACAGGCGTGAGAGCAGAGCACTTTGTGTTTCCTGCTAACAAAGTTCAAGTCAGGATGCAATGCACTGTGGGAGTCCCTGCTGCTCGTTAGAGCTCCCATTGCTCGTTGCCAACTGCCCATCCCCCCCCTCTTAAGAAAAACCATGACCGTGACAAAGAGTCACATCACTGGTGCAGTTCAGTCAGGGAGGCCCAAAGCAGGCCGAGTACAGTTTAATTTATTTACAGGCTGCCGATGACTTCACTGCCGCGTGCAACTGGAGAGCGCGGTACATGTCAGCGGGATCACCGCCATATGCTGCAGGCCGCCTGACCAGGCAGACCGAGATCAATACCGTTAAAGCCTCCAGTTCGAGCCACTATCATGTTAGAAAAGGACATCTCAGAGATTGGAGTGCCGGAAATGAGATTATCTGTCGCAGGACTAATGCAGCCTGCTCAGTGCAGCAGGGCTCAGCTGGGGTGAACATGCACCAGCGTCCCCCCCACTCCCATGCAATTCTCATCTTTTTAAGCATCTCTGGACTTGATAAGATAAGAGACAAATAATGTGAAACATTAAATCATCTCATATACAGGCTGCAGCGCCTCATGACTCTAAACAGGATAAAGAAAATGGATTGATGGCTGATGTTAGATGCACGTTTCTGTCCCGATGTGATCATGTGTAGGTTGTCGTTGGGTGGGGCTGAGCCCCCCCTCCCTCGGTGGAGGTCAGGCCAGAGCTGTGCCCTTCCTGTCTGCAATCACTGTAATGTGAGCCTGGAGCTCAGTGCCGGCTGTAGGTCTGTCTCCATACTGTCTCTGTCAGCTGAGAGGCTGCTGACAGTCAGCCAGCCACTAACCATTAGTCAGATTTCACAACGAAACGCAGATGAGGGATTATTTCCTTAATCTGGCTACACGTTCAGCCAGATGAACACCTGTTTTTTAGTAAAAGCCCGATCTCTTAATAAAGCAAGTAACCGTCAGTCCTACAGGACCGTCTCATCGTGTGTGATGAAACAAGTTCTGACATTCAGAAACAGTGTTTTTCTTACTACTTTCCATCCTTAAAGCAAGTGGGTGGCGATTAAAAGCCTGGTTGCTGTTGGAAGTTGTGCTGCTGTGCATCCACGGTTTGTTTGTTGTTTCCGCAGACAGCAGTGAGGTCCGATGCAAGGAGCTGCAGCGGAGATGCGAGGAGCTGGAGGCCCAGCTGAAGAAAAAGGAGGAGGAGAACACGGAGCTGCTCAGGGACCTGGAACAGAAGAACGCCATGATTTCCGTGCTGGAAAACACCATCAAAGAGAGGGAGAAGAAGTACCTGGAGGAGCTGAAGATGAAGAGCCACAAGCTGGCCGTCCTGTCCGGGGAGCTGGAGCAGAGAGCCAGCACCATCGCGTACCTCACCTCGCAGCTCCACGCCACCAAGAAGAAGCTGCTGGCGGGCAGTTCCTCCGAGGCCAGCCCCAACGTCAGCCCCGTCACCTCCTACAAGCCCACGCCCCCGCCGGCCAAGGACCGGCAGCCCGAGACGCCGCGCCGCCGCATGAAGAAGAGCCTCTCGCAGCCCCTCCACCCGGAGCTCACGGAGGTGTACCGCCTGGGGTCGGACGGCCGGCGGCTGGTCCTGCGGGAGGCGGTGGACGCCATGCCCGACCCCACGCCCTTCCTGCAGGCCGGCAGAGAGTCCCCCGAGCCGCAGGTGGTGCGCGAGCGGCCCGCCGTCATCCCCCCCATCGCCTCGGAGCGCTCCCCCGTCCCCCCGCTGGGCGCCACGGCCAGCCCCCGGCACAGCCCCGCCCGGGACCGGCAGTACAGGGCTCACGTGGGCGTGGCCCACCGCATCCCGCACGGCACCCCTCCCCTGGCCCCCCCGCAGGCCGAGCTGGAGACGCTGGCCGTGGACCAGGTGAACGAGGAGAAGGTGGTCCGCAAGCGCTCGGAGGCCGACAGGACAGTTTAACACTGTGAAGCTGATATGCACATCAACGCACACACGCACACACACACACACACACACACACACACACACACACACACACACACACACACACACACACACCTACTGTATACACACCGCACCGCAGGAGCAGGAAGGAGCCTGACCCACTGTGTAGCCTGCTTTTTACGCAACTCTGCAATATCCAGAAGTACGAACTCTGAATTTTGATCGCTGTATCTCATCTTCTGACTTTTGTTTTTCCTGACGTCCAGTAGAGGAGGACTACTGTGAAGCATGCCAAATGATTCTTATTTATATCCTAAAATAAGACCTTGTATTATACACATCTTTGACTTTTTGCTTGGACTCTCACTTCCTTCTGTCTTATGTGGTGCATTCAACAAATCCTCAGCCAAATACCTGCATCAGTGCCTGCTCAGCCGGCTCCAGCTGCGTAGTGTAGTCATGGCGAATAGTAACCTTCACACATCTCTCAGCCACCGTCTGGACATATCAACCAACTATTTAACGAGACGTCTGCAGCTTCGTAGGGTAGAGCTCAAATATTTCAACTAATACTCTTCGAATATCTCTCATCTGCTTGTGATATACTCTTACTGGAGGACTGAGCTGCAACATGTGCAATTGAAACTTGCTGTTAGTCGGGTGGAAGCTGTAGTTTCACCTTTTGTTTTTGCTGACGGGGAAGAACGACCGTGGTGTCTCTGTTGAAATGCAGTATGAAGTGAAAGTGGACGGGCGTGCTTTTATGTGTGTGTGTGAGAGCGAGAGAGAGAGGGAGAGAGGAAGGTGGTGTGTGTTCCTGAGACACAGTAAAAAGCCACTGAGATCTAAGTTCTGCTTTTAACAGTATCCGTTAATGTTATTTGTGATACAAGGGCATTTTTTTCAAAACACTGCTGTTCTATGACTTTGTGATATTATTAACTGTACTTTATACAGCTTATAAATTTGTAACATTTTTTTTTTATTATTATTTATTTAATATAGAAACACAACAACACCTCTGTTATTCACTGTAGTTATATTACCACCTACATTATGGGAATTAGAAGCACTGAATACCCGCTTTTCACGTTAAGACTACTTGTTCTTGGAATATACAAAACAATAAAGCAAATGATTTGTTTTTCTTTTGTTTGGTTTGTTTACTTGGCTCTTGAGTTTGAAGAATTGCTCCAAAACAAGCCAGTTTGTTCAAATGCTTGTGGAAATAAAGAATGGGGCCTGATCTTTTCACTCCATTCACAAAAATGAGTCATTATCGATCCCTCAAATTGACACTTCTTACTACAGCGTTAATCTTATTAAGAGGCGTGTTTATGTAGTTCCCCCGATCCGCCACCAGGTGTCCTCATTGATCACATACTCTTGATGCAGTGACCATTCATCCATTCATGCTTCACCCTTTTTTTGACGCCTTCAATTGAAAAACATGTAAAGACATAGATTAACGTCGTTACTTCAGATTAAGAACAGTAACTTAAAAGTATGCATCATGATGAGATATTAATTCTGACGCCCTTATTCTATGAAATCTACAGCCTTGTGAACGTCTTCAGGCCCTTATTTTGCTATTTTTCTGTAGCCTTTTACAAAGGTATAACTTTGTCTATTAAATGGCTTCCACACTGCTGATATAACGTAATAAAGACCTTATCTTGCAGTTTCAGTTAACTTTAAAGTCCAAAATGTGTCTGAAAACAAAATAATCATATAGAAATATAGTTAATAAAGCTATAAATAGCTTTTTTTGTCAACTTCATTCAGAAAATGAAATAATTTAAACTTCACAGAATAATTGAGTCTCTCATTAGGAGTTAATAACCACTGTGCTGCCCTCTAGTGGCAGCTGTAAAATAAGTCAACCACATGATCAAAAATCTGTTCAGGAGAAAGGATCCTAATGACATCTTCTGAGAAGAACCAATTAAATTAAAAAAATAATCAAAAAAAAACTTTTATTCATAATCCAACAACACACTTTTAGTAAAAAACCTAATGTATAAAAGCAGAGGCAGCACATGGTGAACATGGACATTTGCATGTTGTCCCTGTGTGTTCGTTGGTTTTCTCCACGTCCTCAGTCTTCCTGTCATGGTCCAAAAACATGCAGGTGAAGTTAACTGGCAACTCTAAATTGCCTCTGGGTGTGATTGGTTGTTTGTCTCTATTACTGCTACTGCTAGAACAAGCGGACTAGAAAATGGACGGAAGAAGTGAATGACACAAGCTGAGCACCACACACAAATGATTAAAATAAAGTTTATTTTTGAGGAACATATTTGGTTTTTTAACTCGTTTCACAGGTACTGTATATACACTCACACACTCACAGGGTTCTAATAATTTGACTTAACATTCTGTTTACTTTAGGTTCATTTTTACAGTTCAGAAGGCCACTTAATACACTGGACAGGACCGTCGATGAGGGAGGTTTTCACACTGACACACACACATTAAATCACAAGGATTTTTTCCTGATCTTTATCAAAAAAAAAAAGGATTAAAACTGGATGTGTTTAAATCTTTATGGCACACAGACCTGAAAGCATTCAAGGCAAAAGGAGGGAAAAACTGAATCAAACCTCACTGGTTTGCTTTCAGTGACTGAAGATGTGTATTTTTATTAAAGTTCAACATGGATTTAGTAACCCCTCCATCATATTCTTTAGCAGAGTTGTTCTTTTGTTACTTGCGTGGACTCACGCGGGGTTTCGGGAGATAAAGTTTGTCTGGATATGCTGCTGGATTCCTGGAGACTTGCTGCGACTCGTCCGAGCGTCACTGAGCAGGCTCCAGTCGTCTGGCTGGCGACGTTGCTTTCTTAGGTTGAAAGCCTAATGAAGAGAGTTTAAAACACGTTAGAATTTCATAACATCTGCAATGGTGTCGTCAAAGCAGGACGACACAAAACACAATAAATAAGCTATAAAAAAATGACAATTTTGTAAACCTAGATTAAATGTACGTTAACAATTTTATAGTAACTGAAATATGAGCTTCCTTGTTCTATTGTACTGTTCAGTTCTTTGTTTCAGTGATGAATTAGTAACATTTATCAATTTAATATACTTTTTAAAAGAAAAAAAATACACTGAAGCATCCATCCTCCAGGTGTTATTGGTCATTGGGTGTGTGAGCTCCCTCTAGTGGTATGTTCAGGAAGGTCTCAATTTTAAAAGCAGAAAAATGAATGGTGAGCGAATGTAAATGAGCTATATTCTTATATAATATCTTTATTAAACTCAGTGTAAAATAAACAACTACTTCAAACCACATATTTAATTCAAAAATATCTCTTCCTGTCACTGTTTTTTGTTAGCAGATCCAGATGCACACAGACAGAAATCGGAGAAACTCTGACCTGAATCTGTGAGAGTTAACTGACTCAGCTCTTCTTCCAGCTGCTCATCAGTAATACTGAGGCGGCTCTGATGGACGGCGGGCAGAGACGCGGCGGTCGGCTCACCGGGGGGCCGCAGATCGCTCGTGGGGACGGCGGGTAAATCTGAGACGTATTCTGGCTTCGACTCGTCCAGCAAAGCCTTCAGCTCCTCCTCCAGCTCATCCATGTCTTCATCTGCAGACAGAAGAACGAGAAAACATGAACAGACCAGAAATACAGACGAGTCAAATTGAAGACGGAAAGGATTTCCTTACCCGCAGCGGTCACACCGCCGGATATAGTCTGGTTCACCTCATCTTGAGTGTCACACAACTGTTCAAATGACAGAAAACACACAATGAAACACAGAATATCAAAGCATCAAATCTACTATCTCAAAGTGAGGATCATATAACTGGACTGGAACAATCACTTCAAACCTTTGTTGATCTAAACTATGAAAATAATCTAAAAACTAGTCTGTCATGAACATAATCAGAAATCAATTTTATTTGCATCTTTTTTATTACTTAAATATGTGAATAATTATATAGTGAGGGTTAAAACACCAGTAAAACGCTGAAGGTTTTATTTATTTTGATAGATTGAACTGTCCTGCTCATATGAAACAGTACATCAACGACTTTATTATGATATGAACAAGTGTAAAAAAAAGAAGCTGATGCCACTTAATACTACTAAGTAGTTTTTTCACTAATTCATTACAAAAAAAAAGTTTCACACATAAACCAGGAAGAAAAATCTTGATTATTACCATGTTTTTTTTGCCATGTAATGCTGGTTTAATCACAACTACATTATGAGGATTTAGTAGTTAATCCTAAGAAACTGGTGAAATTCAATCCAGAACATTCCATCTATTAGAAAGTGCCGTGTGACTAAGAAATAATCAGAAAAACATTTAAATCAGTCTTTGCTGAGACCTCCTCATGTTTTAATATTTGAATACAAAAACAAAAAAAAAAAATGAAACAAGTTGAACTACTTGTGGTCTATCTTAAAATCTCTCTGCACTGAGACATATGATCACACACACACACACCCCCGTGAAGCCTCGCCACACCGCCTCCACTCAAATGACACACTCCTCTGCTCGGTGGAAACACACACCTCCTGGATCTGATCCACCAGATTCTCCGCACGCTCCACGGTCACGTCTTTCAGTGAGAGTCTCAGTGCGGCCACTCCAGCCTGATACGCCTGCACGACCTACACACACGTACACTCCAGTGAGAACACACACACACACACCTCTCTTTACAGCAGAGCTCTACAGCTTCGCTCTTCCTGTGCGTCTCACCATCTTGTCGGTCTGCGACTGAGCGATTCGGTCCAGGATGGCTCTGATGGACTCCAGCTGGGCCAACAAGCTGTCGGCTCTCTTCTCCACTCGCTTGCTGCCTCTCAAGCATCTCAGCGCCTTTTGGGGACGGAGAGTGGATGAAACCAGCTGAACTGCCATCACACTCATTTAGCTGTAGGTGAGATAAACAGAGGATCCTCCCACTGACCTGAGGTTTCTTTCCTTTCCGGAGCAGAGCCCTTGCCTCCTCTTTGCACCTGCATTCAGATCAATCAAACAGCAATATCAGACTGGAGGTATTCATATCGTGCCAATACAGATGTTTCACGCGGTGAAATACTCGTAACTCTGTTAATAGTAGACTGACTGCATGTCTTTTGATTTTAGTGCAGTAGAATATAAATAAAATGCATAATGAGTGAGTCTTTCTGCACTTTTTTTCCCCGATGATAATTCAGCTGTTCACACTGACAGATCTTCAGTATTACTGTGTGTTTGAAGGCTCCATAGTTCTGCTCTCTAGTAGTTTTTTTTTTTCTTTTAATTTTCCCGATGTCCTAAATGGTCTTGAAGTTATGATTATAACATGTGTGCACTCCAGTCTAAGGATAAAGCTTATAATCAAGTACTTCTCTTATTAATAAATCTGACTGAACTACATGTAACAGTACTGCTGTAAAAGTGCTTTTGGTTGTGAAGAAATAATATCATTTTTTAAAATTTTGTTTTATAGTAATAAATGTATTGGCTAAAGAAAGACAAACCCAAAGGTTTGGTGGTTGAGCTCAGCAACTGATTCTTTAAAAATATCAGATGTGATTAAACACTACTAACCTCTAAAAACTAACTTGATGGTGATGGATACAGGGACGACATTTGGGAAGTTTTGCTAAGAAGTGGTTTGAAATGTCCTCTCATCATCCCTGAGTCTGTGAAGTGTGCTGCTCCCATCATGTCTAAACCAAACATCCATGTCTGTGTTTGCGCTGCTGAACCTGTCTGCCTCCTGGTTTAACTTCTCCACTCGCTCTCCCAGCAGCTTCTCACTCCGCTGCAGCTGATAAATCCCCACATCCACGTCGCTGACCGGAGACACTCGGTCCTGCCCGGGCTGACAGAACTTCACGATCTGCACACACAAACACACACCGGGACGTTGACATGACGAGGTCCTGAAGTCAGTGAAACTTGGTTTGGACGAGTGCGCAGGTTGGGATCTACCTTCTCGCCTTCGTGCACTGAAACCGTCACTTGTTTGTCCCTCTGCAGCTGCAGCAGAGCCATGCACAGCGTGCTCTCGTCCGCACACACGTCGGAGGACAGGCCGCACAGCTCTGGGAACGACACTATGGCACAGCTGGAAAACTCGCTGCTGCGGTAGGCTTTGAGTAATTCTGCTGCTTTCTCCTGGAGAAGGAGGGAAAAAAAAGCCAGTTCTGTGACACAAAGTGACTTTTAGAAAAGGCAGAAGGGAAAAAAAAAAGGTGAGAACTGTTTAAAATGGTGAAACAAGTGGAGTGATACATAAACCATTCTTCTTTTAATAGAAGAAATGTCATCAACGTATTTTTAAAGGGGCAATAATTTTAAGCTAAACAGCAAAATGTATCATGACAGTGGAAAACATGAGTGGGGGGGGGGGGCAAATCACATTTCAGCTCTGAAGGAAATGTTTCAAACAACCATCTTGAACTGAGGAAACACTAATGTTTCCTCAGGACTTCCTGGGTGAAATGGAAGAGAATGAAATTAAAAGAAAGGGAATCAGGTCCATTATCAATTAAATCTGATCAAATAGTAAACTGCACAGTTCTTGAAATTAATGAAAATTGATCTCACTTAAGTTTAGAACCATGTCATTTTTATTATGCATCTAGCTAAAGAAAGTCACTTTCACACAAAAAAAATGAAGAAATTCAAACTTTAAAATTTCTCCTGATCTATTTTACAGCATGTTTGTAATCTGTATGCTTGATGACTGAGGTATAGGTTTGTTTTAGTAGATTTCTGTGCAGAAGTCTTTGCTGAAAACTGTTTATCATGAGGCATTTAAGACACAATTTTAGGAAAGAAAATACTGAGGCACAAAGAATGGCTAAACTGCATAACCTTTTGTCTGGACCAATGTGCTATTCCTCAATGACAAACAGAGAGAACATGCAAACTCCACGCACAGATGGGCTTGAACTGGAGATCTCTTTGGAGCAGCTACACTGAGTGAGGACATTAAACACACCTTCACCAGCTCGATGACCACGAAGGACTCCTCCGCAGACACCCGGCTGCTGCCCAGCAGGGTGGAGAAGGTCCACTTCAGGGGCTTCACCAGCAGCAGGCCGACGCCCCACGACAGCCAGCCGCTGTCCACGTTGGCCGCGAACTCCGACTCCCTCTGAATCCTCCCGCATCTGGAAGGGCGTCCAGACCGAGAAGGAGACTGCGGTCAAGCCAGCCATTAATATTTTTTATGAAAAATACAGTATTTTAGCGCAATAGCTCCAGGGTACCGACTCCAGATCAGTTGTGGATCACATTACTACACTGCCTGGTTTAGACACACCTCGTTGTTAATATTGTCAATAGTTTCTATTAATATTTTGATGGAAAATGTAGTGTCTTAGCTCAATTAATGCCAGATTATTTGACTTATTGACTCAAAATTAGCATTATTAAAACTTTCCTTAATGCACTTCGTTGTTCGGTTATGCTTTTTAGCAACAGTAATAATACGTGTTCTATTAATTATAAATAAGGTGAGTATGTGATCCTCGGCGCTTGACGCTTTACCGTAATGTTTACAATATGTGCGCACCGCTAAACAACGCGTCGGCTGACTTGACAGTGTTTGTCAGTGTCGGCTGGCTTGAAGGGCCCCGGCCCCGGGAGACCGCGGGCGGTGACAGTCAGTTACCTGGACATGGACTGGAGGACGGTCGCCAGGCCGAGCGGGGTTTTCTCTTTCCTCCGGAAGGTCCTGCTGAGTTCCTGCAGGTTGACGCACACGGAGCCGCGGTCCCTGCAGCTCTTGACGATCAGCGCCGTCCAGAAGTCCATCTTGCTGTCCCAGTCCGTCGTGTTGACATCGCGGTTCTCCTTGAAGTCGGAGAACAAGAAATTCATGCGCTGATCGTCGCCCCACTCGGGCGGCAGCGACATTTCGGTGGACGTTTCTAACAACCCGACGCTACAGCTCAGCTTGCTCCCGTCGCTAAGACAGCTGTCTGGATGCTAGGAGAACGTCGGGCCAGCTCGCCACAGGCACCAGCAGCCCTTGAAAAAACCAAAACATTAAAATTAACAGTTAAATCTGTAGAAGAGCCGCAGCTCACATGTTCCATATCCCTCACATAAGCGACAGTTCCCCCATGCTAGCAAAGCTAATGCATCATAAACAAGATACGGTTTCTGGCGTTTGTTTTTTACACCCGCGCAGAACAGTGACACCGTCTGCGCTCATTTCCCGTTCTGTTAACTCCACCCCTGCAGACACGCTGCTACATATATCTATCGCGACTTTAATTTGTGCTCACAAGCGTCAAGTTTGCCGCGTTTTTGCGCATAGAAAGTTTGCCCGTGGAAATAATCAGAATGTACAGTTCACTGACTGTTGGATTATGAAGCAGGAAAATTGCACTCCAAAAAATATAATAAGTTTATTCTCGTGGCAAAACCTTCAATATTTATAAATTAGATTTATTTTTTTTAACTATGTCAATCGGATTTATCTCAATTGAAATAAAACTAAAAAAAAAGGGGGGGCAAACAGAGTGAAATACAGAAAAGGTTGCAAGAATGGAGTATAAGATTTACTTGTAACTCAATATAGTAACACAGTTTATTTTAATGCATTTACTCCCATTGTTGGTCTTGATGATAAAGCTCAATTTGGCCTAGATATGCAAATTAAAGCTATGCAAATCAGATGATGACGTCATTTGGAACGTTCCTGACTGAGGACTTTGAAACAATGTATCAGTTTCAAAGCAATATTGTTTTTGTATTGTTTTTCAAAACACAATAAAATGCATCACATTTACTTACTAATAATTTCATGTAAAATATTATGATTATTTCACACTGTGAACTTTCATTTAATATTTTCTAAAAATACAAACAATTCTTTTTGTTCTTTTTTCTTTGTTTTTTTTTCTATTGAAAGCACTTGTATTTTTGATTTTATTCTGTGCAAGCCTCTCATACTAAGAGTATTATTGCTTGAAATAAATGATATAATGAATGTTTGAATTATGACATTGTAATATGTATAACAGAACTCGCTATTCAATTCAATAGATGTCTGTACTTCCATTTAAAAGCTGCATTTGAATGATCAGGGCTCGGCTGTATCTCTGTCGCATCACGTGATGAACTTTGCACCAATGGGTTCTTTCTGTACACAAACTTAATGCTCCACTGAACTCCAGCAGAAGATAAATCAAGCTGAAAGAGGTGAGTTATAGCAATGGAACCACACCTCAAATTATTATCAGTAATGTTAATGGTGTTGTAACACTGGGAAAAATAATTAGTGAGATAACTCATTACTAAAAATAGTAGCGCTGTTTATTTTAAGACAGTTCCTCCCATGACTGGTCATTTCTAATAAGAAGCTCTGTATTGCTGATATGATCTTCATTTTGTTAATCAATTTCCTGCCATATCTCTTTTCTTATGCTAAATTATAGCACTAAATTACCCAGGATTTGTGACTGTTTTCAGAGATGAGATAATCATAAATTGCATGAAATGTGATACAGTATCCATCCATCATCGATACCACTTCATCCAAGTTCTGGTTGTGTAGACTGCAGCTGATCAGAGCTGACGATGCTCACACACACACACACACACACACGCTCAGTCTTGTATTTCTATCCTTGTGGGGACCGTCCATTGACTCCCATTCATGTCTAGCCCCTAACCCTGACCCTTACCCTAACCCTAACCCACACCACAACAAAGCCTAACCCTAAATAAATGTTTTTGCACTTTTACTTTTTTCAGTAACAACAACATGGTCAAGAAAACACTGTTTCTCCTCATTAGGACCGGAAAAATGTCCCCACAAGGCACGTCGTTCCATGTTTTCCTATCCTTGTGGGGACATTTGGCCCCCACAAGGATAGAAATATGAGTACACACACACACACACACACACACACACACACACACACACACAGAAAGGCTCTCAAGTCCAGACTGGACTTGAAGTGGGGACCATACTGGTATTAGGCCACAATGCTGACCACTAATTCACAGTGCAGCCTGCTATTGTATTATCTGTATGTGGGGGGGGAAAAAAAAAAAAAACTTTCTGGGTTTTTATCATGAGGTGCTGATTTTTTTTATTATTTGCAGCTTTGAATATTGTTATCAGCTAAGAAAAACACATTTTAAGGGGTCAAAAGCAAAATTTAATCACACCCCTTTCCCACCCACCCTTCAATATGCAGATGTACACAGCAACAACTTATCCAGTTTATGTGACTGTACGAAACACAAGAACAGATAGGATCAGAGTTTTTAGATTCTTAACATTCTCTGGCTTTGTTACGGTGCCTACAAATTTCCAGATTGAGATCATTTGTTATATCTCACTGTAACAAAAAAAAAAAAACACAAAAAAAAACAGGCGTTTCTGCAATAAAACCAGGGAAAAAAATGTATGTTAGAAAGTATTTTCACATTTTCAATGTATGCCATGTTTGTGGTTTACTCATGCCTCAGGCCAGCTTGGTTCCTGAGTTATTTCTACAGAATCGACTCGAGAAAATCTTATTTGTAAGGATGTATTTGAAGCGATGTAAGCTTGTGTCGAATAGTTATACAGTCTCATGCAAAGTGCGACTCAGATCACCTACACAGTGTACCTGACAAAATCTGTAGTGTTACTCCCACCTGTACAATATCCAGTCTCATCCAGTGAATAATTCTGTAGCTGCACATGCACATAATCCCCACGTTAGTAAAGCACAATAAATAACATGATAATGTATAAACAATATTACTCTGAGCAGATGCAGTGACACATGGTGCAGATGTTACACACACAGTGCAAAAATCAGGTTAAACAATCATTTAATTAGTTGCCTCGGCTAAAACATCAGAGGAAAGAGCTGACTTTTAGATACATGGCTTAAACATTTTGCAGTCTTTTACTTATTTGGCACGTATGATATACAGCATATCCAGAAGCTCCACCTGCTGCTCTACTTTGCGCTGAGATCCACCAGCAGGTGCTGGTAAGCCAGCGTGTTTCCTTTGAAGCTGGCAGCCAGAAGAATATCCTTGTTGTCTACGGACACGAGGTCGAAGCCCCTCGGGGCCCTCATGTTGAGCTCCTGGAAGGGCTGGAAGCGCTGAGTGAGGTCGTCCCACAGGTACACTCTGGAGAAGGAGAAATCGCTTCCAAGAATGAGGTACTGGCGGAGGCCCACAGTGAAGGGATACACCGCCATCGAGCCCCGGGAGGGGAGAGTCTGGATCTCCACGAAACGCTGCCCTTCCCAGCGGAGAATTTTGGAGTCGCCGATGAAGCGCGTCAGACAGAGATAGAGAACCTTCCTCACCCAGAAGTGCTTCACCATCTGCACGTCGGCCAGCTCTGTGATTTGGGAGTGGAAAGCAAACTGCTTCTGGCTTCGGTTCCACTGGTAAACTATGGGTGGCTGAGAGGCGCTGGAGAGGATCAGATGGGGCTTTCCGCCGACATCGAGGAACTCCACGTGCGTGTCCCGATGCCAGGGATGGAGGGACTGGTGGGAGTAGAAACCGTTGCTGTTCCAGCGGTAAATGCTGGTGGAGCCTGCCTTGGAGCTGTCGGCCACGATGAAGTACCACTCTCCATCCAGCTGGAAGGTCTCCACAAAGTTGGGCTTCCTCACCCGACTGGTGTCAATGTCTTGGATCTTCACGAAGCGCAGAGGGTCCTCCTCCCACCTGTGTTCACAGGAAGATTTTCACATTTACAAATGAAACATTGATGAAAGACTGAAAGCCACTATTAGATTTGAGCTTAAACAGCCGGCCGATGAGCTTCTGCTGGCAGCAGCGAGACACAGCTGGTTTAACTCTGTCCAAAGTTAATAAAAATAACTGTTATCCAGGGGGCTGGAGTCTCTACAGGAGCTGCTGCTATTTCAATCTGTTGAATGAAAGCGGGTTTCATACATCTGGATTCTAACATGGTTCAGTCCAACCTCTGAACTGTCCTCAGGGGACAATTCCATTTCTTTTCCCGGTGAAGATGCAGGTAACCCCATCTGCTGGAAGCTTCATTTTGTTGTGTTACTCTTTTTTTTATAGAAAAAAAATGAAGCTGATATTTTTGGAACATGAATTTGCTGAGAGCCAAAACACCTGGAAGCTTTGGTGCTTCACCACACTTCTACAGCACCTTCAGGTTCACCTTATCTTTGTATTTTCAGTCTTCACACTATGGTGAAGTGTGCTGCATATTTTAACATAGTATTGTTCCTCTTGCTTGATGGTTGGAGAGATAGGGTGTCGTTAAGAACAACCATTTTGTCTGTGAGTTTTGCACACCAGTGCGTCAAAGTCAAAAAGGAAACATGTTTGAGGAGAACTTTCCTGCGTAACTCCATCACAGATTCCCATACAAGGTGGAGCACCAGATTCAAAAATGCATGAGGCTGGTGTCCAGTTACAAGCACTCTCCTCCATGTTGGCAGTTTCCACTGGTCGTGCACTACAGTTCATTGAGAACAGGGATGAGCATCTAGTTTTCACAAAGAGTCACATGAAAAATGATCGCTGCTCCTGAGGGCCGACACATAGGTTGACATGAGTTGTGTTCAGTAAGACTTAGCTCTTGATAAAAAGACCAAAAATAAATAAATGGGCCTTACTTGTAAATATGAGATCCACCAAAGAGCTGAGCCACGACCATGTAAAGAGTGTTGTTTATCACCACCGGTTTGCAGTACACAGCAGAGCGAGCTTCAAGAGAATCACAGAAAAAGCCATGAGGATTTCTTCACGTAACGCCACACAGTTCTCATGCTGTCGTGTCAGGAACTTACAGGTGATGTTATGATATCTCCTGAAGACCATCTCCACGTGATCCCAGATATACAAGGTGCAGAACCCCGAATCGGGCTGAGCGAAGGCCACAAAGTTATCCCCATTGAACTCATAAGATTCCGCCGACACGGAGTGGAAGGGGAAGGTTTCATACACTGCAAAATCTGCCACAGGAGACACCAGAGGGACAGTGCACAGTTACTACGTGGTATTACTGTTTACAGAGAGCTGGAAAGACAGAAAAGGCGAAGGCGAAACCTGCACTGATGCAGTTGAAATCTCTCGGTGCAAGATCATGGATTCTGCGTCCCTGGAATTCAAACGGGCTGGCACAGTAGATGGCAGGAACAGACGTGTTGGTCTTCTCCATCCAGTCCACCAGCCACTTGATTTTACAGTCACACCGAAAAGAGTTCCCCCGCAGGTCTCTGAGTCACACATTGGAAACGGGGGGAATATGCGGATTTGAATATCAAACACTCCCACACAAACCTTTCAGACTTAATCTCTGGCATTACAGTGGCAATACAGGGAAAAGACAGCTCTAAAATAAGAAGCGTATCAGTACTGAACTAAAGCCGAATGAGAAACAAACCAATCACTTAAGCAAACTGCAGTTTTGTTCTGAAAATGTTCAGGTCGAGCCTGGTGGGACGCTCAGTCACGTACAGATCTGTGAGGATGTCGAGATGCTTGAAGAGATCTCTGGGCAGCTGCTGCAGGTTGTTGTTTGAAAGAGACCTGGAAAAAAAGACAGCAACTATTTTCAGGGCCATAATGTTTAGTCTGCAATTAGTTCCATTGGTTTAAAAATGTTTGTAATTTAGTTTAATCTGTACAATCATGGTGGTAACTGACATATTTCTGGAGTTTATCTCTGCTTTAGAAACACTTACAGATGGGTCAGGGACTTCAGTCCTCTGAAGGTGTACTTTGACAGAGCCTGGATGTCATTATTCTCAATGAATCTGACAAAAAAAAAAAATACAATCATCATTCATCATTAGAGAATCCATGTAATCCATGTAAAGAAATGAGCCAGAGTTTTTACTGCAGTCACTGGAATGGGGTACATTATCAAGTCTAAAAAATAAGAAGAGTGATACTGACAGAAGGATAATTTATTTTGTTTTATTTAGACAACAATGGAATCACCAGATGAGGCTTGATAATGAAAGCTTCTGTCTTTGCCAATGTGATAAAAATAATTCATCTGTCCGACGGGTCTTACTAAGGTCTTCGAGTCAGCGTCATCTGAGCCTGTCCCGTTTCTGTTTTGTCCATTGATATTTGAGGACATGCGGCATGTGCAGACTCTCTGAAGGGGGCCGGATATAAAAACATGCCTTTATTAGCATTCACAGCAGGTATGAGCCGTAGTGGCTCTGATGCAGGGGCCTGATGGCTGGGCTGCAGCCAGAGCCACACACACACACACACACACACACACACACACACACACACACACTCACACACGCAGCAGCAGCAGCAGCAGCAGCAGCAGCCCAGGGCTCTGCCATCAAGGATAGCTGTGCGCTCCAAGTCATCAGCTAACTGCTTCCTATAGCTCATCAATTCACAGGACGGCATATTCAGCTTTATCTCACTGCGGAGGCAAAGCGCTGGCTGCCACTGACAAATTCATTTTCAGATTTACTTTTGGCATTCTTTGCAATACTGCAGCACTCAGCCCCCATATTTCATTGGGTGGGTTGGTGTTATTTACTTCTCTAAGAAATAAGCTGAACAAAAATCATCCACTGAAGCCAAAAAAAAAAAAAAAAAAATCTACATAGTGCTTGAATGCAGATCTATTTGATGCAGTTGCAGCTCATCTAAATAATTCATTATGGTCTTTCGTAAGCAAACACCCTATGTTCTTATATATGAAGCAATTTAAGGCAAAATATTTCAACCCTGCACAGTAAAACTGAAAAAGCACTTTTGTTTCCAGTCAAAAGTGACACTCACAGGTACTGCAGGTGGGACAGGCCAGCAAAAGCATCATCAGCAATCGAGGTGAACGTATTGGAGTTCAAAAGCCTGTAGAAAGGATGGAATATCAGTTCAATCATGTATCGCTAATGATTTTAGGTTAAAAATTATGCCTGAACAAACTCTTTTACCAACTCGTATGTAATCCAAAGTAAAAATAATAATTAAAAAAAAAACATTCAGTCGAAAACACAAACTGTGAAGCACATGTTTGTACACACACAATAAAAACACGTAGACTTTACACAAACACACACAGACCAATACAAAAGCAGAAGAACACACACTGATGATTGCATCGGAGTGGATAAACAGGCCTTTGTACTGCAGAGCACAACTGAAGGGAGTCAGTCATTGCCAATGACACTGATACAGAGCCACTTATTCCTGCTATGTCACCACTGCTTTCAATAACCATTCATTTCTAGGACACTAGCTGAAGCTCATTTATTGTCACGTCAAAACAAGAGATGCCTGCGTGCTGAATAACTCCGATCCTGTAGAGAATAACGGGGGTAGAGCAAATGGGTGGGAGCACTCACAGAAACTGCAGCAGGTGAAGGTGTGAGAAAGCTCCCTCTGGGATTGTTGTAAAGGCTGCGTTCACCATCGTCCTGTTCGGACAAACAACGTCACATATCGTTAGAAGTGTCATCTTGTTGTCACAATAGATATCAGACGGGCAGTGATCACGCTTACAGGTGTGGCATTGCTGGTCTCTTCATGGAAAATGTGTCATTTTCACTCTAAAACCCTCGTTTCCTCTGAACACATCTTATCTCGAAGACTGCATCCATTAAAACAAGTAGGACACAACTTTATTCTTCTCTTTTTTTAATTCTTCTGTTGTAAAATGAGGACACCTCCTCCAGATTGTACTCTTGACTTCCCCTGAGTATGTAAACTTAATATTCAATCGATGGGAAATGGGGGTCAGCATCAGGCGGAGTGCAGTGCAGACAGCCTTCTCAGCAGAACATAACCTTGCCCCAGCCATGTGTTAAGCTTCCATCTTCATTAGATGTGCTCCATTTATTGAGAGTATGTCTTTTCAAGATTAAATCTCCCAGAGGAGAAGCAGGTCTCCTGCAGAGAGCTCGGGAATCTATTGTTAGTTTTGCTCCCTGTAGGTCGACATGATTTGACTGCTACGCTCCCTCATGTAAGAAGTTCGGCGTACTGCACAGGAAAGAAACATGAACTGCATTATTATGTAATGCTGACAACGCAAAGACAACGTGTGTCAGGAGAAACAGAAGAAACACACCGGCAATTTAGTTTTGAAGTCATTTCAGTGGAATGGGGTTCATTACATAATGCAGGGTGACATCAGTGATGCAGCCGTCTGTACCAGTCGGCATGCAGCTGAGGCTTTACGCAGGTTACAAACAGATGCTTCTGGTGGTGGGATGCACACACACGAACGCTGGACTCACAGTGAGATGATCCCTGGGGGGAAGCTCTTGGGGATAGCCTTGGTATCCACACAGAAGGCACTGTCTTTGGTGCAGGAGCAGGTTGCAGGACAGCGGGGTATCTTGGGGGCTCTCCTGGCACTGGATTCCCTCAGAAGGCAGAGATACACACACAGAAGTAACAAGCAGACCAGCCTCATCCATCTTGCTCTGGGCTCCAGCATCCTTGGGCAGGGGGGGGATAAAGAAGCCGTGCGAGCGAGCTTCTTGAAGTTTTCTCCTCAGTGGCAAGAGGCTTGTTGAGAAGCAGTGGTCAGCCTGCTCACTGACCCGGCAGCTGTGATGGAGCTCAGTGCAGAGTTGAGAGAGGGATGGGATAACGATGAGAGAGAACAGAAGGGAGGGAGGAGGGGGGAGTCAGGGTACTCCTGTGTGTCCTCGGTGGGCGTGGGTGCGCTGCAGCTTCCCTGAATCGGTGTAATCTTTTTCTGTGTCCCCGTGAGGAGCTGCTGCCAGCAAGCACACCGCAGGAATGATGAGCGAGGCTGCTTTCTCCCCACCAGGACCTGTAGGCAACGTCGCTGACATTGAATTATTTACTACTGCACATGCAGGGAAAAAAAAAAATCAAACCAACAGCAGCAGGCAGAGAGGGAACGAAGAAGAGCTCAGCTTTCATGTAAAAATGTCTCTTACTGTCTGATCAGTGGACGTCTTATCAGATGTGAAGTGCTGTCAAGCTTCTGCAGCCATGAGAGTGTGAAAGGAGCAATGCAGAATGAAGGGAAAATGTGTGTGCACATATTCACGTGTCGGTGGTTTCATGTGTGGGTGGCTGTTTATCTTCTGAGGGCTTCGAGACAGCAGTCAGTGCTGGCATTAAGATGCACATACATCACTCAGAAATAAAAATAGCATCCACCATCCCTGTGCAGTTCAACGTGAATACCTCATGCTAGGGCTGCACGATATTGGAAAAAACTGACATTGCGATTTTTTGGGGGCTTGCGATATATTGCGATATATATTGCAAAATTAAAAATAGAAGAATTTTCACCTGACCTGAATAGCTCGATTTGGGGAGATGGCCACTTGAGAGAAATACGTGGTGTTTCATACCGCTTGTCGAGCATGCGGATCATTTTTTTTAAATCCTTCTTTAACGATCCACAGTGTTCAATGACACCATGTCTTTCGCTAGGTAAAATGTTATTGCATCCGTGATTTGTCTATGCTGTTTGGAGTTCCTATCATACGGTGTTATGCCGGCAAAGGCTTCTGTAATTGTTTTTTGAGAAGAAGTTTCACCTGGGGTCTTTGGTTTTGCACTGGAAATACAGGAGCCTGTGATGGCGTTTCAAATAGTCCAACAGGTTTTGACGTATTACCTCGTGTTGAGGAAACCACGACGAGGCACTGTCGGCAGAGAACGTTTTTTTTGTTCAGTATCGTCTGTTTTATAGCCGAAATATATCCAAATTTCACATGTTGGCCTTCTTTTGGGGACTAAATCCTCTGTCGCTTCCTCCTGCATGTCGCCTGTGTTCAGAGTGTAGCCTGAGAGCCCCCCCTCTCTGCTGTGGAGGAGGGAGGGGGGCGGTGAGTACTGAGCAGGAGGGAGGGAGAGAATGGCTGTGCGGAGCATGGAGCAGCTTGCTGCTTTTACGAAGCAAAACAAAAGTTAAAAATAATAATAAAAATATTGCACATCCTGCGATGTGACTATTGCACATGCGCACATTGCGATGGCGATGTTCAAACGATATATTGTGCAGGCCTACCTCATGCTGCATCACATTTACACTTTCCCTATTGCAATCATTTTCATAAACAACTGAATTTAAATGTTTGTGAAATTACTGTGATCAACACTTTGAGCAAGCCTGAAAATTGCTCTTTAAAGTGTCAAGAACTCATCTCTCCTCCTTCACATCAAGGCACGTTCATTTCTGGTCAGAAAAGAGCAAATAATGTGCACGAATCATATTATTGATGTCAATAATGAAAAAGCACACTCCTTTCTTCCTCTGCCTTCCACACACTGTACTCTTTTGTAAAATGAACATCGTTATGCATCCCTTATGAAGTTCACTGGCTCTGGCTCCTTTACTAAACCATCACTTTCACTTAACATGCAACAACTTCACGATGCAGTGAGTTCAAAGTCATTGCAGGCAGTATCAGGATGAAATGACGCTCCACTCCCCCCATCGACCATGAAACCAGTAAATACAGGCTTTGGGAATTTAACTGCCAGCTGCCGCCCGTGTCTCAGTTCATAGTCACTCAAAATTGACTTCCTTTGCTTCTTGCTGGTGATTGTGCAGATTATGTTAAGCATGTGGCTCGGTGGCCAAAATCAGCCCATTTAATTTTCACAGTAATGAAGATATTCTATTTTTTAAGTAATTGCTGTTCCTGATCTGTCCACTGGGAGTACACTTTTCCTGTAAAACTGGACATGGATGAAAGATTAGTGACTTTAAACAGTTACTACTGATGACCATTTTCCTAAAGTAACATTTTCAGGAAAAGGCTTTAATGTGAACATTTTATCTTGGGGTATTTGGGGATATTGATATCTAGTCTTTTAATCTACTCTTATTTTACTGGCAGGCACTGAGTTGAAATTGATTGTTTGACACTCCTGATATAGGTAATAAATTACATTCCTTTAGCTCATCACTGAAAAGTAGTAGAAGCTGAAGAGAGATTTTCAGAGGTATGAAACACTGCAACTGTCAGTACTGACTGTGAACACCAGGAGGCGCTGTTGTTCATGTAATAAAGACCGTGTGGGCGCAGAGCCATGCAGAGAGAAGTGACCTGTGGCCCGGCTGTGGCCTCTGAGGCCTCTGTGCCTGGCATTACCAGCTCTCCTGCACAACAGCCCTGTTGTCACAATGGGACCCTGCGACGTGCTGTCTGTGCACGTCTCAGCTCATTGTTCCCGGTCTGGACCCACCACGTGCGCTTTTACACGGGCCAAACCACAGTAGCAGCTCATTGTGCTCAAACCTTAAACGTCTGACCTGTTTATGGTCCATTGTTATCCTCTGTTAGAGTCTCATCTTCTCTGATCTATGGCTACTTATCAAAATGGAAAAAAAAAAAAAAAGATTATTCAGATTGTAGAAAGAGGGAAGCCCCAAAATGTCTCTGGTTCACTTTCTTTCAGTGCTTTAGTGCTGCATGTTTGCGTTTGTCTTACCTTCTTTGTCCAAAACTGTATCTGTGGATTTCGGTGAAGTTGTGCTCAGTGAGGAGCAGTTAATGCCGGAGCTTACTCCTTGCAGAGCTCCACCCAAGCCAGACCTCCGGTGGGAAACAGTATAATTGCATGGCGCGGCGAAAGGAGCATGAAGCAAGCAGCAGCTGGAATCCCAGCATGCCCTGTGTGTGGCAGAGGAATCTGACATTTTTTTGCTGAGATAAGTCCACAAAACTTTTGTCTTTGCACAAGCGCGCTCACTAAATCACAGGTCTGGGCGCAAAATACTGTTTTGGGGAAATGGGTTGTGTGCAGTAAATATGTTATGACATCAAAGCGTCGTGATCTCACTGTGAAAAACAACTGAGGTGCAGTTCACACACCGATTATCACATGCAAAGAGTCTCACGTATTTACTTTCTTTTCGGTAGTGTGGCTTCACATCGGGATAGATGTGAAAAAAGTGTTAGATGTGGGATTTCTCCCACGTCCCTCCGCGTGGATTTCTTTCAGTCCTTCAGTTCTCATTTCTTACAAGGATAAGTCAAGGGTTCATGCTACATAATTATTATAACATCGAATTGGAAAATATGTCATTTTGGTGTTTTAGCCACTGAAGGACAACAGAAAAGTTTAACAATAAACTTCTGTGTCTTGGATAAAAGTAATCACCAAACACAAAACGTCAAGAGAAGGTCAATAAACCACAAATTCATTCTATATAATTTCAGCAAACTGAGAAAGCTTTATTGAATTATTTTTGCATTTCTAGACTTTTAATAAACCTGTCTTTTTTTTTTTGAACTGTCAAACAAAAATACTCATGAAAATACTTTGGTGCATATGAATATTATTAGATATACTAATGTATTCTCCAGGACAAGAACAGTTGAAGTTATTTCAGCAAAAGCAGTGCTCTGCAGAGAGGACAAACTTCGAGTTTCCTCTAATAGGCAGTGCTGCTTTAGCACATTTTTTTCCTGGGAGAAACCGCCTAGAATTAACACCTGGGAATCTTGAACTGCTTTGTCTCAAATCATCCCTACAAGTAATAAAGAGAAGTTCAGCCAAGTTAACACTCGCTGTGAGAGCTGAACATTAAAAGGAACACTTGGCCGAGCTGGGTTTGGCAAAAATTAGTCATCAAACATTACAAGTGTTCCTGTCTGCCAGACTCTTTATATCTTTCCCTCTCTGGCAGGTTATGGATTTTAAAATGTGAGCTTTTCACATGGTCGTCAGCCAGGCCGGCCTCAACAGCCTCTGTTTGGACAACTTGAACTCAACATCAGAGCCACATTTACCAGTGACTGTACTGCGCTCCGTTTTGAAAACCACATCCCATTCTGATTATAAGCCAAGCAGCCTAACAGGACCTCTCTGTCTGCCTGTTTCCATTTCTGCTCAGTTTTCACAGTTGCGGCCTTCTGGCTGCACAGGAAGCAAGAAAAAAACAAAAAAAAAAAACAAAATAAGAAGACGGATGAAATTTGTCTCACCTCAGTTCTTTTCGGGGAAAACCCCAACCGCCCCGGGCAAGGCACTCACAAAAGTGTTGAGTGTTCAGTCAAACATGTACGCACACGTTGAGGTGCTGCTTTACAGTAGGTACAGTGCTGCTGTTAGAGGGAGGCATGTCTGCAGCTTCCCTCACACAAAGTGATTAGCAGAGAAGGATCGGGGCGCAAATAAACAGGTGATGGCGACACATTAAATCATTAAGTTAATCTTCGTGTGTCTCTGAGGGGCCGCCGGCCAATAGATGCCAGCACTTCAGCTGGCGAAGTGTGAGGACAAGTTGACGTCAGCCCCGGTGAGTCAAGAGCTGCTAATGCATTCACACGTGACTGCAAATTCAATAAGTTAAGTGTTTGTCGCACCCAGCCTCACAAATCTCTCACATTTGACGAGTCCATTCTTTTTCTTTTTTTTTTTTTCTTTTTTTTTTTTACAAGCAATTGCAAGGTTGAAAAGTTTCTCGTAAAATTAACAATAATTTCACATTAGATGATATAATTTGAGGCATTGGATGAGTGTGTTTATGCGAGGGCCGTAAAAAGGAACTGAGAGGCCGGAGAAGGGTCGAGCATTTAGTGTCAAGAAAACAACAGCCCCAAACTGTTTGAGTTTTTTTTTCCACTTGCTTTCTAAAGGCAGCTCCGTCACTGGAAGGCACGTCAGCCAATCCCATCCCCGGCTCAATTCAATTAAAGAGAGTACAAAGACGCATGGCTCAGGGGCGAGTGATATAATTAGAATCCTGTGCACTACGATGCCGCCGCTTTGATTCATACCCTCTCTTATCTGGTCACTCACAGTGCAAGGAGCTCCGAGCCGGAACGACTGAGGAATGGAGGATTCCCTCATGCAGGCTGAAGTATCCTCAGCTAGCTCGCTGTGGAAGGCTTTGCGACCTAATCTCTCACAGTCATCTGGCCGTATCGACATTATCTTTCAAATCCATTTGTCTCTGAAATGTCTTTTCTGTTCATCTGCATGCTGACATGTTCAGACTCAGGGGATCGAGAAAATCCTCCATACTGAAGGGCATACTTCTATCTAAGTTTTCAGTCGGGACAATGCTGAGGAGCGACTGTACCTCTTCCCTCCCCCCACCGTCGAAGCGAGCTGCCATAAAAGACAAGCGATATGCCTCCTGGGACAGGGATGTGTCTGAGGAATGCGTGTGCAGGTATCCTGCCGCCTGTGGGGACTGCGGAGAAAGGCCCTGCACACCAGTTGATCCTGTTGATAAAGGCCCTGACAGGCCCAGATTATATGTCTCAGCCTGGAGGAGGTGTCTGTGTCTCATTCCAGTGCTGAAGAAAGTCGATCTGGTGGGAAAAAGGCGGGGCCATGCCTGTAGGCGTCAGTTTTTGTGTGCACGCCAACTCACACCTTGTCGGGCAGACACCACAGCCTCAGCCCCCCCACCCCCACCACCCCCCACCCCCGCCAGCTCTACGCCAAACAAACACCCTCACCCATCTCATTTACCTGACCACACCCGGGCCTCCAGACGCCATAAATACTCCCAAAAATCACTGCACACCAACTCAGCCTTCACAAGGGTCCGATGCACTTTAGCACACAAATATACTTTTGACTAATCTGAAAATTATGATCTCATTGCCATTACATTTGTATTTAAATGTTCACAAACAGGAATAGGTTTTTTAATTAAGTGCTACAACTAAAAAATCGGAATAATATCCAACTTGAACTTAAAGCCTGTAACTGTAATTACAGACGTTTATCATACAGGATCAGATGTGTCTTTTTGCTGGTGTGTTTTCACGCCGATAAGTCGATCAGGAAAAGAATAAAGCAACCAAGAAGATTGTTTTTGCAGTGTTTTTACTCCATATTTATGGAGCGATAATGTCTCTCAGACATTAATAATGCTGTACGTGATGTCGATGTAGAACAGAAGGGAGAGCAACCATCAATTTTTGAGCATAAATTAAATTATTACATTGATTAAAATATGTTAAAATGGTAAAAAAAAAAAAAAAACTCAAATATATATCATTATTGTGTTCTACATTTTACTATAGTATGCTGCCTGGATCATAAACACACATTTACACACACACAGAAATATAGTAAAGTGGCAGCAGTGTCTTTATAGGCCTGGCATCATGACGCCTGATGAACACCAAGTGTTTAGATGTAAACTCACATAATCGAAAGCAGAAAAACAAAAAACTCGCCAATGAACTTATTCTGCTGTGTTTTTTTTTTTTTTGGTGATGCTGAAAGCGAGTGACGGCGGCCGCCCCGGGCTCACCCCTCCTGTCATGTCCGTCCCACAGAGCAGCCGGGGCACCAGGGACCTGTCATACAGACGGGGGGCCCGGGACCTCAGAGGAGACAAAAACATCAGCCGCCAAAGAGCACTGACAGAGAGAAGACTCTGTCTGTCTGCAGCTGTCCGCCACAGACCAGAGTCCTCAGCATCCGTTGAGAAAAATATTTACATCACTCTAAGTGTTGTTATTCGGTTATCCAGGAAAGGAATGAGCTACGCCCAAAACCACAGCGGCGACATTCATACCCAAAGCAGCTGCACATCATCCTGGCTATTGTTAATGATGAAGGTGGGGCACACGTCAGAGGGAACAACCAACCGAAAAATGGAATCACTACACTGAAGCCTGCCTGTTGTGGCATCCCGCATACTTTAAGACAGAAGTGCCCGAGGTCTCTCGGCGCGCTCGGCACAGGGAGGAAAGGACAAGAGAAATGTCTCCTTCACCTTGAAGATGGATGCTGGCCAGAGGATATTCATGAGTTTCAGGATTACTACGCTGTAACCCTGTCCCTCGCGGTTTTCATGTGCTTTGACAGGTCCCCTGCACTAAAGTCTCCTCGTTCACTCCCATAAATAACCACTTCATTTGTGAGGGTTAACACTGAAGCTGCAGCTGCTGGTTTCCTGGAGGCCACGTAAGCAGAACCACTCACACACACACACACACACACGAGGCATCACCGGTGCCATCGCCATCTTCATCATCATCATCAACTTCATCATCCACAGCATCACCTTCCCCCCCGAGCCTCTCTCCAATCAGCACACGGCTGAGAAACGATCTGATTGACGACATGACTCCTCCACGAGGGTGGCAGAGAGTTGAAGGGCAGGTCATCCGTCGTCGGCGCTGACGGGAAACACTCCCCGGAGATTAATGGAGGGAGGATCAGGCTTTCCTTCCCCGACCTGCAAATGATAATCCCGCAGTGGAATAAATCAAAGCCTTTCTGGTAAACAAGAGTGCGAAGCAATTCCTCTAACAGGCCACAGAGGAAACATGCCCGAGGCTCGTCGTGCTCATATCACACACTTTCAGTGAAGTTATAGAGTTTGTGCGTGACGTGTAAATAACCATCTTAACGAATACAGACTAAAGTTCCATGTCGACATGCTGATCCTCAGGAAGGGGTTGTAACTTCTGGCCCCTTGGACTCTCCTGATCCTGACTCTGGACCACAGTGACTGTTTTAAATGTATGTTTAATGGATGCACACCTGAGTAAAACAACACATTAAAGACCAGATGGATCCCAGCAGAAAGAGATCGGTTACTCCAATAAGAGAAACACTCCCATTCTGACAAATATTAACCGAACCTCCTCATCGCTTTATGCTCTCTCTTTATCTCTCTATCTTGCTTGGTATACGTATATTTATGTCATATTTTGTTCTGCTTTAAAAGCCAAAAAAAAAAAAAAAAAAGGAAAAACACATCTGTCTTGATAATTTTTTACTCAGAGATATAATTTTGGGAAGATTTAAAACTGGGGTGTCTGAATAAATAAATGTATCCATGTTGCTATTTAAAGCACATTTCAAGAAGATGAAAAGGAACTATTTGCCAATTTTTTCTTCCAGTTATGAAAAATAGCCTTCAGGAGCCTCAGAATGATAAATTGCCTTGGCAGCTTGATTTCAGTGTGTTATATGTGAATTAATCAGACATCAGGCATGCTGCTTTTATACTGTTCTCATCTTTCTTATGGTGCCTTTTAAAATAGTCTGTGAGGGCAAAGAACAAACTAAAATAAAAGTCAGTTGAAGTATGAATATTAGTGTTTATTGGTTATTGTTTTGTATGTCTGCTCTACTCGAAAGTTTAACCTTTAAGCACTGTCAAAAAGGCTGATGTTCATAAGCTGTATTTAAATTAAGAAAAAAAGGCATTCCTGTTTATTTTATGTCATTGAGAAAGTATTTTCTATTGTATTATTTCTATCGAGTTAACAGCTCCAACATCATAAAAACATCTGACACATTTACAGAGAATATGGACCCATCCACCCATTTTCTGCGCGGCTCTAGTGTTCAGCGTAGCAGAGCTCTGGAGCCCATCCCAGCTCACTGTGGGCGAGGAAACGTGGATGACTTTTAAAAATGCCAAAGTTCATTGAAAATACACTTCCTCACAAATTTCCAGAAACCAGAGCCTCATTTGTCTCAAAGGCCATGCCTCTGAACTACACATATTCCCAAAATACAAGGGTTAAAAAAATACTTTGCCATCATAAAACATATGATATGGGTGTACAGCCCCGCTGTTTGAAATATGTTGTTACCTTTTCAAAGACAAATCAAGAGTAGGGTATAAAAGTTAGACTATTTAGTATCATGTTTCAGTTTCTTCAAGGATTGAATGTCTTCTGTATCATCTCAATCCTCTAAATGTTCCTCAACTCTCCAACTGGAGCATCAGTTTACTGTTTTTCCTCATGTATTCATGCAGTTGGGCAAAACTGAGAAAGGGTGTTGCTGAAGATCTAACAAACCAAATAAAGCTGGGTAACAGTCCGGTGGCTGAAATTCCAGTATTCCCAAATCAATTAGCATTCCCAAATCAGTCAACAGATGATTTGTCTGAGGATAAGAAAAACAGGACATAGCAGTCTTCTTCTTTCATCTGAATGATCATAAACCATTTAATTAGCTGCTGTCACACTCCCCAGTCACAACAACAAACACCTTCCCCTGCGCCTCCTCATCTGAGCAAAATATAGACGCACAATGACGGACTGCGTGAATCACAGCTATGAGCCGAGCGCCGGCGATTTAACCGTTACTGTGCCAGAGGACAGACGATGAACTTTGAACCACCAAACTCTTCCTGTGCCATCTGTCAGAAGTGATAATAGCCTCATCCGAACGGCACCTCTGCTCCTGCTTCTGCGCCATTAGCAGGTTATAAAACCGGGCGCTGCTCGGCCTTTCTGTTCCCAAATGGAGCTCTTCATCGTCACCTCAACCACAGCACACACGCCATACTTTTTATTGCTGTCCGTTTCCAGGAGTGAAAGATATTTTCCCCAAAAATAAAAACCCAATAAGGTCATTTGTTTGAGTGAGTCCTGGAAGTGTGTGTGGAAATCTGGATGGTCCAATTCAGAGCAAGACAGATTCTGTGTCTCTGCAGGCCACAGTATGCACTGCGGAGATGCGGTATTTTGGTTTTAATTTACAAATCCATATAACTCCTGGCATAAAAGCAACGCGGATCTGTTACCCATTAGCAAATAAACCGCGCTCCCTCTCTGCTGTACCACAGTACGCACCGAAGGCCAGCGGCACCGACCCGAGCTGTGAGAGCCGGCTCTCAGAAAGGGTCGAGAGCAAGCTGTGCCGCGCGGCTCGCTTCAGCCTGTTGCGCGGAGACTGCAATCCAGGTGATGCATCGGCCAGTGGCAGGAAGCCAGAGCCAGACGCCGGCGTCAAGGCTGGTGCTGCTGGCTGATGGATGGCAGTGTAGCGGCAGCACTCGCACGGCCATTCCCACCACCATAAATTACATGTTTACCTCCGGCTGCGGCTCCCCGCGCTCGCCGACATTTCTTCCCGATGTCGGCAGCGCATTATCATATCTAATCAGACCGCAGCAACCTGCGCTAAACGGGTGGGGGATTGAAGTGGCCGCTCTTCCATCTCTGTCGGCATAATTTACATTTTACAAACATGGAAAATCTTCATATTTATAGACCAGTTTTATGGAGCGGCGTTCACACTCTCAAACCGACACTGGTGTGTTTATCAATAGCATTTTATTTAATGTAATCCTTTTTTACGATGACATACGCGTTCCGCAACCCTTCGTCAGAAGTTATATGGCAGCGAATGTAACCCCTGTTAAAGCATTTACAGTAGAGGAGAGGTTCATCACATGGAGGGCGCGCACGGTGCGAGCGCACGGTCACGCCGACGGCACCACAACCCGGGATATTTACAGCTGCGACCATCCTTGAAGTTAAATGAACACAGTCTGAGTGAGACAGGGTTTTCACGCGTCACACGCACATACACACACGCACACACACACACACACGTTTCATAAATCCAGAGAGAAACCCCAAACACTGAGTTGCACCGTATTGCAAGGTTGTGTCATTAAAAGCACTGGCAGTTCAGAAAATTAATAGAAAACCCATAATATACTTTTCATTCACGATTATGCAGTAAATTTAGGGGAATTGAAGCTGTGTTAAAGCAAAAAAAAAAAAAAAAAACTGGCCATTTTATTCTTTGCAATTTTGAAATACCCTCATGTAACAACTGCCCCTAAGGACTATATTTAAAAATAGATTGAACAAATGCATCCTTGTACAAAAGAAAATAAATCATTATGGTAATAAAAATAAGTGTACAGTGTAAATATATATTCATATTTATAATTTTCTAACTGTATTTACAAGATAGAGGATAGTGAATGATGCAGTGGACCACGGAGCTGCGCGCCTCTCGGTAGTGTTTTCTCTGAATTTGGTCTGAAAAGCAGAAATCTGTCGTTCACTACGGATGAAATGACCGTGGAGGAAAACACGAAAAAAACAAAAAACAAAAAAAAAACAACAACAAAAACCTGACCTAATCCTCGTCAGTCCTTTTGATTCCCCTGACCAAACTCTGGAATGCCCAAAGTGGTGAGAAGAAGAGGAAGTCCTTTCTTTTCTGACCATTGCCGTTAATACAAAGTGCCCCATGAACATCGCCACCAAGGAGAAGTGGGAAAAGGCTGCGGACGTCAGTCCATGTGATCCAACACGTTCTGCAAGGTGTCTCCAGGCTCCTTCCTCACAGAGCACCAGTGTTTTTTTTTTTTTCTTTTTAGCTTCATCTCTGGGAACGTGGGGACGAGTCCTACCCCACGAGGCAAGGAGCAGAGGAAATGTCAACGTCTGTCTGAACGAAGATGAGGTATCAGCGTTTCTTAATGGCTGCCCCGTTGGAGTGGGGGGGGAACTTTGGCAGGCACGGCTCCTCTGCTCCGGCATCGTGGGAGAAAACCGAGTCCTCGCCGGAGGAGCAGGTGGAGCTGCGGGTGTCCGGGTAGTTCGGGGAATATTGGTCCAGAGGCACGGAGAGCTCTAAATACTCCTGCAGGCAACAAAGGGAGGAGAAAGAATAAAATCAGCATATGATGCCAGAAACCGACACCTGCTCTGCTTCTCGGCTTGCTGGGAAAAGAAACGCTCACCTGATTGGATGTCATGGCCAAACAGCGATCTAGATCCTCCACAAGCTGCTTGAACGTGGGTCTCTGAGAGGGTACGGCGTGCCAGCAGTCCCTCATCATCATGTACCTGCAGAGGTCGTGAATATTACAATCACACGGTTCGCCTTCCTCCATCTCCCTGCAACTCCCCAGCGTCAGCCGCGGCTCGTAGGCAACAGTCAGAACAAAGCTGGACAGCGTGTTCCAGCTGGAGCTCACTCAACTCAAGCATTTTGTGTGATTAGTAATCAAACAATCCGCGGGAGCATCGGTGCGTTGCTAAGCAAGCAGGACTTTTCTGATAAGCAACAACAAGCATCAATACCGACAGTTTGGAAATACAAGGTTTGTGATATTATGTATAAGACGCACGCACGCACGCACGCCAGAGACTGATCAAAAACATCTGTGTTAAAGTGCAGCAGGTTTTTCTGGATGTGAACTGTTGGATTACATGAAGTAGAAACTCCTCCTATAATAAAATCAAGTGTTTCCTTACAATTCATGAGTGCATGTGGAGGGCTGGTCCATGCGGTGACCTTCCTTCAGCAGCTTGAACAGCTCCTCCACCGGGACGCCCGGGTACGGAGACCCTCCCAGCGTGAAGATCTCCCAGAGCAGCACCCCAAACGACCAGCTGCCAGCACACACAAGCGGGAGTTCACAGCTTTTCTGCACAACCAAACAAAACTCCGGAAAGACCGAGCTGGCAGAGACACTCACACGTCGCTTTGGTGAGTGTATATCCGGTCAAACAGCGCCTCGGGAGCCATCCATTTGACTGGTAAACGACCCTGGAAGGAAACACATACTGTGTTATCCAAATGAACTCAGTGGTGAGTTACACTGTAAAAATAAAAAATAGAAATACTCACGTTGGTGGTCTTCTTATAGTAATCGATGTGGTGGATGTCTCTGGCCAGGCCGAAGTCGGCTATTTTCATCACATTGTCGTCTGTTACCAAAACATTGCGAGCAGCCAGATCTCTGTGGATGCACTGCACAAACGAAACCAGACGTTACTTCAGCCGCGGCGAATCGCAGGACGTCCGTGTCTGAAGTAAGACACACCGAAGCGATCTCGGATTTCATACAGCCAAGTGATTATGGGAAAAGCCGACACCTTTTTGGAGGCCAGATACTCCATGCCTCGGGCCACTTGATAAGCGCAGGACACCAGGTCTTTGATGGACATGTTCTCCACAGGAACCTGGTCTGGGTTGTAACAGTACTCCATTCCTGGCGGGCGCCGAGCTCGCAAATACTCCCGCAAGTTACCCTTTGAGGCATACTCCACGATCACATAGAGGGGGCCTAGAAATAGTTCACAGGGGGGGGGAAAAAAAAGGGAGTGAAGATGTGGCAACGACCCAGTTGCTACTCAGTGCAAATTATTTCTGCAGCAATCAGCGTCTAAATGTTCCTTCACATTTTGGTTTTAAAGCTACACTTCCATCACGATCAAACGCAGTCTGTCTTTGTGAATGAAAGCATAGAGAATTGTTTAGTTTAGGGTCCAGAGACGCTGTGAAGACAAGTAAGAAAACACAATCTGCAGCTGCCGGCAGACGCTCTAAACACCACGAACTCAAAAAAGACATAATAGCTAGCTGCCCTAAATAGGCAACAGTTTCCAAACAGTTTGGTCAGTAAAGTGAGGTAAACAAAGAAGCAACAGAGCGAGCGGCACCGAGACATCCGTCAAGCTCACGCTTGTAAAGTTTTTTTTGTGTTGTTTTTTTTAATCGGGGATGTTTAAAGAGTAAAGACAGCAAGTTCAAACTGCGAGCTCGGAAGTGGGTGTCAGAGTCATTTATGCATGCTTTCCTACACATCCCTCAGCGCCAGGCTCGCACTAACACCGCTGTCTGAGGGACAAGGGTGTGTGTCGTCTGTGTGATTGTTGGCCGGGGCGGACCGGCGCAGGTCGTCCGTCTGCGCTCACCATCCTGCGTGCAGGCTCCCAGCAGATTAATGATGTTCTTGTGCTTCCCAATCATCTTCATCATCTCCATCTCTGAAATCAGGTCCGACAGGTCCTTCTCTGTAGCGTCAGCTGTAAGGGGAAACCGTACGAAGGTCACAGCGTGTTTTTGTGAGAGTCGTCGCCTCGTGAAGAGCAGCTTTTAAGAGGCTGGTTAACATTTGTAGAAAACTTCCCACAGCTCAGCCTAGACATCAAGGCCAAAAAAATACATCTCTTGGAATCTCTGAAAAGAACAGAGTGCTGAAACGTGGAATCTTTTTTTTTTCTTTTTTGTTTTTGATGGAACAAATAAAAATTCCCTAAACTTGCAACAAGAACTAAACATCAAAATGTGGAATGAATTAAAACTCAAATCTTATTTCAAACACTGCTATAGTAGCGAAAACAGCTGGATAGTTTATATACTAAATTCACTTCCGGATGTAAAAAAAATTAAGAGCACTCCAGAAATATTTAAGTTGCTGAAATTCAAATAAAATGTAATAAAAATACTCCCCGGGCAAAATTATTTAAACTATGAAACAATAAAAGTTACTTTCTGTCTTCCTTCACTCCTCCATGCAGTTTAATGAACTTGTTTTTTATAGGATGTCAGAGATTCTCATAAATTTTCACTACTCGCATCATGGCAGGAGTCCAGTCACAGACACCTCCCTAATCTCTTCATCACACTCTTGGCTTTCAAAAGCCAGGAATTAACTCTAAAACCAATGCATTGAAATTACAATCCTCTCTTCAAATCACAGACTTTCACTCACATTTCAACATTTTCACTGCAACCTTGGTCACGCGGTTCGGCTTCTCCTTGTCCAGGCCGAGCGCCTCGCCCATCACCACCTGACCGAAGCATCCCTCGCCCAGCGGCTTCCCGAGAACGAGCCTGTGAAGGGAGGAAGACGCATGAGAAGACTGCGAGCTCCAAGTCCGTAATACGACTTCAGTCACAAAGCAGGAAGTCTCCGTCCAGACATACCGGTCCCGGGGAAGCTCCCAGCGGGGGTCCTGCGGCAGCTCGTACTCGGACACCCCTGAGAGCATGGGGGAGCCGCTGGACGAGAGGCGGGAGGGACGGACCAGCATCACTCCTGAGTGGATGGAGGAGCTGGAGTCCACAGACACCTGAGGCGAGAAACACTCACATTACTCCTCTCATAGTGGAGCAAACACCGGGATCGCTGAGAGGCCAAAGGACAGGAAGAGGTGGTGTCGTTGTTGCAATTCCTGTGAGGGCTCATGCATAAACTGCAGGTGTGTGTGATTAGTGCACGGCGTACCGTCCCGCTCGGAGTCTAAGCGCTGTTTAAATGCTCAAACTTACCAGATGTACAACACTCCAACCTGAAAGCTCTCTGAAGGCATGCATTTAGTGTTTTCATTCAAATACTGTGTCATGCAATCAAAACAAGGAAGTCACAAACAGCAATAAATTCTGCAAGAACAGAAAAATGTGAGAAAGTATAGGTATTCCAAACCCCCTATCTACTTTCTGTTACCTGTCTGCGCAGGGGGATGCTCTTGGCCAGCTTGTGCACGGCCATCTGGCTGTTGAAGTCGCTCTTCTTGGAGGAGGTGCGGATCTTGACGATGATCGCGATGGCGATCATGACGGCGATGAAGAAGAAGCCCACACAGTAGATGACCACCTCCAGGTACGTGTGGCTGGCCGGAGGGTAGTGTGGGACAGCTAGAGGGAGGCGGGGGGGCGCAGGGTGACAGGGGTCAGTCAGGGAGGGGTGCCCTCAGCTGTCAGGAAAAAAACTGAAGGCACGCACGCACGCACACACACACACACACACACGCACACACACACACACACACACACACACACACACACACACACACACACACACACACACACACACACACACACACACACACACACACACACACACACACACACACACACACACACACACACACACACACAAGTACAGCAAGCACACCCTTTCAAGCTGTCACAAATAAACAAACTGCACACTGGATACACACACATGTGCGCACACACACACACACACGCACGCTCAGACTCACACGCGCACACACACACACACTCACACTCATTTCCACTTCAAAGCCAGAGCCTCTGACACAGGCACATATCTGATGTAAACTTCCCCCAGTGACAGGGTTTCCCTTTTCAAACTGTGTTTGGGTAAAAAGTGTTCCCAGTGAAACCGAACCGTTTACAGAAACACAAACTAAAGCATCATTCGATTACCGGCATCATTACTTATCGTTATATATACATTAATACACTGCCCTAGCGATTGCATGCAGTGTTGCATTAAGTAGTCTTAGAATAAAGACAAGTGCTGGTCTTTCTGCATTTCTGGTTTTCAAATTGTTGTTTTATGCAAATTGGAATAAAAGAAAGTTTGTGGCGAACAAAAAAGCAACGCATATGTTCAAATTGTTCAACATACAAAATGTGAGAAACAGTCTCACAAGATTTCCGAAGCTTATTTTTTAGCTTTACACTAAAGGGTTGTGCACTGAAGTGGGCTGGATCTGTCAGTGCTGATTCAGGAGAACTCAGCTCGCTCTCGACACATCATCTGAACAGAACCGTTTCCCCGTTTTGAGTCCAACAGCCCTACCTTTGCATGATTGGTCAGAAATTTGACGTGGCCATGGTTAATGTGGAAAAGCAAATATGCCACCTTCGCTCCTCCGTTGTGCTTCCCCCCCATCTGCTCTCAGGAGTTTTCTTGTGAAGTAGAAAATGTTCTAGCTTGTTCTGGTCCTCACCACCTCAAGAAAAACACATTCCTTTCCTTATGCAGAGTGTGTGTCCACCATAACTCTTGTGACTGGATTACGGCTTCAGAGAAGTGAAGCTTAACGAAGGAGATGAACAAAGTGAAGGAGTTTTGTTTGCCACAAAGCTTAACTTCTGCAAAAACACACAAATCAATGAAAATAGCTAAAAAAAGAACAGACTGATGGGAACTTAGATTGTGGTTGAATGAAATGCTGTGTATCATCCATGTGACAATGTGCAAAGGATCTGACTTTTACAGATTAAAAGCAACGTCTCACACAACACTGAACATCATTTCTGCTTCATGAAATAATTCAATTGATCAATATCTAATTCTGGCTTCATTTGTAATTCAGTTCGTGTGTTGGTACTACTAATAACGCCCTTCAAAATAAAACAAAAAAAAATATTATTGTGACGATTAAATAAAATTAAAAAAACAAAAAAAAAAAAAACCATAACCTTTAAATTCAGATCTTGTTTTTTTCCTCCCATTTAATGAAAACACCAACGTTTATCGATACCAGTAGCAGGGGTGTAACGGATTCCACTACTTTGTGAAAACAATGGTTTGATGCAAACCTTGGTTTGGGATGAAAGTTCCTAAATCCTCTGCGTGGTGGCTTTAAATCATTTTAGTGGAATTCAATCATGCTGTGATCAGTAAATGAAGAGTTTTGTTCAAATATAACTTCAAAGTAGTTCATGTTCATCAGAACAAAAGGAGCAGTTCAGTCTAAATAAGCAGAGTACTGATTTGAATCAAAGATAACAGCAAAAAGTTTCGAGACTAATGTCAGAATATTTCCTGGGTTGCACTAATCTTCAGGAGAAGAAAGTTCGCTCTTTTGTCCTACTCATAAATACCAGGAAGAATCATTCTATCTGCAAATTTGCTTTTTACAATTTGACTAAAATGCTTTGCAAATAAAATCAGATTGACTCATAATAAAGCTCGCTAGAACGTCCCAACGAAAATATATCAGCGTTTTGTTTTTTTGCTCAATGTTAATATTTGAAACTGAGGCCGAAAGACTTTTTCCTGACAAACAATGCGTCCCAAACCGAGGATGCCGCGCCGGGCGTAGTGAACCGTTACACCCACGACCAACACCAGCCGCACAAGTGAGCTGCACTTGTGTGAAGAGGCTAACTGACAAGCCGTTTGATAATTGGAGAAATGCCCATTCCAGTCCGGAGGAATGAGACGCTTCCACCGCAGCGAGCCAATTATCAAAGTCAGCCGCTGCGCTCACAGCAGGAAATGACATCGGCAATACATGTCATTCGCGGCGCTTGTCAGAGAACATCAGCCTAACACCAAATCAAACGCAAACACCAATTACAGAGCAGAATGGAGGAGACAGTTCAAAGTGAAATCTGATCAGAGCTGCCAAACAACCCGTCTTTAAATGCGCCGGGGGTTCTACCTGGCTGAGACCCTCCAATAAACTTCTGGGTAATTTTTTTTCTTCTTCTCCCCTTTAAGGTCCGCTGACTATTTCCGTTTGATCATTTGTTTTGTTGTGGTTCACCCCACAGCAGGGAATTCTGGGTTGCTTGGCATTTGCCGATTTCATCGGAAAGACACAGCAGAGCGCGGCTCCGACTCTCCCATCTCCAGAGTGAAGATGGAGTCCGAGCCGTGCTGAGCGCAGAGAGGAGAGACAGCTTTAGTTCGAGCCGAGTGCCCTGGCTTCCTCTCACATTTTTTACTCCAGAACTGAGGTCAGAAAAGGCCCCTCTCCTCTGGATGTAAATGTAAAGACGGAAAGCCAGGCTTGAGGTGGAAGAGAGGAAACGACAGAAATACGAGACAGAACCACTGATACCTTCAAGCACGGCCAACCATGCAGAGTGATGAGAGAAACCGATAGAATTGCCCGCCAAGCAGGTATACTCCCCAGCGTCATCAAAAGACACATTTCTCAGTTGAAGGACTTCCATTTCCTTGTCCGTGGTGTTAAGGCCAGCGGTCTAGAAAATAACAAAGGAAGCAGACCCAACAAGAGGCCCAAGAGGGAAAGGGACCATGAGTAAAAGATTCTGAAAGAGAAAGTGGACGGAGGAGCGTTCTCCTCCTCAATCCAACACCAAAGTAACACCCGGCAGAGGACTCTGTCAGGAAGAGCCCTCCTGGATCTGTTAGTGGAAAAGATGGTTAGGTTAAGTCTGTACTGCTGAACCCCGCGCCGGGACTAACCGTCACCACATCACATAACCTCAGTCTCATCTCTACATGCACGAGATGGGCATGGAAAACTCCGCAGCAGAACAGGGCACACTCAGACTCTCACTCAGAACAGCCACGTGCACACCGGGTAAACAACAGGAGGTCTGTGCAACACAGGTAAGCAGAGGATGACAGCAAGGGGGGGGGGAAGGAAGAAAGAAACAGGAGAGACAGAATCTGTGAGCTGTGCACAGAGGACTTTGAAGGGCAGGAGAGCGAGAGTAACAGAAGATGGCAAGCGAGGCCCTTATTAGGCGGGCACGGAACAGGCATGAGGCAGGAATGAGAAGGGGTCCAACATAAACCTGAGCCTAAACACTTTCAACTGTTCTGCTGGGAATTTTCCATAGCGTCATTTACAGTCAGGAGTGCCGAGGAGAGAGAGAGAGAGAGAGAGAGAGAGAGAGGGAGAGAGGGAGAGGGAGGGAGGGAGGGAGAGAGGGAGGAGAGAAACAGCTGAGGTTGTCTTGAGTTATATGGCTCTAGTATTTCCAGGTGGTCCTAGAAGCAGCATCCACTGTGTCGGCCCTGCTCTGCAGCGCGGCGGTTACCTGTGGGCTCATATTTGGTGACAGTCAGCCAGGCCGACTGATTGGCCTCCCCTATATAATTGGACACTTTACATATATACTCTCCGCTCTCCTCCTCAGTCACATTGTAGAGGGTCAGCACCTGAGCGTCCGAGCTATTGACCCCAGAATGCTGGAAATAAAAACAAGTCATGTGCAAAACAGAAATAGATGGTAAATGACACAAAAAAGTTTCATTTCAGAGCAAAAACAGCAAAAAAGGCATTACAAAAAAATGCATTTACAGTGAGTCAGCAACACAAAATCATCCAAACTAGGATGTCATAGTCGGACCTGTTGATGCCGGACAGACGACACAGAACTCCTACCTTGAGGACACGAACATACGGCAAACCGTCGGGGCCGACGCGGCTGCCGTTCACCTCGATGTGCTTCAGCCACTGGATGTGCGGCTGAGGGTCACTGAACACTTTGCACTCGAACTCCACGTCGCTGCCCACCACGGCGGTGCGGTTGGCCGGCAGGCCGGCCTGCAGAATGGGCCTGTGGGGGGACCGCTCTGCGGCGGACACAACCGAGGACACGAAAAGGCTCAGTTTTAGACAAGCAAAACGTGCAATATATTAAAGAGGAACGCACAGCTGACTGTGACTCCAACTGCATTCAAATGAGGGCCGTCACATTCAGAAACAGTCGGATCTGATTGAAAAACACTGACTTGAATTACTGAATCTGTCACTGTGATTTCAAGCTACAATTTTTCAGGTCATGGGCCATAATGGAGATTTAAAGCAGCTATTTCCCTGCTGAATTGTGGGAGGAGGCTTCATAACGCGGGAAAGCAAATTAAGTGTCTGAAATGATGTGGTTACTGCGAGAAGAAATGTTCTCGTGGCTCCATTCCGGTGACTAATTACTCTCCAAAGAAAACCCGGGAGCCAAGAATCCGGCCGGGTATCGGCCGCGTGGACCGGGACATCCGCGGGGACTGGGTCGGCACTTGTGACAGCAGCTTCTTTTCACTGAACCGATGTGCGTGCTCGCTGGGCCGTGGACCTGCTACCGCGGTCAGGCAATGCCCCGGGGGCGGCAGCAGTGGAGGAAGTGGGGCTGTGATTTATAAGAACAGTGGCGTAAGAGGGAGTCAGGGGGCAGGTCCGAAAGGAGCAATCGCTTCTCCCCTCTGCGTGGATCCATCACTCACGTCTAAAGCCGACAGGCCCAGTTTATCAAAAGTCTCAATTCAACCCTAAAGCAAGAGCGTTTGGGAAAAGCATCACGCTTTTTGAAAGCTTGATCAACACTGAAGCCGTACCGACTACGTCCAGCTGGTAGGTGTGATTGATGCTGCCGTACTGGTTCTCCACCACGCAGGTGTAGTTGCCCTTGTCAGAGGGGACTACGGACTCCATGATGATGGTCCACACATGGTCACGGACCTGAAACAGAAATGTATTCGGTGTCAAACGCAACAAGCAATCAATTGAAAAAGAAAACACATGAACGAAAGGTTAATGTCTAATGTGACCGACTTCATCTAATTTAACTAACTACTAAACACTTTTCAGTTTCAAAGGACCCCCTTCTAAACCACCGTGTTTAATCACGTTTGATTATCAGGCACAAAGCTACTGTGATGTTTAACAGGACCGACTTGAAAGCGCCCGTCCCTTTTGCTTGCTTCCTGCCAACGCGATTTGCTCTAAATCAAATTTGGTTCATTTGAACGTAATGACCAACAACGTCAATGATGTATGATGTGATGATGGCAAGATTACACACTCCAGCCCGTTTCAGTGACTCTCCCCACTGTTTAACAGCAGGCCTTTGTCCTGCCCGACAAAGACCGCAGGAAAACGGCTCCGTGTTTTTATATAAATCTGCCCCAGCTTGTCTTATTAGGAGCAACTGAAGTCTGGTTCCTTTTTTTTTTTTTCCCGAGACATGTTATAATTTTTCTTCCATAAATCTGCCAAGACCGGCAGTGTGTGATTAGCCAGCCAACCTCTAAGGCAATGGCAACATCAAACATGCATATACACAGAGCGAGCCATACAGTTTCCCTCATTTAGCTCAAAACGTGATGAAGGAGTGCAGCTGCCTGCTGCCAGATGTGCCGTGCATGGCTTCATATACATGTGGTCTACATTATCCCCCCCCTCCCGCACGTCTCCATGCAGACGATATGAACAATAGAAGCCCGGGCCATAAAAGCAGGAGTGTGGGAGGGAAGAGAAACGTCCCCGGCCGCTGCTGCAGACCTTTGCACCTTGACTGAAAAAACAGCAGCCAGATGGTTAAGTGTGCTGCCTGCCTGGCTGGCTGGCTGGCTGGCTGGCTGGGGGGTGTAGGAACGGGACGAGGGCAGCAGGCAGCTGAGAGGAAACTCCTAAATGTGTCCCAGCTGGGGAGGAAGATGGGCCGGGGAGAGCACGAGACAGGGCTGGACTGGCCCACACCTTGATGGGAAGAACAGATGCAGGGAGGGAGGGGACTGCTTCTCGGTCTTCACGCACGCACATACATCGTACACCTGTGGAGCAACTGCCACTGAAAGCTGCTGTTCGCCAAGAAACCAACATTAATGCACAGAAATACCAACCCCACAAAGTCCTGTTAGTGATTAAAAAAAAAAAAAAGGCAGATTTCGCTCGTTATGAAAGTGGATTTAAAAACGTTGACACGACTTCATAAGTGCAGATCACTTGTGGTCGTTCGGACGTGGCCAGGAAGCCATTGATAGGAAACAAGTTGCCTGCCGCACCTCTGTTAAATAAATGGAGATAAGCGTCTTATCAGCCGTTACAACCCCGCAGAGTGGCAGCAGTTTATCGTCACACATCCCTGTCTGGAAAAGGGAAGACGCTGACAAAGGGAACAATCACATCACACATCCTGGATATGGTTGGTAAACTCACTGCGGCATGGGTGTAATTACAGAGTCACAGATACCTAAAATGAGGGCAGCCAATGCTATTCTTCATCCAGACGGAGGGCTAGGATTGCCCACCTGGAGGTACTGCTGCAGATCGGCGTTTCTTTTTGAGGCATCGGGTTTCAGTTCGCATTGTTTCTCAGGTCAGATGCGAAACCTGCCCCTTTTTTTTTAGCTGCAGAGAGCATTTCTTACTCCAGGGGAGGGAATGGTGATATATGTAATGTGTGGATGAAATCATGGAACCATCTTGGTCAACACGTCTGCCTGGAGCCATTAACAAACGCTGTGACTGGTGTCAGTAAGCTGAAGCGAGCAGATAGGAAGATTCAAAATAGTTTGTTTGGACGAACCTTGAAGCCTCCGATGCGATGGTCCCTCTTGAACTCCTTCCCGTTCTTGTACCATTTGAGAGTGGGAGTCGGGTTTCCGCTGGCCTGGCATCGGAACTTCACCGTCTTACTGGCTGGAACAGCATGAAGCTTCTTCTCCATTTTCTCAGGATGAACCCATTCAGGGGCCATGGCTAAACACACAAACAAACAAAGGTAGAACGAAGCCGGTAGTGGATGAAGAACTCTAGAAAGACGCAAAATAACCATTATGATTTAATAACTCATGTCCTGTGATCTTCACATTGATTTTTATCTTCTAAATGAATATTTTCAGGCTGTATAAAGCAAATATTCTACGATCATTTTAACCACAAAAAAAGCCGCAACTGCAAATTGCTATTCTTAATCACATACATATAAAAATCATAATTTATTTCAACTAAAAAATAACCATGGCGGTTTGGAGCGCTGAAAATAAAACATGTCAAGGCTGTTTTAGATGCTGCTGCCCTGAAAACCTCCCAGTTGAGTCACGCAGGGAGAAATAAAGCTCTGGAAATCGGCGTAATCGGAGTCAAGGTTGACAAGTTAGCCGCGCTCCGTTACTCCTGGAAGGCCAGAAGTAACTAGATGGTGAATCATCAGTATCTTTAACTGCTCTGCAGACAAATGGCTGTTGAGCTAAATTTCACTGAAATTTACTCAGCACAGAGGCATTCCTCACGGAAGAGTCACTGAAGTGCTTTAAAAATTAATATCTGAGTCAGAGAGAAATCACCGACCCCAATATGGCTGCTGTGCACACACACACACACACACACACACACACTCTCGACGGACTCATAACTGAGTTAAGAAGGCCACAAATCACGCAGCCTTCATGAGAATGAGTCATACCCCTGTGAGTTTAGCATGACTCAGTACCGACGGCTTGTTGCAGCAGCAGCAGCATGAAGTGATCCACACACACTTACGCAGCAGTTTCTGGCTCCCCAGTTTGGCTTCCTCTGATGAAGACTCTTCATCTTCATCGTCGTCCTCCGACGAGGCCAGGGTTTCAACTGCGGATTAAAAGAAAGTTGGTGTGAAAACACAGTTCAAAATGTTCAGCATCTGAAAGAGTACGAACAATTACACAGTTATTCATTTCTACCTGTAACATTGAAGTTGACGCTGTGGTTGCCGACGGTGGTGCACGTGTACAGGCCCGAGTCCGTCAGCTCCACGGCCTCGATCTCCAGCTGCCCGCTGCGGACGTGCGTGTGCTCTCCGTCCACCACGGCCACATGGTCTTTGGTCCAGTTGACGGGGTGCGGGGAGTCCTTGGCCGAGCAGCTCAGGTAGAGGCGGTCCCCGAGGTAGAAGGTGAACAGCCCTGCTTGTGTTTCCGCAGAGGCTGCAAAGGAGGCGGGACAGGGGTCCACTTAGCATTTTAGAGGACTTTTACCCAATATCACACACATCAATGTGACACATACGAAGCCCATATATTTAATACAGAACATTGAAGCATCCTTTGTACAAACAGGACTCTATTTTTCCATACTGTACACATATCAGAGATGAACGACTTCAATCATAAAATAGCCTCGGAGAAATATCAGAAAAGTCCATCTTTGATTTCTTCCCAGCACACCGCCGGCCTCACCCCCCCACCGAAGCCCCATCGTCAGGCAGGCAAGGAGCTACTTGGGAAAGGGAGGTGAAATTCAATTAAAGGAATGAAGAGAGGGGAGGTGTCAGCAGGCGAGACACCTGAGCCCCCCTGTGCTAAATGACTCCATAGTCTGAGAGGGGGAGGGGGTAACCCAATTACACTGACAAGGTGTCCATCACGGCTCTGTTGTTTGTCTGGTTACAAAGGTAAAGATCGCTCTGACATTCTTGTTTTTGGTATCACACCACCTTGGCGAGGAGACACACAATAGACGCAGCCGCCGTGAAGGGAAACAACAATCTGAGAACGAGCTGAAACTGATGATTTCCAGTCCTAATTGACGGTAGCGCTGTAATAACACATCGGTGTGTTTTACCGGAGGATTAATTTCCAAGTTCTGTGAAATGGAGAGGTTCATGTGGCGATGCAGTGAAAAGATACAAAAAAAAAAACCACGGCTACAATTAAGGAGTTTAATCCTCTGCGACCCCGCCTGCTCATTTATGTCCTCTGTCATGGACGCCAGTTCATAGTGTGTATCTGTTGACTGATTTAAGCTACCAGACTAAGTCCTGAAGCCCAGCGCCCCCCCGCTGAGAAAAAAATGGAGACTGCAGCAGAATGCACATGAAAGGAGAAAGAAAACATATAATTAAAGGTATTTTCCTTGACTGATAATAATCATTTATGCTTGCTTTGCAGGGATAAACAATAGTATTTTTCAGAATGTCAACCATCATGAACATGGGAACCATTTAATAGAGTGAGCCAATAAATAACTAGTTTGCAAATAATGTGTTTATTTGAAATGGGTCCTCTGATGACTGGAATTATATGCAGACAGTCTGGGTTTATTTTGATTTTATAGCTGTGGAGACCTGCTTTTGCCTCTTTTTCTAACTTGACAACAACAAGGTCCCAAAATCATTAGGGTTCGACAGCTGCGCTGCAAATACACGTTTCATATTCAGAACAAAAACGGATGTTTCTTATTAATTTTTTCATGTTTGCAGAGCTGCATTCCTTCGTGGCCTGTGATAATAAAAAGCAAAGGCCAGCTCTTCACAAACTACTTGAATCGAGTGACGGCTTTGAGTTATTGTCGTTAAATATTTGAGGTGAATAAATAAAAGCATGATATATTTATCAAACTGTTAAAAATAGCAGCGGGAGTAGCTTTAATTAATGAATCTTCCATTACTCAGCTTTTTATGACGGTGGAGATCTGATTAATTCTGATTTAATGACGGTAGGCCTGTAAAAAAACACACAAGGAGTGATGGCTTCGGCCGGGTTTTCCAAGATAACGTCAGTTCTTTTCAAATGTTTGGCAATTCTTCCATATCACTGTGTTTTTGATAGGGTGGCTTACAAATGTTTAAGGCACGCTATTGAAATGTGTCTGTGACTGAATGCCAGTATGACAGAGGTGATGGAGGTCACTACCACGACAGAAGCTGTTTTACTCCTTTCTGATAGGTTGTTTTTTTTTTTAATTGTCTTGATGTCAAAAAGTGTCATTAAGTAAAGTTCATAGGGCAGATCCAGTCAGAAACTGAAACAATTTGGTTCTTTATCAATTCTCATTTGGAAAAATGCATGAGGAGGTATTCCTTTAACGGCAACAGGTTTTACAATGAGGTAAACTGTGCTGACGTGATTAACTACAGTATTAACTGCTCAAATGTTTCTGCATATTGCCAGTGTTTCCTTGAATTGGTTTTTGATTCCCATCCGGAGTTAAAAGCGCCATATGATAAACCCCATCCAACAATTATCTTTCATAACTTCAAATCTTGTGACATGTTTAGCGGTTTAGCTGGAAATGTGACAGACAATATAGATTTGTCAATTCTAAAGTTTCTGATATTCTACAAGGAACCGTTCGACCATGAGTCTAAACCCTCAACCCATGCTGATCAAAATGACTCGAAGCCCACAGGGAGAAGCAGAACATCCGACCCCGACGCTGGAACAAACAAATCTTCCAAAAACAATATTTTTCCTTCAACTGACTCATTTATGAATTGACACAACACCTCTAATGGCAGAAATGGTGTTGTTTGTGCCGTGCCGCCTCTTGAAAACCACCCGAGGCGGCGCTCTAATTTAAAATCCTTTTACTCATCCTCGTCTACCCGTTTCCTCCACAGCCGCCTTTGGCACTGCAACAAAAAATCGAACTGGATAATCGAATGCTGCAGCAGAGAACAGTCCTTTCAGCGTGAGATTATTTCAAACTATCCTCAAAGTGCGCTGTGCTTTCATAAACGCGCTTCCCCCTGATCACAACAGGAAGCACATCTATACAGAAAAACCTCGGGACAACATCAGCAGATCTGACTAATCCCTCCCACCATCACAACAAAGGGCTCCGAACAATAAAGGGGCAGAGGGAGCCGGGAGAGCAGGCCACTGAGCATGTGCACGGGAGCGAGCCGGCGAGCCAGCGGGCCTGCAGTGGCAGGTTCTAGTGCCAGTTGCCATGGTGACCCCACTTGGGCCTAGTAAAGGTATTTCCTGGATCACATATGTCTGACAGGCCCTTAATCCCAGCAGGAAAAGGGGCCAGGGGGTAGGATCAACTTTCTCCTCAAAAACAAAACCAAAAAGGGGGGAAAGCAGAAGAGGCACTGGGACCATGTCTACATTAAGTCCTGTAAACTTTAAAAAACAAGCAGGCCACCGCGTTGAGAAACCTGCACATCAGTGTTTCCAGGCTGACTGTGGAAATGCGCAAAAGGCACGGTGGGAAAATTGCAGGCATTTGTGGAAAAACTCTGCATATTACTTCTGCATCATTCAGTTTACACTGCCAGCTAAAGATTCTTAACATTTTCTCAATGTTTTTCAAACTATGGCAACAAGTTTTACTCGATTCTATTGAGGAACGAGACACAGACTCCAACAACCACTTTATATCTATGTGGAGACAAAATCTAATGAAACCAACAGATAAAACTCAAGGAAGACTTTTCCCTCTATCAGTTTTTCAGGCATTTTCAAAGATCTATCATATTTTGGTCAAGATGTCGTCAAACAGACTGAACTAAAGCTTGATTATTTACATTAAAGCCACAAAAATATTAGCTACCAATGGTTCAATCCTTTGCAAATCATCAGGTCAACACTGCTTCATTGAAAAATTAATTCTAACTAGATGAAAATCCACAAGTGACTGAAACATTATCCCTAAACCTGTTGCATATCAACAGCGTCTCTTCCATATTTCTAAATTCTCGTAACGTGCTGCTTTGGATTCAGATCTGGGCGCTGCAGAGACTTCCAGACTAATGTTAATGAGACCAGGTTGGGATGATTGGTGGTTTGTGACATTGTGCAACATGGTTGTCTGCTATAAAGAAACATGTACTTATCAAATACTCAAGTCGGCATTTTTAAAGAAATTCTCTGTATAAAGTGAGATCAGATATATGTACATCAGCACGTCAGGAAATACTCAGACTTTAACCACCTTCATGGTGATGCAAAAACGTAAATCTCCTTTCTAGTCCGTGCTGAGGCCACCACAACGTCCACAAGCCAAAAGGTTTTGCATCGCTTCTTTCTGATTGTCTGATTAGACATTTGTGTCAGCCAGCAGTTAAATAGGTGTGTAGCGACTGTCTTTATGAATGAACTGCTGCTCAGGGGCCGGGCAAGCTTCGCACCTGTGACTCATCCAGCAAATCCACAATGAACGATGCACCGTGTGCCATCACAATCACCGACGGTTGTACCGACACAGAAATAGCCAAGCAATGAAATGTGATTCTTTTGATTACAGTGATCACAGTTAAAAATACTCCGAGCCCCACCTCTGCTGCTCACGCGCCGCCGCCAACCGCCAAGGTAACAAAGCTAAACCACACCCTGCGCGTCAATCAGTGGAAGTGACAGAACAGGTGGGAAAAGAAGAAAACAAGAAAAACAGAAAGTTTGACTCGAGACATGTTTCAGACGAACTTCAGCCCAACCTTCGTTTCTCAGGAGAAAGTCAATAATCACTCTGCTAAATTCTTTCCACACGACATGTTCCAGCCCATTGGTTTGTTTTTAATGTCTTTTCTTCTTCATCTTTCTTGGCTCTGTTCCAGATGAAGCCAAAGCACACCTTCACCAGCACAATGAGGGTCTTGTGAACCTTTAATCAATCAAAATCTCAACATTTTTGAAAGGTTTTGCTCACAATCCTTTCATTATGATTCAGAAACTAACTTAAACGACCCGATTCCAGGATCAACCACCAGTTAAATCTATGATCAGTACAAGTACAGTCCACACACAGACTCAGTTTTGTATGCACAGTAATGCATGAAGGATTGTGCAGGAGACAGGAGAAGTTTTTTTGGCAAAAAACCCACAAAGGCAAACTCCCATCATCCTCGGCGAGCCCCCTCCCGTGTGCTACATCTTCTTGATGTGTGCGCTTGGAGCAGATTCAGCCGCCATGCGCTGTACATCCCCAATAAATAAGCATCCATCTTGCTTTCTGGGAGCGTACACACTCTGTGCTTTTCAGTGTGTGTGTGTGTGTGTACTGTTCCTTGTATACTCGAGCAGATGATGAAATTTATGCCACGTAGACGGAGCAACCATGAATTAGTCCTGGAGCTGCCAAGTGGCAGCAAGTTACTGCTCTGTTCAGTGTTCATCGGCACTCTGCTGCAACCTGCACAGTTTACTTTGTGAAGAAGAAAACAAACTTTTCAATCATGCTTGTAGATGTTATAACTAAGACATACTGTATAGGATTCAGTTTGAAATGGGGAAAAAAAAAAAAAAACGTTTTCTTCAGCACAGAGGAGAGAAAACTAGAAAAAAAAAAGACACATGGTGATGGGCTACCACTATCTAAGCAGGACAAGGCCTGTGTGGTGTGTGTGGGGGCTGTCCAGCGTCTCTGTCCCTGCCCTCCAACCGGAGATAACGTCGATAAGGCGCCGTCCACATCCTAGTGGTTATTTACCCGCAGACATCATAAAAAAAAAAAAACAAAAAAAAAACACGAATGCTGTAAAAATTGGCCTTTAGCTTCATTTCAGGCCACAGCCGGGACTACTTGTGCCTCCGTGACAAATTTAAAAGCTAGGAAGATAAAACACAATGTAGTCAAAATACTCTTATCAGCGGGAGTTAGGAGCTTACTCAGTGTGTAAATGGCCTGCGAACAAACAACTGCAACGCTCCTGAGTGAATTTATTTTTAACCCTTCACAATAAAGCAAGTGCCACGTTTTCACACTTCCTTTGAATCCGAGGATGTTTCATCTCAGCTAATCTTCCTGCATCTGTGATTGGATTAAAATGGATTAGGGGCCACATTTTCAGAGAGAAATCTGCCTGCAACTCTCACTCGCTTTTTTTTCTCCTTTTTTCCAGCCATCTGTAAAAAAATTGATTGACATCATTTAAAATCAGCCTAATTAAATGAATGATGAAAGGAATGCTGGTGAGCACACACACACACACACACACACACACACGGTGAGGGTTTTTAAACAAGCGAGTGAAAAGCTCACCAGCCTGTAAATGCAGGACCAACTGGAAGGAAGAGTTGGCGCCAGGCTACGGAACTTTCTCTGACTACAACATAGGAAGCAATATGCCGCGTGAATGACTTCTGGGATTTCCTGCTCTCGCTGCAGCGATGGTTGAATGCCGGCGGTGGAGGCTCGGCGGTGGCACAGACAGAAAGGAGACACGGCCTCCTCCGCTGCTCTGACCACCTCCAAACGAAAGGGGTGGGCGACGTGCGCAGGGGACTGATAAGAGACAAAAGGCAGCGCCGGCAGGAAGCAGGAGAAGAGGACAATGCTCATTAGCAAGCTCCCAAAAATTCACAGGGCGACTGTCTTTCCTTAAAGCACTCCAAGGGAGGAGCTTTTCACTCTTAAATGAACCCCTTACATTAACACATCTCCAGCTGCAGGGGTTACTGCAGAGCGGCCGCTCTGCCATTCAAACGGGGCGACGACATTTAGCGCCACATTCTGCCTTTTAACGAATAAAACCTCATAAAAACTAGATTGATGCAGCCGCATCACTGTTTTCTCTACTGCAGATCCACAGGAGGCCATAAGGTCACACAGTTTGAGAAAACTAAATACATGCACACAATACAACCGGTGAGCGACCTACCCAGACTTTTCAGAGGTCATAATAACCAGTTTCAATGTTTCTATGCCGTTCTTTGTTTAGAACATTTGCAGCCATTTGTCTAAACTGCTGAGAGCATCAAACTTGATGAACGAGTTATTGTCATCGCCCGACATAAGTGTTACAAGCGCAGCGTGTTCATGTCGAAATCTTAGTCAAAACCGAATTAAATGTGAGTGAAGGACTCATGACGGCAGTTTTCTTTCCTCGTGAATCATGTAAAGGAAACTGCAGCTTTGACTCGATCTGTTCAATTTAATTCCATCCCACTGTCATTGATCAACAGCTACGTTGACTTCTACCCCAGACGAGGTCACATATTTAAAAGATGTCGTCACCGCAAACTCAGAAATGATTGCTGGTTTAAACACACTCTTTATTGGGTGTGTTTTAATAGCTGTTGTATCATAATCAAGCCGTCTGCTACAACGGAAACAGAAAATAGGTAAACAGCAATTACTATTGTCCGACGGCCAAATGGTTATTGAAAGAAAAAACAAACGTGAAGACTTTTCTTGAACACGAATGTAAGGATATAAGGTTGAATCTGTGAGACAGAAAAACTGACCAGGAAAAACCCCGTGGAAACACAAACTGGAGACATAGTTTTGCACTTCTCCACTATAGGGACTTTTTGAAGGGCATTTCAAGGGCAAATTTTTGAAAAAATGTAAGTTTATATCATTGTGTTGTATTTATATCTTGTAAAGTATGTGTAGAAACTGCACAACTGACTAAAAAAAAACACATATGTTTCTAAAGGGGATTTATTTCTCCAAGAATTTCTTGAAGAGTTATTAAATCTTATTCACACACTGCTGCAATGCAATGTTACTTACAGCAGAGTTTTCTTAAAGAGCCCTCATATTCACTTGATTTTAAAGGTTTAAAGGTGTTGTAATTTAACATGGAGTCATATTTCCTTCCACATCTTATCACAAAGTTATAGACTGCGAGACAATCAGGTGTTTTTGTGCCCTTTTGTGTGCAAATGGGGGAAAGGACATTTGATGTTCATGGGACGTTTAAAGCAGAAGTGTCACGCTTTGCCATTGTTTGCATAAATTCAGGAAATCCTACAAAAGTTATGCCCACTCTGATGAGCCACACAACTAGTGTTCCTACAGCTACAGTTTGTAAAAAAAAAGATTTTACTAAATATGCAAGATAATAAACTGCAATTGCATCAAAGTGATCAAAATGAATGATTTGGTCAGCTGATTTTTTTTTCATGCCTTTCAGCTGAAAAGTGTGGAAAGACAGTAAGATTTCACTTTTTGATGATGCTTAGTTGTTAGTGGAGAATCTCCAAAAAGGCTTATTTGGATGCTGACTGTGTTCACACACGCAAACCGGGTTAAACTTCCCCTCGCCACTCAGCAGAACAGAGCTCCTCCGGGCCTCCGTTTCTGTCTGAAAAGACTCTTTTCCGAGGACTGGAGTGTAGCTGTGCATTTTAAGAGCCCTCCACTGAAGGGTCAGCGGCTCCTCTGCTCTGACTGACAGCAAAGCCAAAAGAGCCCACAGAGAAAACCACTAGAACAACTTCCTGATATTTCACCGTCACAGAAAAGACAATCATTAAAAACCCAACCAAGTTTCTCTGCGTGATCATACAGAAGAAAAAGGCAGAGGGGAGGAGGGGGTTGTAACCATCTGAATGGCTGTCCATGTGGCCCCTGAAGACACTCAATGCACCCAGGTCTCCTTTTCAAATGTGAACAACACATAACAAAAAAACAGGCACCGAGACAAACAATGGCGCGCGAATGAAGCAAGACAATTTCCATATAGCTATTTTGTTTCTCCACCCAAAACAAAAGGAATGCAACCAAATGCCTCCGCCGTGATTGTTCGTCGACAGCTGAAGCCATCCGTCACCCAGCAGGGGGGCGGGGGGGGGGGGGGGGGGGGGGGGGGGGGGGGGGGGGGGGGGGGGGGGGGGAAGTGAGGCATTCCCAAGCAAATATCGGCAGGGGAGCATGTGGAAAAGCACAGAGGCGAGCAGCTCGTACCTGGCCATTTGGTGATCGAGAACTGACTGGAGTGTAAATGCACTAGACCCCCCCCCCACAAACCCCCCCCCCCCTGAAGGAAATTTATGGCTCACCTCACAAGACAAACATTCTCCCTCCACGATAAGTTAAGGTTTAGGGTAGCATCTTCTTTACTTTTTTTTTTTTTTCCTTTTCCCAAAACAGGGATAATTTATAGTTCCCCGGCAGTTAACTCCTGTCTCAGTGACAACAAATACCTTTTCATTACAAAGGAGAGTAGTGAGGACTGCTAGGTAGTGGAGCTGCCCTGGGGCTACAGATGGGAGTCATTTACTCCTCCCTGTCCCACTGCTGCTTTAAACACAGCGCAGCAAGTTTATTTTAGGGCTTAAAGCCCGAGAGAGACCCTCTTGGTTAATTATTTCAATTATAACGCTGCGCTTTATCATATTCTTATGCTGTTCTCTACTTCCGACGGCAGAGTGTAAACATCCAAACCCATCTACCCACAAGTCCGGGCAGCGATTACTCTGCTGGACCGGATCCAAGAAACACATTTTTAAGGATTTGATTTCAGTGCCTCTTTCCCCTCCTTTTTTTTTTCCCTCTTCCCAAAAGTGGACTTGTGTAACAGCCAGGCTGGAATGAATTCTTCACCGGAAACCTTCACGTCCACTCGAGAAACAAACGCACAACCATGAGAAGGCTCTGTCTGTCAGGAGTTCTTTTGAGGGGTTACGGCGAACCCGAACCGTCAACTTGGAAAAGGAGGACAGACGCGATCGGGGTGAAGACATGAGCGAAAACACACCGTTGCCACATCTGATGCAGTAAAGTGCTCACAAACAACATCAGACTGGAGCAAATGGGGGTGGTGAGGGAGCACCGACGCTACAAAGGACAGACTTCAACAGAGTCTGGAGTGTGTTAGGATTACATTCCTGTTCCCAGAACAAAGCCCTGCTTATCAATGTTCTGTTTCTCAAGGCAAAGAGTGGAGATTGGTCAGACTTAATATGTTTAAACTGTTGGTAAATATTTAACAAGACCCCATCGAAACTGGAAAAAGTATTGAGCAAATAAACAAAAAGAGCAGCTCCGAGCAATCGGGTCTTCTTACCGTCATCCGTGTTAGCAGGCCGGCACTGGGTTCTCAAAACTTGGGCAAATAAAGCCAGAAACAGAAGTATTCTTGGCCTCATCAGCATCCTGCTGAGGGAGCTACAACTGCTGGCTTCTCTGCGACTGCAACTCCATTCAGATCTGTGGGGCATCGGCAGCGGGTCATCCGCAGAGCACAGCTGAAAACACAACAATGATAAAATACAAATGAATGCATGGCATCCTTCATCGGCATGGAACAAATCGACATCAGATTTCACAATGAGGAAAACACTTTGTTTGGCTGAACACCAGCAGAAGTAGGGATGGGTACCGAATTTCGGTAATTTTTTGGTACCGACCGAATTCCCGCTTAAGTACCGAGTATCGATTCACGTGAAATCCGTCGGTACCACATTTCGGTACCTGAACGCACCTTTTTCTTTTTTTTTTTTTTGACCCTGAACGGACCTTGACATTATGCATCGGCAAGAGCGGAGGACACGGCGACGCGGTTACGTGGGTCCAAAATCTTCGGAGTATTTTGACTCGCAGACCGGAAGCGAATATATAATATACCGGGAGAGCGGACACACACACGGGCCGTGAGAGCGGGTGGGGGTGGGCGGGGGGGGGCGCGACCGCTCGTGGCTGCCGGCCGGAATAGACCCCACTGGCCTGGAACACACCGGCCGTTCGGGAAACCTCCCGATGGCCACCCCGCCCCTGTTCGGAGTTGTTCGCGGGAGGAACAAGCCGCTTCTGCGGCTTCTGCTTCTGCGATGGTCGCTCCCGCTGCATGTCACTTCCTAAACAATGCTCTGCGCATGCGCAGCTCGAAACAAGAGCGCGCATCGAGGCGGCGACTCGACATGATAGGTCATCACGCAAAAGCGGTCCCACGTGGCTTTTGATTGGCGTTATGACTGCCCAATCACGAGTTGGAACCATACAGTTCTGATCCTCCAGTATACCTTTCAGTGTTTGTTTACTGTAGAGGTGCCTGGTGCTGCTAATGTGAAACATTTTATACAGTTATTTATTTTGAAAGTTGTTTGTTACTGTATGGGCAGCAGGTGCAAATGTGAAACATTTCTTACAGCTATTTATTTTGAGTCTATTCTTATTATGTTATTTATTATTGTTATTTATTTAAATTATTTACTTTATCCCCACACACATTTTTCTCAAGTTCTATGTTGGAGTTATTTCAGTTGATGTTATTGAAGCATAAATGTTTAAAATTCTAAAGTTTTGACTATTTTTTTAAATATACAAAATAACTTTAATTACCAAATGCATACCCTCCCCCCCCCCCCCCCCCCCCCCCCCCAAAAAAAAAAAAAAGTATCGAAAACAGGTACCGAAAAATACCGGTATCGATTCGCAGGTACCGAGTATCGGTATCGTATCGATTCAGATGTGAAAGGTACCCATCCCTAAGCAGAAGAGAAGAAAACATTCAGTACAAGGTTCAAGGTGGGGACAAAACATCAACAAGAAACTTCAGGCCTTTTCCAACAACTTCAACAAAACAAACACTGGTTTTCCTCAGGAGTGAGGTGCTTCGACGTAGCTTTAATATCCTACAGTATAAGGAGCACCATCACCCCCAGATAACGTTCTGCTCACCGTTCAGGCCTGAAGGGGGAACAAGTGCCCTCCGAGAGGAGGACTGGGTGACCCCCGAGAGCACATCTGCTGGAATCATCACCTCTGCCGCATCTGGCCGCAGAGATTAACACTCGCTCATAACCCCCATAAGCCCCCAAGAAGAATTTGTTAAAGACAAGAACTGCAGGCCGTTATGCGACACCCTTGTAGAGTGAGAGACTGCCGGCCCATCATCGTTTCCACGCTGAGAGATCTATCACTTCACAGTTGGTTTTTCTTCTCAAACACGAAAGCCCCCCCCCCCACCCTTCACCCTTCACCCCCTGCGACCATTTGTTCCCAAGAGCTGTCAAGGAGAGGTGCAGAAATGAAACCATGATGCTGCGGTGCTCATCATACTGTTGAGGAAACGTCAACAGGACCACACACTCCTCCGCTCGGTGCACGTCTTCACAGAAGGGCTCTGTGGCTCCTTTAAGGCGTTATCACTTGGACTGAAACAGCCTTTGTGCCCTCCTAAAAACCAATTCAATTTCACTTTCCAAGAATGCCCCAGTGTTCCAGCTGCCGAGCCGGGCCGGGGGCGGGGGGTCCGCTGGGGGATAAAGAAGCTGGGTCATCTCTGCTCTGTAAGCTGTGAGTCAGTGTTTGGGAAGCCTCCAAGGAAAAGGCTTCTGCTGCCAGACAGAAGGAGCCGCAGAGAGCAGCCGCGCACGTTCCCGGGGTCCTCATCACCAGAACAGCGCTCGGGGCTCGAGAGGAGGAGGAGGAGGAGGAAGTCGCTTCTTCAAAGTATGACAGAGCATTGTGTCACGCCGCACTCCCACAGCACCATGAGCTAAACATTAAGTATGTCTTACTATACAAACGCAGAGCATGCTCAATTACAACTGGAGAGCAGCTGCACACACTGACCCACACACCGGCAGGTGAACTCTAATAAAGCCGTGCTCCTGCGTCGCTATTTTTACTTTGGGACTAGGATATTTTTGGCTTTTGTGAAGGTTAACACTCAATTAGCCTGAGAAAAGGTGCATTATTGTTGTACACAAGTAAATCCATATTAAATATTGACACCTGTCACTGATGGTGTGTCTCTCGGTTAAAAGGTTTGTTTGTTTGAGAAAACTTTTTTAAGCCATTTCTTTTCCTTCCTGACAGAATTATGAATTAAAATTATTCTAAAAAAAATCACAATGAATTCAATGTAGTGGTTTTAAAGACAGCAGCCATAGATTATTTTCTTGGGCAATCTATTAAATGTTACATTTACTATCATGGAAAACTCAAGGAAGCAGGAAAGATGAGGACAACTTCTGCAGTCTTTCAAAACAAAGGCCACAAAGAATCCAATCTTCAAACGGCTCCAGATTCTTCTGCTGTCAACCGACCGATGGCGCTCTGCCGAAACAGCAAGGCAGAGGAACGTGAAGAAATGCCTCTCCTACTTGTGACATCTCACTCATGGCTATTTGCCACTAAGCAGCGAAAGTCCATCCGCCACACACACACACACACACACACACACACGCACAGAGGGAAAAAAATGTGTGTGTGAGAGTCACTATTCAGATCCCACTTCATCTGGCATGTGTGGACTAAAATGTACGTATTCATCCACCAGACAAAGCAGAGAAAATATCTTTCATTTCTTCTTCTGGAGTGAAAAATGTTCATTTCTGTCTTTAGTCCACTTCCAGCATCGACATACTGCTGGCCAGTGGTGGAGGTTTGGAGACTGAACAAGATATTGGCCAGAATGCAGCAATTAAAAGATGCTAAATCAGCTATAAATAGATATGTACAGTAGTTTGTTAATAGCATTTTTTTAAATGCAATACAAAATTAAGATACTAAGATAACCAAATCCAGCCTACTTTAGGAATGAAGGCATGTTCCCGAGGAGCTGCCACACTAAAGGGGGTTAAACTAAACAGATTAGAACACACAAGACACATTTAGCCCCTCTCATTATACAAAGACAAAGGTTACAGGCCTAACCCATAACATGGCCCGCACCATAATTACTGTTCACCTCCATCCATGCATAAAATTCCTCAGCTCCCAGATTGTGGAGCCCCCGTCCCGTCCGGTCAGCCCGTCCCGCCAGCAGCAGGCCGGTCAGCGCACGGCTGCAGCTCAGTGGACAGACGAGCATCAGACCATTTCCCTCAGGCTACTGTTTTCACAAAAACACTCACTCCTATTTCTTCTTCTTCTTCTTCTTTTTGCAGCCACACAGTCTGAATGGAGGGGTTCACCTCCGGCGTGCCACGGCGGGAGATCGGGTGTCATGAGATTACACTCAAATGTAAAGACAATTAATGTCAAGCCATGGGAGACTGTGCCATTTGGTTTGACACTTAAAACCCAAAGTGCTTTTCAGTAAGTGTTTATGTTCCCTCCCTCGACAAAGAGAAACACAAGCCCGAATCAATCCTTAAACTAAACAAGAACTCACTAAGACACACACACAAAAAAAATCCAACTTCTAGGAAGCATTATCAGCACGCCCCAGTGCAAAATCCACACAAACACACACAACTGCTAATCCAACATTGAATCTTTTATTACGTTTGGTAAAAACACAAATCCAGCTGAAGTGACAATAAGTCTGAGCCACGGGAGCAGCCCAGTAAATTAAAAGGCAGAACTATTCCTCACTTCCCATTATATGGTAAACTCCCTGTGGACACCCTGCACTTCCAAACCACCCATCTTCTCCTTCTCCATTTATAACATAACATTTAAAGCTTTGCATAACACGGGGCTGGCCCCTCCAGAGCCAGTCTCCATGACAGATGTAGTAATAATGACTGTCTAGAGTTTTGTCTTTTGGTTTTTTTTTTCCCTCCTCCTTTCGCTCAACTTCACAGGATTTATCATTAAGAAATTTGCCCTGTGATTAGAAAGAACTTAACTTGTGGTTGATTTTAGTTTGAGGGGAGGAAATAGCGTTTTGCTTTCAAAGAGACAAACATTAAAAACAAATCAGATCAGAAAATCCAAGAAGCCAATTTCCTCTGATGAGGAAGAGAACAAAACGACATGATGTGCAGTTTGACTTCACACAGAAACCCAAAGACTTTTTCACTCTTGGCGACACTTTTTCTTTAGAACAATGTGCATCACCTCTGCTGATTGTTGGACTTTTCCCAACATGCGTGATGAGACAGTGATGTTCCAACACATGCAACCCATTGTGCGTCTCTCATGCGCGTAACGCGAGGAGAGACTTCACCGAGCTGCAAAGGTTACAAAGAAAAAAAGAAAAAAAGCCACGATCCGATTGAACATGGCTTTTCAGATTAAATACAAACGTAGCGACTGGAATAAGCCATCATGGCAGAGAAGGCTGCGTTTCCCTCCCGCAAACAGGCAGGAGAGCGGCTCACCTTCCTGGCGCGGAGCAGCGAGGATCAGATGCAGGAAAAAAAAAAAAAAAACTTCCCGACTAAAATTCACAGATAATCCAAACTTCTCCGTAAAGCCTGCTGGCAAACCTCGCGTTTCCCCCCACCCTCCGCCGCTCCAAACTATCACCGCTTAGCTCGCAAGTTTGCGCATTTTTGTGCCAAAGTTGTGCGAAAAGACGCTAAAAAAAAAAAAAAGAAGACGAGACGTCGGTTCCAACTGAGAAAATCCCGAGAAATCAACGAAGCGGAAAAAAAACAACTTTGGAGGAAAAAAGTCCAAGAATCAATCAGGTTATTTTGTTATTGATATTCTTACCTAGGAAGCCACTTGAGTGGAGGCAATGCGGTAGTTTTTTTTAGGTACTCCAGTCCTTTTATCCCAAAACGTTTCGCTCTCCTGGAAAACTGTCTCCTAAAGTTCTTCAAGTCTCTTTAACATTATATCCGGAAGCCAAATATCGATCGGGCTTATCTTTACTTCACCAAACGGTTTTTCTGTCTCTTTTTTAACGAATCCTGGAAAGTATTTGGACCATTCCTGGCGGAGAAATGCAGTAAAACAACGAGAGTCCTCCGCTCCGAGCTCCAAACCTTCCCCCCTCAAATCTGAGAGTATGCGCATCACCCGGAGCGCGTCAAGCGCGCAGCAGCGCGCACACGCACCTCCCCCTCCCCCGGACGCAAATAATAAGAGCCAGGGTCCGGGCTACACACTGCACCAGTGGAAAGAGAGAAATCAACAAAAGCAGCGCTTTGCAGAGAGCTGCAAAACAGATCACTGAGTAAAATTCACTGCGTAAAATAAGCAACCAAACGCATGACACAATGAGAAAATATGTGGACTTTAAGTAGACTTAGAATGATCAAAAACAGGGACAAAGGGAAAGACACAGGCTGTAAAATACACAAAAACAAATCCTCCGAGCAAGAAAGTAAAACAACCAAAAGTAGACATATTGTCTTCAATGAAGGGATCTGAAAACATGAAAACATGACAGCAAGATCACAGGATGTCACAAAATGCATGGCCGTGCCAAAACTATCAAAATGAGACAAAAGAAAGTACACAAAATAAACAGAGACACTTATCAACCCAGAAATATCCAAGAACAACTACTGATATAGGAATGTGAAACAACCAAATGACAAATATTCCCATATTTAAATCAAATAGTCATAGAATGAACAAACATCAGTGATAAAAAAAAAAAGCCCTAAACAAACTAAGCAAAATAAACTCCTTTTCAAAAAGAGCAGAGATAACAATCCACCAAACAAGGATTACGGTACAACAACACAAAACAGCACAAATGAGACACAATGGAGTCACAAAACATGACGGAGAGACTAAATATGAATCAACAGAGAAACAACAGGAAAACAAATGAGGATATATCTTATCACATACAAGCAAATGTAAAGCAATTAAAAAGAAAGCATAAAAACTAATCAATGCCCAAAATCGAAATACAAAATAACAAACTGTTTCATGACTAACGGAGGCACGATTTAAGTATAAAAGAAGGATTGAGAATTTTTGGGGATCTCATTTAGAAAATCACCCACTGGTTGAAATGACTCCCAGTGTACTCCTTCCTTTTGATTACTTGTGTTATTTTTTTTTTGTCTTCATTTTGACGATGATTGGTTTTACTTTGAAAGGAAGACAAGTTCATTTCCGGTGTAGTTGATGTTGTCACTCTTGAAATTGACGCGTGGCTGTACGTGCGGTTAGAAACCTGGCTCCCCCTGCCATCCACAGCACCACACACACACGCACACACACTACGCACACAGCCTCCTGCATTCAGTTTGAATGACCACAATAGAAAAAAACTGAACCATCTCAATGCAAAAAGCTTCTATTTACAGCAAAAACACCAAAAACAAAACGCACGATTCCACAAGAAGCAAATCACAGTCTGAGGAATCCACTTTGACACACACACACACGCACACACACCTTCAAACCAGTTTGAGGGAAACAGGAAAGGATGCAGACGTTATCAAATATTCTCCCTTTGTCAGTGAAGGGTTAATAAAGTGTTCTGACACTAAATGAGAACAAGCTGGTTGTGGATGTGTTCAGACAGAGATTTATCAGTGGGGGATCATTTCTGTTTGATGTGTGTGGCCTTCAGGGGGGAGATTGGGTTTATTTAGTTGTTTTCTTTGCAGCTTTAGAAAAAACACAACATTATAAATTCACTCGCCAAAAAATAAGCAATTTCATCCACTTCCTGTCGAAAGCAGCTATTAAACGTCTTTCATGTTCTGCTGTGAAGATCGTATGTTCTGGCTGAGTTTCAGAAGGCGTCAGGCTTTCGTGCGTGTGTGCCAATTCAGCAAAAAACAGAAAGTTTGATGGTGCACATGGTTCATATCCAGAGTGCTCATAAGGCCTTTGATTTCCTGTCATGGCTGACAAATGATGGATGAGTGAAGCAGAGGAGACACGTGAAGCCCAGCTTCATGATCAGATTAAAGGATGAGATGACAAAGAAGCTGATTTGTGTTGTAACACATGTTAGCCCTTCAGCCCTTCATCCATTGTGGAGTCGTAACCTCTGATAGGATAAAGGACGTCTACTTTTTTTCATTAACATTATTTGAGATCAGTCCATCTCCTGTTCCTTTTTTCTTCAGCTTAAGGCTGCAGGGAGCTGGAGCTGAAGACACTAAATTCTCACCAACATACAATTTGAGGATGTTTTTGGATTAAGTGGGGGGAAAAACAAAAAGGACTACCGAGAGAAAACCCATATGCATAGAGGAAGAACATGCAAACTACATAGGAAAATGCATTTTTTGCTGCGGGGAGAGCGCGTCGCACCGCGATTCCACTTTTAACGAGAAGCTTCAGCGTCATAAACAATAGAAACGCCCTGATAGAAACACTCCAGCTCTGTGTTTGTTTTCGCTGCAGTATTTTATCACCTCTCCCGCAGAGTGGAGCAAACATGACCTTATAGTGACAAACGAGCTGAGCTCCAGCGAGCACACCGAGGAGGAACTGGAAAGACATTTAAGGATGTTTGGCTTCTTTGTTCATTCAGTTTAACTGACAGAAGAAGAAAAAAGATTAGATTATCAACAGAGTGCAGCAAAACATCACAATTATACTACTTTTTTGGGGGAAAAAACAATAAGTGAGTTACCATGTGTTTATTCAAGAAAAGTAAACCCAATATTCTGAATTTACCCAAATAAATTATTATATATTTGCTCAAGTACTCGGCAGAGGTGGAAATAGAACAGAAAACGCACTCAGGACAGAGAGCAAAGACATGTCAGCTGATGCCTGCAGGGGTCACCACACCAAGTCACTGCAGCTTTGCATGGTATGTCTTTATTGTAGATGTTCTGCAGCTGCAGCTGGGAGCCGAGCCCAGCTCAACCAAACTCTAGGACAAGACTGAACCCGATGCAACACTGGGAAGAATTGAAAGCAAGTGTACTGTTGTTAGAAATAAATAAAAGTAGAAAACAAATCTTCAAAATTGCATAACTATTGACATTCATCACAATCCTCAAACGTTAAAGGCTATAAAAGTTACAATACTGTGAACAAGACAGTCTCTGGTAAAAGACTAAACATATTAGCTCCAAAACCTCACTGAACACACACAAGTCTGTTTCTAGAACTCTGGGACTATAACTCCATAAGGGAAAGAGTTTGATTTAGGTTTTTGTGGTTCTGCAGGGAAAAGCATGAAATGTGAAGAACTGCCTGAAGCGCAGCACTGCAGGAGATTTATCAGGTTTCAGCATCAGTCGAGCATGAAAAAAAGAAAAAGAAGGAAAAAAGTTTATTGTGTGTGACATTTGGAACAAGTGGACTTCCAGCTCCCTGCAGACCACCGGGGTCTTCGTCGAGGAATCAGCGTCTGATGTGGATGTTGTTGCATTGTGGGTAATACAGGAAGAAAGCTTTATGAAGCATAAAATTAACCATTATTAAAAGAGAAAGATGCATAAAAACAAGAAACATAACAGGAAACATGAAATACTCCTGTCTAATAAACCTCAAGGCAGGTCAGCGAGCAACTCTGGTTACTGCCAGACCATAATAACCCACTCAGCACATACACATTTCCCAACCAAATGTACATGAAAATGGAACAAGGTGTGATGGTCATGGTTACCAAGGGCAACGGTCAATCATAGCTCACAGTAACAACAAGCCAGCAACAAAAATAACATACCGGCAACAGTAGGAAAGAATAAAGGAAGGTAAAGAGAAACATGCACGTCAATGGGAACAGCAGCCGCATGTCAGTATTACAATATTAAAACTCGGACCAGATGATGTAATTATAGAACTGTTTGAATATCTTAGTTCTTCTGATGAAAATCCAGGCTGTTCCAAAGCATCACTCCACATATAGACACAGAAAATCTTTCATGAATGATGTGATTTTAGACTATATGAATTCTCCATTCTCCTCAGGCTATGAGAACTCACTTGAATTTTCTTTAAAAAAAAGTGTATGTTCCTTGGTAATATTGTACTGAATACTCATCGTTCCTGTTTACAGTGGCTTCAAGTTCAGTTCAGTTCTGTTCTTTTATTGAGCATTAAAGCATTAAAACATTTTACACACATTAAAACATTTTAATTATCACTACTAAAGAAACTATTATCGTCATTTATAACGTTTTAGTGGTTGCGAAACATTAAGAATTTAATTTACATAAATATCGAACACTTTAGGTCCCTAAACACCACAAGAAATGCCAAGATTTTCTGATCAGTTCAGTCAAACTTTAACATACTGCACCCTTACTGTTAAGTAACTTATTAACCACCCCCAGGCGACCCCCTACTGGTTGGATTTTATTGAGCAGGACTGAGGGATTGATTGTGTCAAAAGCTTTTTGTAGTTCCAGTGTGTGTGTGTGTGTGTGTGTGTGTGTGTGTGTGTGTGTGTGTGTGTGTGTGTGTGTGTGTGTGTGTGTGTGTATGTGTGTGTGTGTGTGTGTGTGTGTGTGTGTGTCTTTGTGTTTTTGGTCCAGTGCGTTGGTGATTCCTTCTCTGACATTGGCTGTGACTGTTCCTCTATCATACGCATATAAGGAAAACACATTAAAAAAGATACCCCTGTACTGTAAACCTAAAGCAGCTTAACTAAGAAAATGGTCCAGGGTGAGTTTAGACGTCTGTAACTACAAGCTTTAAACCTTTAGGAAAGCTTAAACCCATGGCCTGAAAACTAGAGACAGTGTTCCCATCCTGAACTGAAACAGGCAGAACAAAGAGCCTCTCATCAGGGATTATTTCAGAGCCAATTTTAACTGTAAGTTATCTTAGCTTGACAAAAAGACTGTAAACAGTGGTTATGTGATTTCGCAGGTTCCTTCACACAAGACTTCTATTTTCCTTGATGTTTTAACATCGTCTGATCGGTGCCTCCGGGAAATTTTTTGGATCTCTTCACACGAGGGCATATTTTCTTTCATTTAATTGCATTGATACTTCAGTTTTTGTGTGGATTTTTGTGTTAAGTAGTAACATTGAGAGGTGTTGGTCTGCGGCTGTTCAGCACATTGACATGAGAGCGTTATCCATCCTCTCATGAAAGTCTTGGCAGGCAAGCAAACACGCATATTTCCCGAAAAGACGTCTCTTCCTGTAACAGTGGCCGACTGCGATGCCAGAAGACACTCTGAGATTTATGCACTCTTATTTTTAACTGCTTTAAAGTCTCTCAAATTAACGTTTATCTTCAAAGAGGGCTGCAAATATGTCGCATGTGGAGTGTGAATCTGACAACCACGCACATACCAGAGAGGGAAAAAAAAAAACCCAAGCATGTTTATTAGGAGAACTAACAGTGAGAGTTAGGCGTGCATGTGCAGCCACCAGCCACATCTTAGGATTTCAGCATCAAAACACGACTGAGAGCGTCTTTGATGCAGCAGCAGATTGGAGCCACATAGTTTATAGACTTGTGTCACTCTGTGTCGCAAATAGAGAATTCCCCCAGCATTTGAATAAATCTGCTAATGATTAGAATAAAACTATGGACTTGAAAGGAGAGCAGAAGTAATAACAGATGGTTAGCAATTTAGTTGCTTATTGTTTTCATTGATGAGGGGTTTCTTTTCAACTCTTGAGAGCAGATAAAAGCTCTGGGTGGTAAAAACTGTGCAAAGCAAAAGGCGAGAAAATAAAGAAAGTAATTGCAGAATAATAAAAGTGTTTTGGTTTTGTTTGTTTGTTTCTAGCAGTCTTGGACAGAGAGACTGTCGATACATGTGTATACTGGGTCAGTACTCCGCACACAGGAAACAAAAGCAGCAAAGTCATTTATGTGTTGATAAGTTGGAGAAAAGGCTCATTGATCATTAACCTGTCTCTGTGGTGTGTGTGCATGCCATGGTAGCTCCAGAAACATATAGACAAGCTCACCAACACAGACAGAAAGGCCGTAAAGTTCAGGGGAAATAAAGTTTATTCATCAATAATTAGACACTGTGTATGTCTGTGTGTGTGAAATGTTTTTCAGGTTGTTTGAAAAGAAAGCGATACTATAAATGAGTCACTGCGGAGATAGGAAGCAGGAACTGAGCGGGTTTTAAAGGCAGTTGAACCTTTGCTTAGAAGCAGCTGAGGTCAGGCTCAGCACGGCCTGTTCCAAGGCGAGGTGGGGCATCTCTGATCGCTCCTCATTTCCTTTCAGCGTAAGGAAATGTGCCGGACACTGTTAAAGCCGGGGATACCTTATGCAAACGCAAACTGAAGGCTGGCGAAGCCGCACATCAGCATGAGAACAAACACGGAGACACGCAGTCCTCACAGGGAACAATATCCCCGCTTTGCATGACGATTTCCCTAGCAGCTTCTTCATCGCCCCAAAGTGGTGTCTTATTGTCCTCCCTTTTTGTGTTTGCATTCCATTGTTACCGGGCAAGTACAAATATCCCCCTTTATGCTGAAAAACCTCGGCCCGGCCTTCCACCGCGTCGCCTCTGTCCGGCCCTCATCCATCCGTCAGCGGAGCCCCTGTCCCGCACGGGGCCCCCCAAGCTCTGCTCACCACCCCCAGCCGGCTCTTTGACATAATGCTGTTGTGGCTTTCCGGGCCTTTATGCTGGCTGTTGTCTGAGGCGGATTGAAGACCCTTTGTGTGTGTCAGGCCCTGTCCTGAGTGGCCGGGAGGAAACCTGCTGGGCTGCGAGCGGAGAGACAGGAATGCGCATATGAATGGGCCAGTGTGTGCCGGGCACCTGCTGACAGAGGAACGGCGTGCCTCATGAGTCTTGGTTCATCAGCGTAACCATCTTGTTCAATTACACGTGCAGCTCGGTGTTGCGTTCCCCGGTCATTCACACTGAATAGGAGTATTGTCACCGCCATTGTGGCTGTGCTGCAGTTTGACAGTGTGGCGTTCTTAATGAATGAGGTGTCAGCTCCATGTTCTACCGCCTGTGCTGGGGCTCATTATTAAGACTAAATGCAGCCATTTGCATCTGTTCTCCTTCACGTCTGAGTGTAAATGGGACTGGATCTGATCGAATGCATATAAAAAAAGGGGTTTGTCGGACTTTGAGTGTGCAGTGACACTCTGACAAATATTTTGGATACCAGCAGGAAAGACTATTGGGAATTTTTATTACGGTAAATATGGCAAAAATCGCCTCCAAAATACTACAAAGCTTCAGTGTAACCGTCAAAACTGAAGTAAAATATAAAAGTATTTTTACCACAGAATATTAGTCTATTATATAACATTTATTATTTCTGACACACTGGCCTGAACAGTGGTGTAGTGGTTAACACCGTCGCCTCACGGCCAGAATGGCCCTGTTCTGAACCCGGATGCGGCCCCCTTCTATGTGGAGTGCTTCTTGTGTTCGTGTGTGTGTGCAGGCGTGTGTGTTTTCTCCAGCACTCCGGTTTCCTCCCACAATCCAAAAACATGCACTTGAGGTTTACTGGCCCCTCTAAATTGCTCTGAATTGCCCGTGGGAGTGATTGTGAGCGCAATTGTCTTGTGACAGAACATTTACAGTACTATTTAAACCTTTGTGAGGATGTATAATGTCCTGTGGGGTGAGCAGCTGAATGTTTTTGTTGTCGTACATGTGGAGACTCTTGATGATATTGATTTTGTTGAACACCCTTAAATGTCATCGCTGGAAGGAGTTAAGGATGTGTAGTTCTGGAGTTTGCATGTTCTCCCTGTGTGTGTGTTGGTTTCCTGCAACATGCACGTTAATTTCACTGCTGACCCTAAATTCCCCGAAGAGAGAACTCAGTTTGTACCTAAATCGAAGGACTACTTTATATCAAGGATGTTTTGATTATTTCAGTCATCATATTGTGTTCTCTGTTTATCATCCAGAAATCTTCATTTGCTTTAACAATGTCTAATTTATTCAGCGGTTTTCTCAAGGTACTCATTTTATTGTTCTGCTTACTAATATGAAGCCATTTACGTGGCTAATTTTTTTTTGTAATGTCTCCATTATCTTTGGTGATTTTAATGTGTTTAGAAATGCTTTAAGAATAAATGTATTTTACAGTTATGTGGTAAGACGTATTTATACAGGATGGAGAAATAAGGCACCGGTGGTTTAAAACCCACATCACTGTATTCAGACATGAAATACTGCAACAGTTTTATTAAAGCAGGACTGGCAGAAAGACACCGCCACGCCTGTGGTTGTTTATAAGAGCCCTAAATCTTTACTATGCTGTTAAAGAAAAAAGACTCACAAACACATTGCCTTAAACTGGCACAAACAAACACACCGTATAAACATGATCAATTCACAAATCGCCCGCATAACACCGCCAGCAGAAGGAAAACAAAAATCAGACATTGAAATTCCTTTGAGGTGGTGATAAGCAAACCTTGGAGCATAAACATCAAGCGCACGGAACACAGTGTAGATCGAGCAGACATGCAGAGCTCCGGAGGAGATTCAGCAGATGATCCATTACAGTATGAATAGCAGCAAACAGTCAGCTCTGATGGGACGCAGATATATGATCCCAAAAGATTCATTAATCGTCCTCTGACTCATATGGAACAGCTTATGGGTAGTTTCTTTGGTCATGCTTTTGAGAAGATTACATCTCCATAATCAATAAAAGGAAACTTAACCATCCATCTGCAGAACAACATCTGGGAAATTGTACTGTTGCACACAAAAACACCCTTAATAACACAAAAGCCCCACCGTTTTCACTGCACACAGACTCACGATGAGGCCTTTTCATAATCAGCAGCGACAGCAGGGTGTGCAGACTGAAGGATACCATAGCAAATAACTTTTTTATAGGATACCACTCAAAATAGTTTACAATACACACACATTTTATCATTTATTGCTGTAAAATCTCCTGGGACTTCAGGTAAAAGTACTTTAATCCTGAGTCTCTATCATGTACAGTGTGGATTACTGTCATTACTGTCATCATTAGCAATAAATGTCAGTAATAATAATAGGCTTTGCCTATAGAGTATGTTTTATTTATATTCCTTTTATTGTTTATTCATATTATTCTTGTTTGGATGAAACAAAATCAATTGCCTGGTAAATGGTCAAAATGAGATCTGCATGAAGACACGTGTGCAGATGCAATATGGCCTAGCAAGGTGTGTCACATGTCTCTGTTTGGCCGGATCACCTGATAATAGCGACGCCTCCCATAGCCACAGTGCAGCAGTGAACCTGTGGACTCGTGGATCCTTTCACCTGCTGACCTGGAAAGTGGGAGGATAAGATCTGCAGCATCACATCAACCACAAGTCGACATGTTCCTTTGAAGTGGGAGGGAGCCGAAATTGGATTATGCAGCATCTCTGAGGAGCAGCTCCCATATATTTGATTACACACGTCACCCTCACCCGGCACCCACTCGCCTTTCTTCCCCCAGACGCCGGATAGATGAGGTGGAGCGCTCCTGCTCCTCCATGCCACAGTCTGTACTCCTAATGTGTGCCCATCTGCCAGCCATTTACTTGATTATTTCTGGATAGCTCCGTCAGGTTGGGCTCTGCTGGAGCAGCTGCGAGGCCAAAGAGTAGCTTCAGCTTTCTGCAAGTGGGCACAGAACACACCAAGACCCCTTTGTGTTCCAGTGTAAAAGAAAAGATGAAGAAAAAAAACACCTGAAACATTATGAAAAACATTTTTGTGTGCCTTCATGCTTGTTTTGAATTTAGACACACTTATTACAGTTTGAATACACAGTCAAACATTGGATATGCACACAGAGGACAAGCTGTTCTCATCATTCACCCACAGACTAAAGAGTACTTAAAAATAAAGTCCTGAGCTCTGACTTCAAATCCTTCCACACAAGCATGGCACACAGACCACCTTCTATTTCTGAGGAAAATAACATCCAGTCCTGGTTTAACTTGGGCTCATTATGGTGGAAGTGGGTTCCAGGGCCAGGAAGTTTCATTGCTTTCCAAATAAATCTCGCTAAACAGAGCTGTAGTCCAAATTCCTCATCTTGTGGAGTCCTTCCCAAGTCTTCACGTTACGTGGAGGCTCACAAACAGCCATTAAAAGCCCATCCTGTCCTTTCTTTTGTGTTCTAACGTTTGTACCAACAGAAACTTACTTAAGTGACATATTAGCTTTCAAAAAAAGGCTAAAAAAATAAAGGATTTTCTGACAGATCTGCTCGTTTTCACCGAGCGGAGGCCAGTTGTTGATTGTTTCCACATAAGGAGGGGTAAAGCAGCCCTGAAAATTCAAACCAGCTCATGAAAATGTATCGAAAAAAGAATGAGGCCCTTCGACATTCCTCCGGTTTTACCGAGTGACACAGAGGGTTTTCATTACCTCACTCACTGCTCGCAAATCTGAGACATCAACTTCGATTACATTACTTGGAACCTGGAACAGGAACAATCGGAGGGGGCTGTGGGCGGGCCTCGCAGTCCTCAACCTCGTCAAAACCACAGGTTCAATTCAAAAGGCATAATGTGCTTTTTGTTTCCACTTCCAAGACTGTGGCACAAAACCCCGCGCGATCGCCGGCATGTGGCAGTCAAAAGGCACGATTTCAGTCACCGCTTCTCAATTTGTGTGGAAGTAGGAACTTGTCACTGAGTATAAACAGCTCCCTTGGCTCAATTCTGCACTGAAATGCCCCCCTCCCCACCCCCTCCATTCCACCCCAGCCTACCCCACCAACACCCCATCTCCCTGTGCTGTGTGGCGTCAGCTGCAATGAGGTCCAGATGTGGCCTGGCACCCCTCCAGTCACGGCATGGATGTGGTTTGAAGGTAGTTTGGAAACACCACCCACCAGCGGACCCAATGAAAGTTCCTCAGACGCCGTCCACAGCCTTTCTGACTGGGGTTCGCATTTTTTTGGTGTGTCGACTGCAGGGGAACTCAGGAGATAAATCTGGGCACATCTGTATTGAACGCGCACGTGTGACTTATGGACCAGGCTTTGAATGAGTACAAGAGACAAACAGTTGAAAGTATTTCCATGTGGGTCAGAAGAAAAGTCTCCATGCTTCACTCAAATCTTTGTTTTTTCTTCAAGAACACTCAGAGATGCACGATGGCTTTTGTTAACTTAACAACAGAGAAGGTTTTCGGGTGAAAGTGGCACGACAAAAGCTAATAACTGCTACTTCCTTGTAACATTCAGAAAAAAACAAAAGCTTGGGACAACAGTTTAGCTTGAGAGAGCTATAAAATGTGAGGAGTTAAGAGTTTCCAGGCTGTTGGACACTTGTGTGGTTTGAATTAATTAAAAAAATACAAACACCATCAAGCATCGACATCTGCTGGCTGTGCAAATGAGCAGTCGGTCCCTTATACTGAGTAAAATACAGATATATACTGAAGCAGAACCGATGAAAAACACTGCTAGCAGCACCAGACCACAAACCAAATCTTCTTTCCTAAAAACATCTAATTAAAAAATATGAAATATCTCAGCATATTAAGCTTTAAAAAAAGTTTACAAAATATAAAGAAGGATTGTGTTTGTCTCATTAGGGAAGAGTTTACTGGATGTGAAGCAGTGATCTTGCGGGGGTATAAACTGGTGTCCCCTCTGTCAGCTGTCTCACTTTCAGGCTCAGTGTGTCTGTAACAGCCACACTGAAGCTTTTCTGTCTTTCTTTCTTCCCAACAGTTCCTCTGTTTGGTTTTCCAGCAGCAGACTGGGAGGATCGAATGAGGTCAGCCTCTCTGCTGCCATCCAGTTCACATGGCGTGCTCAGAAAAATGCAGGTTTCTTTACGGACAGCAGCTCCCCCTGCTGTCAAACAGTTCTCCTCCCTGAAAACACACCCATCTGCTCGTATTTGACTCTTCATCCAGCTGAGGGCAGGGAGGCAGACAGTCTCAGACATTCAGTCATCAGAAGACCTGCAGGAAACACACACATAGATTCTCCAAATCCCAACCTTTACTAAAACCAAGGCCATCTTGATACAAGTCAAGACTGTTAACCACTACATGACTGTGCAGCTCTCCTACGAGGACTCTACATATAATGTAATAAATATAAACAAATACTCCAACAGAGGGAGCATTTAGATCCCAGCAGTAATAAATATTGCCACATCAAACTGGCATTTGTTCAAAGTGCTGTGGTTGTGATTTATTATTCATTTCCTCATCATTTCCCACATTTTCTAACAAATGAACTGGAATACAGGATAGACTTTTCTCCTGGAAATAGGTCTGAGAAACTGGGGCCATCTTATATTCAGCCCTCTGTGTTTTACCTAGTTCTACATAAAAACAGAAGGAACACCCTCTGAGACCAGAGGATGGGATCCACAGACACGAGTAGGTCAAACTGCGTGACTTTGGAGATGAGAGGATAACAAGCTGTTCAGGGGCTTTTCAGCATCCAGGCGGCATGGGAGCAGCAGGCAGAACCCGGGCATGACAGCCACGACAGTTGAAGCTAACCCAGCGAGGCAGCGGATCGACTGGAGACTGTAAATAAAACTGTAAAAATAACCAGGAAACATCTGACAAGTTCAGCAAAAATTGAAATGCTGAGTGAACGTGTCAGTGAGTGCATCTCTCACGACTGGCTGCATGCAGCCGCTTGTGTACCAACAGCAGCTGTTTGATTCCACTGTTTTTAACTGTCTCTTTTTTCCACAGAAAATATCATCAGAATCTGAATCACATGTAAATCTTGATGAAAAGGACAATCTGTAAAACGGTTTTTAAAGAAGGATCTTTGTACAAGCAGGAGTCATCCTATAATCAGGGTTATTGTACCTTCTTACCAATACATTACTCTAATGCCAAAAATAATCTATTAACGTTACTCGACGTGTCTGTCGAGCTGAAACAGTTTCACTTAATGCCTCAGTTATTATTATTTTATTGTTTACCTTCAAAGACATAAGTGTAAGTCTGATTCCTAAGGCGTGTATTTGAAAGATTTGATGTTTTTATTCGGTGGAACTAAAAGAAATGCATCTATTACAAAAACAAGACAGTGGTATTGGAAGAAAATTCCCAAATGTATATTAATATTAAAGATGTTTCATCTCGGAGGCACTTTTAAATTCATCTCATGAATCTCAGTCAAATTCAGACTTGAAAAGTCTTCAGCAAGTATCATCTTAAATGCCTTCAGTGCTGTCGGCGGGTCCTCAGGTGTGTGTGTGTCCTCATCACGGCGGTGGCTTTAGAAGCCGCTGCAGGTCCGCCCGCTGTGCCAGCTGCTGCGGGAGCTGCAGCCTCTTGTTCACCTGGCTGCAGAGAGCTGGGCAGAACTCCAGGAGCAGTCGGCACACACTCTCATGGCCTCGCTCTGCAGCCTGTTCAGGAGATCAATGAATCAATAAATGCAGACCCGGGTTCAAACCAGCAGAGTGTGTATGTGTGTGACAGCTGATTACCTTATGCAAAGCGGACGAACCGTCGTCATCGCAGAGCGTGGGGTCGGCTCTGTGATGCAGGAGCAGCCGCACCACGTCCAGGTGACCGCAGTAAGCTGCTCGGTGGAGCGGCGTGGCCCCGCCGGGCGTCTGAGGAGATGCACAGGCCCCGCTCTCCAGCAGGAACGTGCACACAGCCAGATGACCACCGCGACTCCCGTAGTGCTAAAAGAAGACACACAGAAAATATGTTATGAAGTCAGACTCACTTAAAAGCTGTTTCCTATTAATTCTCTAATTTTTCTTAATGGACTGCTGAGGAACAACATGCCACATACTTTAACTTTAAGTCGTGCCATAGTTGGACAATCTGGCTTTGTTCTTCATCTGCATAACTGATAAATAATTCACTGTCAGTCGCTACATTTATCGTAGTTCCCATGAGAGATTTTACTTCCAGGGTCATCTTTTGCTCTGGATAATTAAAATGTTTGTCTCCTGATCTATATCAGCATGAAACACTCTGATGAATACAAAACATGTTTTCTCTGTTACTGTGGCAGTGGTTTAGGTGTAATTCAGTGTGTGTTTTGGGGATTAAGGCATATGGTGTTGTGGTGGTTTTCTCAGAGAATAACTGTGTGGAGTTGGCATGTTCTCTCTCTGTAAATGTGACTTTTGCTTTGGCTTGCTCCCACAGTCCAAGCACATGCTTGTTAAATTATTAAAGTGAATCATCCTTATGTCTGATTGTGATGATCTTTCGATGTCAGTTCTCTGATAAACAATGCCTTAAAATTGTCTGTAGTATTTATGTATTTTACTGTTTGAAAATAAGTGCTTCACACAAAACTATTTTTAACAGTTAGTGAGCTCAGTTTTAACTTTTATTCTACTGGGAAGTCACACTGAGATGAAGATCTCAACATAATCGCAACACACAGCAAAGCTGATAAACTTGCATTCAGGTATCACAGTAAAGACAATTACACAAAAACATGCAACAGTAATTACTAAACAGATGGACTAAACAGCTACATTCCTACTGCAGCAGATTTCCAATAACATGCTTGAATCTGAGCAATATTCAAATGCAATCCACAACGAGAAATCAACTTTGTGACTTCCAAAATCATACAAACTGAAAAAGCTCACACTTTTAATGATCTTAAATATTCTTTCTGTAGCATATAAGTTTATTCATTCTCTCAACTGGGGAATTTCCTGCTTTATTCCTACATTTGTTTACAGAAGACACAATATTTATGCAACTTCAGGGAGCCTGAGAAATATGGTTTGAATGGATATTTTTAAGTATAGACAGTATTTTTACCTAAAGGTGAGTACTTGAATACAGACTTTCAACTCTGAAAAGAAAAGCTGATCAGACTGAACATTGAAACAAGAAGCTGCTTTGAAAATGTGATGTAAAACATTAGAAGGGAAGCATAGAACTGTGAAGTGCACATACCTGAAAGCTGCAGGTGCACAAACACAGGGGAAGCATTACACTGCTTCCCTCTTTTGTACATTACAGTAAAAGAGTGAAACTTCCACCAGGACCCACCAGAGCTGTGTATCCTGCTGAGTCTCTCAGGTTTGGGTCTGTCCCCTTCTGAACTAAAGACGTGACCCTCTCCAAGTCTCCATCCATTGCAGCAGACCAGATACCTGCACAGAAAGATCCAATCTTCAATGAAACATTCAGCAGATTTACATTGGATGATATTATATTTTAATCATGTCTGCAAACCTCGCTCAAAGTCCATCTCATCCAGGGTCTGGTGAACGCTGGGAGAGGAGGCAGGATGAGAGCAGCACGCACAGTGATGTTTGTCTGACATGATGTTTCACTGGCAGATCGATCACAAATCAAATATAAACTATACTTTCAAGTTTTGGAGAGACCATCACATGTCAGGCAGCTTCTTCTTCAATGTGTCGTCAACGACAGCATCGTGGTGCTTTACCACCATCATCAGGACGGGTTTCGACAAATAGGCTGAGGAAAAGAAGTTATGTTGAACTATTATTTATGTTAAATTGCGATAAAAACGTAAACAAAGCATGTTTCTATGAGGAAAATGACATACTTCATTCACTATGGAAAAAACGTCAGTCTGCCTGACGCATGGAACGTGCTGACGTAAAAGCTTTCCGACCAATGAAAGAGCAGAGGGAGAAAAGATGCCTTCACGTACTTTGGGACTTTTGTTGTTTCGTGTGTAGATTCTTTTTGACAATTAACTCTTTTTAAAGTATAAATTATGTACTTTATTGTTTGGACAAAGAGGTTGCACAAATCATGCAAACGGAACATAATCAATAAGTCAAATCAATTGGGGAATCCTCAACAGAGAGAGAAGATTAGACAAAACTATCACAAAAAGACAATTAAAAAAAAGCTTAAAGAAGGGAAAAACCATTACAAATGCGATAAAGAGATAGGAAATGGATCCAAATTGAATGATGCAAGAAAACTAGAAGGCTACAAACAAACCTCGTTAGGACAAACAGAACGATGTTAAAAAGAGAAGGTAACTGAATAGTAAAAAATCCCACTTTTTTCGGGTAGGTTTGAAGGCACCTTTTGTCTCGTGTTGTTGTCTGATGCAGCTTTAGCTAACCAGCTTCATTTGTTTCTGCGGGCGGGTGGTTAGCTGGTAAAACTGCTTTATTGTTCAAATCACAACCGAGCTGTTGACCAAAGCGCGTAAAGAATGAGAAGAGTCACATTATTTGTTAACGGGACGTCTAAAAATGGCAAGGTAGGTGATGAGTCCGGGGTGATCAGTGTGGGGAGGTCGGGCCGCAGAATGACTGGCTTTTTCCACTCAGCATGACCAACACACTGCACAGCCTCCAGATGCATCACAATACCACAAAATCTGACACGACACACCCTTCAGAACGAAGCATAATATCACATCACGTCAAGCCGAGTTTAGGATGTGGATTCACGTTCCGCCCTGAGGATAAATTGGCATCTCCATCCCTGTTTATGCCCCCAAATGCAGCGCATTAATCCTGTATGAAACCTATTTCATTGCGGGCTTAAATCCTCAATAATCCCAGCGTGTTTTCCTCCCAGGTTGTAGCAGTGTACGGGACCTTATCCGACTTACTCTCTGTAGCAAGCAATAAGTTAGGAATCAAAGCCTCCAGTTTCTACAATGGGAAAGGCGGACTCATAGATGACATCGCCCTCATAAGGTGAGCTCGTTTGGATACAGCCAGAAGTGTCAGTCGCATTTAAATGGAGACGTTTCATTCATTGCGTTTGATCTGTGTTTGTAACAGAGATGATGATGTGCTGTATGTGTCAGAGGGAGATCCTTTCATTGGTGAGTTATTGTCAGAGTTTCTCTTTCAGTTTAAGGTTTTGAACACTGTTTCAGGGCTTTCTTTCCTTGTCACAGACCCTCAGGATGAAGCCAAGGTTACATCAGATCTGCAGGGAGCCCACACCGACTGGCTGACCCTCAATATTGGTGGCCGTCTCTTCACCACCACCAGGTATCTATGGTCTTAACACTGCGTCCACTGTGAGTTGTGTAAACACTTCGTGAAACTGTTAGGATAAATCCAGTTAGACTCCTTCAAGAAGACACTCCCTCGCCTAATGAGGATAAACAAGCGCCTATTCAGATTCCTTCATTTATTCTGGCAACAAATAAAGGTCCCTGAAATTGGTTTGTTATGTCTGACAAGTGTCTGAATGCATATTGTGAATATTTGTACCTTTTTTATTTCTGTTTTTCTTTTCAAAGATTACTGATTATGAGAGAGTAAGCCTCGGATGTAGACACTGATGTGGAATCGTGACTAAGTGCTCTTAAAAATGAACAGAGAGGTGAAACAGTGCGACCTTGTTGTGTGACGCATTTGCTTTCAGGTGTCCTGTATCAGCCAAACTGATCTTCATACAGTCAGTCAATACAAAAGAAACCTCACAATCATGCCTTTGACTGAAGAAAGAAATTATTGGACATAGGTTTAGTACGGCTTCTTTACATCAGGACAAAATCCAAATGTAATTTTTATGCAGGTAAGGATCAGTATTCATTTATAAATGCAACAAAAAGACTCATGAAAATATGTCAGTTTGTTGCAAAGTTTTCATGCAAGGTCTCCTCTGAAGTGATCGGTGTGGTCTGCTTTTAGTTAATGGCTTGCCACATTGGATAATTCATGAAAGCATCCCTACAAGTATTAGAATTATTAAAAATGTATCAAATCAAGATATTGTCCAACTTGTCAGTGCAACAGTGTCATAATATGCAAACAGAACGACCCAGTCTGATTTTCACCAGACTTAAGAATAAAGAGATGAATATTGTACTTTATACAGATCTTATGAAGTGAGTCTGACCACTGAAATCATAAAATCCATTCAGCATAAAGAGTAAGATCGATGGTATGTCTTCTATAGAGCTATAAAATCTTAGAAATTCGCCTTATTTAACATAGATGATACCACTGTTCACCACCGATGAATGCTCTCTTCTCTGTTTCCTATTCGCTCGATGCGTTCAGGAGCACTTTGGTGAGCAAAGAGCCGGAGAGCATGCTCGCTCATATGTTTCGAGAGAAAGGTACCAGGACAAGTCAATCAATAATAATTTATTTGTTCTTCCGTGTGAGGCTTCTTTTTGATGCGGGCTTGTCGATATGTTTGCCTCAGACGTATGGGGAAACAAGCAGGACGAGCACGGGGCTTACCTCATCGATCGCAGTCCTGAATACTTTGAGCCGATCCTCAACTACTTGAGACACGGCCAGCTCATCATCAATGAGGGCATCAACGTACGAGGTAAGAGGCTGAGAGACGGAGTCCAGCCGAGTCAATCAGCAGAGGATCAGGAGAGAAAAGACCCCATTAAGAGCCGCCGCCCTCGTCCTTAAATGTCTTCCAGGCGTCCTTGAGGAGGCACGATTCTTTGGGATTGAACAGCTGGCTGAACAACTGGAAGCATCAATCAAGGTATCGAACATGGAAGACGAGCTTCAGATGATTTGATCGTGCCGTTAAAACCACTCTGATTGTTTGATCCACTCATACTTAACAACAGAACTCGCAGCCGCCGGAGGATCACTCTCCCATTTCCCGCAAGGAGTTTGTGCGTTTTCTTCTGGCGACGCCCACCAAGTCAGAGCTCCGCTGCCAGGTACACACAGAAACATCTTCCAAAACTCAGGGGAAGTGATGGTCAAAGCAAGGTTACGATACAGAATCAGTCGAATGACGACTGCACCTGTTGTCAGGTGCTCTAGGGACTCGAGCCGAGTGTTGTGAATGTGTGTTATTACTCGTCTTTCTGTGTTTTCTGTGATCCTGAATTAAAAATCATGGCTAATATCTGACCCCGTTGTCTTCAGGGTCTTAATTTCAGCGGCGCTGATCTGTCCCGCCTGGATCTGCGCTATATCAATTTCAAGATGGCCAACCTGAGCCGCTGCAACCTGACGCACGCCAACCTGTGCTGCTCCAACCTGGAGCGGGCCGATCTTTCCGGAGCCAACCTGGATGTAAGTGTGTAACCTCTTGGTTCTTGTAGCCGCTGAATGTTTAATGTTACACATGCTGTACAAGAGGACTTGTCTCCAGCGCTCCTAAAATAACCTCCCTGCAGGAAAAGGGAAGGTTCCCTTCTTCCCTTCTTGATGGATGTCTAGTTTCTTCTTTTTAGTCAGTATTGGACCCATTTTTCCCTTTGTATGCCATTTCTTTTTGTTATAATAATTGGATTTTTTTAGGGTTTATCCTACTATGAATAACGTACTGATGTAGATATGAACTGGTGTTTGTCCTTTGAAGGGTGCGAACTTACAAGGGGTGAAGATGCTGTGCTCCAACGCTGAGGGCGCGTCTCTCAAAGGCTGCAACTTTGAGGATCCGTCAGGACTGAAGGCCAACCTGGAAGGTGATCTGCCACAACCGCTCCTCATCACAGACGACGAGGCGGCGCCGCCGCCGTCGTCTGTTTTCAAACGACTTGTGTTTTTTCCCCTCAGGCGCCAATCTGAAAGGAGTCGACATGGAGGGAAGCCAGATGACTGGCATCAACCTGCGAGTGGCCACTCTGAAAAACGCCAAGCTGAAGAACTGTAACCTGCGGGGAGCCACTTTAGCAGGGACGGATCTGGAGGTACGCTGAAGACGGGATTATCTCAAGAGTCGGCTTTCCGGTTCACCTCACTCTCGGCACCTAACATATGAGTCAGCTGTTAACACGTTCCGTGTTTTGCTGCACGTCTCATTGAACTGATCGGTTTATCGTCGCTGAATGTTACCGTACAGCAGCAGCTGTCAGGGCTCTAACCACACAGAGCACCGCCGATTCTCAATAAGGACTGATATTTAAAAGTAGGAGAGGGAAAGATAAATCATATCGTCCATCGTGATGAAATCACGAGAATTAATCGATTGCGGAAAATTTCGATTGTCAAGATAATTGCCAGTGTCCTCATGTGTGAGTTCAGAAAGCTTTTTGTTTTTATTATTATCTCTATTTTATCCAAAAAAGTGGTTAATTTTTTCCACCACAATGCCAGCTGGATCTTTTTGAAGGAAAAGTGCAGTAAAACATAATTTTTTTCCCTCAAAGTGTCCTGTAAAGTGATTTCAGTGTGTTTTGGTGACAGTTTAAGAGGTGAAAGTATATTTCACTGATTATCATGTTAAAGGTATAGTGGACGATTTTCTCGAAAAGGTCGAAGCCAAACGTCTGTTACTCGCTTTTTGAAAAACGCGCATGCGCCAGACCATCCTACCTGCTCTGCTGCTCCTACGAGCGCGCTTGACGGCGTTACGCGAGCATTTCTCCAGCGTGATTGACATGTCGGAGGACCAATAGTTGAGACTCGCATCACGCCATTCATTGGCTAAAACATCCATTATACCTTTAATATTGCTAAGCGCAGTTATTTTGTTCTGATATAATTGTCGCATAAAATTTTAATCTCATCCCATTTCTAACCAAAAGTCATAGAATTGTTCCTTCTGCACCACTAAAGATTATTTTTAAAATCATTTTAATGTCTCCATTTCATTATAACCAACAATTTCAATGTGTTTTCTGTTTTTTGATGGTTTTCTAAATGACTAATTATTTAAAAACTAACTCAAATATATTTACCATTATTTGCACGTACCGCTTCAGACTTCATTTCACAACGAAAACCCCCCAATTAAAAATTTCAATTTAATTTTGTTGAGCTTAATGATTAACATGCCTCATTTTTTAAAGTCAAGATAAACTTTTTCACACTGTGTGTGATTTTAATAGGTTGTTTTTTTAATTAAGACATCGTTTTCACCACATCTGTTGAGGTTTGCTAAAAGTTATTTGCTGAACATAATGAGGCTGAGCCTGAAAACAAGCCACGTATTGTTACTGAAATAATTGTTTCCTGCTTTTAAAATGTGCTTATTTGCTCTTTTCTGAGGGTTAATGAAACGTGTGTTCCTGTCAGACAAAATAAATGATATAAATGAGTCAAGTTGAGCTCTGGAAAGCTGCAGCAAACAGCTGAAAGGCTCCAGACAGACTCGTTCACCAGTAATTAAAATAACCGATGAAATTAATCAACGTGTCAAACCGTCTGTTTTTCTTCCGTCTTTCACTGTTCCGCTCTTCCCTCCGTCTTTCTTCCAGAACTGTGACCTGTCTGGCTGTGATCTGCAGGAAGCCAACCTGCGAGGGTCCAACGTGAAAGGCGCCATCTTTGAGGAGATGCTGACCCCTCTGCACATGTCGCAGAGCGTCAGATAAGCTCCTCCCGCTCGGACCCCGGATCGCCCGTTTCCCCTCTTCCTCCCATCTGTCTGCAGGGCAGATGCTCGTCCGCACATCCCTGGCATTCCACCAATGTTTTGTTAGCTTTAAATATCTTGCACTAGAGTTTATCCAGGGTTCGTCCGTCTGTCTGTTCGTAGGTCGGCTGTTTTCTCTCACGCTCGGCTGCGTCCACTATAGCACCAAAACTACGCCGCGTTCCTCGTGTGTATGTAACCGTATCCGGATGCAATCCGGTGACTATACGCATTCGATATTTTGCATAATTTATATTTACTTGACATGTTACAGGAGTGAGAATCAGATTAGCTGTAAGCGGTGGAGCTCAGAGCAGCGAGCGTCACTGAATGCTGCTGTAGCAGAATTAGACGAGTTTACCTACCAACAACTGTGTCATTATGTATTCCTCTTTTCGTTTGTTACTTAAATTTGCTGGATTGTACCATATTATAAAGAAAAGCAATGCAAGCCAAAGCCATATAGCAGCACGGTCTGAAAGGCTGGAAGTGCTGCTAGTGCACCATTTTGGAAAAACTCCGCCGCGGCGAGTTTGAAACACAGCTCCGGTATGCAATACACGGTTCAGAGCTGTGAGGTTTCTCCGTTCTTATTCTACCGTTTGTCCACCCCTCCAAAAAAAAAAAGAAAAAAGAAAAAAGCTTTCCCATGTTTTGTGCTCTGTGAATCTACCTCTTTTATTAATCTGGTGTGTGAGCGATCCACACATGCATGCATTGGAATGTGGCATGGCTTGTTTGTCGTGATGTTTCCGTCTTTCCCGCGTTCCCGTCACGACGGGATGATCCAGCTGGAAAGCCGTTCGGTTTATTTGATGCTGTTTTACGTGGGTTCGCCTGGAAATGCGTCTCATGTCGTTATGTATTTCACATAATCAATGCTTTGAACCTATTTGCACAAAGTGTATGTTAACTTGTGACATGGTATATACTCTCTCACCAAAAAAGTATTTGGTGCTTGTACTCCTCTGTATATCAAATCCAGTGCTTCCAAAAGAAAAAAAAAAAAAAAAAAAAGAGAAACCTCCTGAGTGTAGTCCTTGTTGGTGTAGGCAGGTGTCATCAGCTGTTTGGTGGAGGATCTCCCTTCACTCTTTCTGTTGTTGCTCTTTTCGACGGTGTCTGTCTGCATGTGTGAACCCGGCTCGTCTCCGAGCGGCCGCCGTTCCTCGGACCGAAGCTCCGAGCTGCTCCGATGCAATACTTCTCACTCAGTTAAATAACTCGGTACCCGGCCTGCGAGAGCGAACGATGAAGGCAATCATGTTGTGTATTTCACCTTGAGTGTGGAAAAATCAATGGAGGAGCTCCGGTTATTTATTTTATTACGTCTCGCTGAATGCAATAGGGAGCAGAGGTGGACTTTTGCGTTTGAGATGGGGAGCGGTGTGGTTTTCCCCGCCTATGAATATTGCACTCGACCATGGAAACATGTTTCCATAAAAGACTGTTATGAATAAACTGCTATGAAGAAGAAAGTCTGTTTCATCTCTTCTTTTTCGTTTCTCGGGTCTGAATGAATTTGCATTTGAAGTGCTGCAGAAAAACTGTTTGTGAAGGAACATGTGGCTTATTACTTGTGAGGGAAAAAAAAAAACAAAAAAACAATCACATCCAGTTTAATCTTTTAAACGGCGCTGTGGGTGGCCAGAGTCGCGAAGTGTTGCTTAATCCCACTTTCTGACCTCCTGTGGTGAAGCGGTGGAGGAGACGGAGGAGAACGGGCTTATATAAGCCTTTGGAAATGGTGTGGAGCAGGGAGACGGCTCCACCGATCACACAAGTTTGGCGCCTTATTTACCAAAGGTAAGAAGTCACCGCTTGAAAAATGTAATTCTGACATTCTCAGGATTAACACCGGAACCACAATGGAGGTGGAACTTAAAGATGGATTACACGCTTGTGAATACGAGCAGCCTGAGTGTTTTTTTTCCCCCCCAGGATGGCGGCGAGGACCTTGGCGTCGTGGCTGCTGCTGCTGCTGCTGCTGGGGGTTGGATTGCCACAGACCAGCTGTCAACACTGGTCGTATGGACTGAACCCCGGAGGGAAGAGGGAGCTGGACAGCCTCGCAGACACTTTAGGGAATGTGAGCGTTCGTCTTAACGTCACCTCTGAACTTAAAAAAAAGTATCGGCAGGGCGTCTTCTCTTCAACCTGTTGTTCTTTTGACAGATAGTCGAGGGTTTCCCACCATGCAGTGTTCTGGGTTGTGCAGAAGAGTCGCCTCTCGTCAAGATCTACAGGATGAAAGGACTCCTTGTAGGTTTCGATTTACTGATGCACTTTTAACTCTGATCAAATGTGGGTTTATTGTCAAATATTTCATCTCTTGTTTGTTTCAGGGGAGTGTGACCGACAGTGAAAATGGACACAGATCATACAAAAAGTGATGAATCTTTAATTCTACAATAAACCCTTCCTTCAGCATGTGACAACTGTTGCGATTATTGCGTGATGTGGCTTGATGAATAAAAAAAAACTGCAGGGTCTTTTACTCCAGCAAATGTCTTTTACAACACAGCTCTTTGATAACGTGGACTGCAGCAAAGTGCAGCGAATATTACTGCCAATGAGGTGGAAACGATACACATTACCTCTGTGTTTGCTGTATGATGGAAGGCGCGATTAGAAGTTGGTCTGGCAGAGGAACACATCTGCTTCCACGCCGTTATTGCGACATTTATGTTGTGGCGCTAGGAAAATATAAGCATTTACACAAATATATATTTTAGTTTTATGTGAAAACAGTAGAAAAGCATCTCAGAGAAGATTCCTAGATGAAGGGCAGGACGACATGGAGATGATCCAACAGTACAGGGTGACGATCAGCCCGAAAATGAAGACCTTTTTATGTTTTGTTTTGTTTTGTTTTTTTTACAAAGGACTGTGGTGGTGTAGAAATAAAAAGACATAAACTACAAGTTACCAATTATAGTAACCTTTGTATCCAAATTGCAGGTCACGGTGTTTGAGTAAGTTTGAAGGTCATAAAAAGAACAGTCGGACAAAGTCCTGGACAGCAGATGGTAACAATGCTCACATCTGAGAGAGCAGAGAAACAGCAGGAAAAGCATCAGCATTAAAGAAAGCGGCAGTCTGCCGTGATGGGGAGTGAAAACATGCAAGATCAAGGAAAATATACTCATTTTTTTAAGGAATTCTAACTTGTGATAGATTTTATTTAAAAAAATGAAAAATAAAAAAGAATTATAAGCTATTAATTTTTTGGTACTGCAACTAAATTGCTGAAGTTGATATCTGTATTCATATATACAATGTTTTCCTGGTATTATTTTAGCAGCCTGGCCCTACTGAGATTAAACTGACCTGTTCTACAATGAGATAAGATATTTGATTGTTTAATCCCCAAATGTCATATAGTCATATTTATTGATTTAAGAATATTTTAGGAATAACTGGTCGCATTTTCTCAAATTCAACAAATGGCATCTGGGCAAAGCATAATATTGATTTGTATTCACAGCTCCTCCTGAGGTGATCCAGGTCCAGAGAGACACTGAATACACCAGCTGTATTTCAGCTAAATCTTACGGGATGACAGATTTTTGTACAACTGTGTCTTACAGCAGTCACATCTCAGGGTTTCTGAAATGCCTGTTTTGATTGAAGTAACATGGCTTCACTACATATGACGGTGGATTCTGAGATAACACACTTTCATTTATCTTCTGCCTGTAAAAAAAAAAAAAAAAAGAACCAATGTAAATGAGTGGGTCGAAACAGAGTGTGTGAGCGAGTGAAGGTTGTAGACTGTAATAATGAGCTCCCTTGGTGTCTCTGCTGCACATTGGAGAACTGGCTGCCCCACATTCGGAGATTCAGCCTCCTCTCAGATCGTTCACTTAGACCAACGGATCGCAGCAGGAAACACATGCCTTGCTTGGACTTTAACAACTGAAGAACGCTGAAGTAATCCATCCTTTCATCCTCTTAACACTGTTGTTCAGATGATGCTGAGCTGAAAGATTGAACTCACAGAAACGAGCGGAGGAAATGAGTTTTCTTCTCACTCTCGGTGATAGATTGAGCAGTTCGGCCACCAGGGAGGGACTCGACGTGGAGCTGCCACTCCTCGGTGTTAAGAGAAGCAGGTTCAGGTGCTCCGGGAGTCTGATTAGGATGCCCCCAGTTGCTTCTCGTCAGAGGTCTGTGTCCCTGGGGTTGGCCCAGAATCCAACGGAGAGATTATATCTGGGGTCCGTGCAGAAGAGCTGGAGGGGTTCAGGGTGTTTCTTTGCATGCCATACTGTCATAACATTTAAGACTCAGCAAAAAGAAATTACACTGGATGGATTAGAGCTGCCACAGAGGAAGAAGCATCGTTAGATTTTCTTATTCTTATTCAATTAGTAAGTTTTGTTTCTAGTTTGAGCAAATAGAATAAATCATGTATTTGTCTAGAGCAGACCTGCAGGGCCTCACGTCTCAACAATCACATTAAAATCTGTGTAAGTGATTCATGCAATTCAACTGGTTTCCTTACATGATGAAGGGAAACTTTTATTTATTTAGACAAATTTAATTAAAACTGTTGGAATGTCAGAAAACCATGACTTAATAATGATAATGTTAGCAGGATTCATGTTTATAAAAAGCATAACATCATACAAAGATGAGGTTGGATAAATTCACCACAGCATGTCATTTGAGAGTGTTTGGTTATAAGTTGAAGAAAAATCTGGGAAGAAGAACTTATTAACTGGAGATTTTTCACAAAAATGTGCAACTATTGACAAATGTGTCAGCACAAACAGTTTACCAAGAAATTTCTGACATGAATGAAGGGAAGGAATCACACACACACACACACACACACACACACACACACACACACACACACACACACACACAGTCAAACATATATACACAACTTCGATTATAAAGAAAAGGCTTTATTCTGAATCCACACTCTCAGTTGGCATGCAAGACAACGCTGAGGAGAGATTCAGGAACATGCTGTAGCGACGGGTGAAGGTCAGAACTCTAACAGCACAGAACAAGAGGGATTCACCTCTGGAACGTCTGCTGAGGACAAACAGAAGCTCCAACGAGACACAGTCGAGGTGGAAGAAACACGAGGATGAGGTGGAGAAAAAAGGGCACAGGTAGCTTTAAAATCAACAGGAACAAACGGAAGCATGAAGATAACATGAAATGAAAGGAAGGATTTGTTGAAATAAGCAGAAAGACGCTCCAGAGATTCCTGACAGCATTTTATCTCAAACTCGGCTGAGCAAAACCGCAACGGCTTGATCGTTCTCTCAATCTGATGTAAGATTTAACAAAGAAATCCTGCCAGATTTTCTTTTTTCATTTCTGAGGAAGATTTCCAGTTGCAAATGAAACAAAGGGGCAAAACTCTGACTAATTTAATGGACACGATTTTACTACTGAATTTGTTCAGAGATGAAGATTAGTTAAACTCACAACTGGAGGAAACTCTATGTAAAGGGGAGCCGTGACAGTTATATATTTCATGGCGTATGACATTAATATCTTATAATGTGATGAAGATGAGAAACTCTTTGACAGAGACGGGTTGGTTGGAAGGTGGAACGAACGTGGTTTCAACTCCGTGAGCTTCAACTCATCCTCCCTCTCCTCATTATTTATCCACATAATTTAATATTGAAAACTAGCAATTAGAGATAATATTCTCTAATATATTAAAAACATATTATCTAATCTAGTATCCATGATGGTAATGTCGTAGTAAATCAGATTCTCACTAATGAGGATCAAATTCCGGAGCTCAAGAGTTGAGTTGTCTTATAATCTCGAGGTCGTGGCCTTGTGGTTTGATCTTCCATCTCTTCCCATGCAGATGTCAAAATGTCACCAAAGCCAGAATTGTTTGTAATGAAGGTGGAGTACTGTGTGTGGCATCTTTTATCATCGCTGTGTGAATGAGTGAAGGTAACCAACTGTGCACAGTGCTTTGAAACAACTGAAAAAAAATGCACCATTATAAGAGAAGTGCCTTCTCAGGGCTGATGGGAGATCCTTTTTCTCTTCTCTACCTTCTCCTTCATCGTTCAGTGACACTGTCTTCCTTCCAGTCCCTTCATTTCTAAACCTTCTTTATTCTTTATTTTGTGCTTCCGCAATGACTTCCTGTCCTTCCTCTTTCACCTTTTGTTCCTCCTCCTCTCTGCCATGCAGCTCTCCTTCTCTGCACCTTTTGAAACTCACATATTTCATATTTCACTCTCAGTGTTTAAGTTGTTCCATGAATTTATCCACAGTCTCATTTCGTTTCCCTTTTCCTGTCCACGTCAGTCCTCTCACGTTCTCCCCATTCGTGTGTTTCCAGTTCTTCTCATTTCCCCTAATTCAGGTTGAACATGTTTTTCGACTCTGAGTTTTTTAAATCAGGTTTTCAGTTAATGCTCACGTCCCCTGCATTAGTTGTTATTTTGGACATTTCCGCCCTGCTGCAGAGCGCCTGACTCACTCCCTCACGGCTGTACATCACCATTTGTTTTCATACAACAGCTCTCCAGCTCGGTGATGGCTTCACTCAGTTTCATTATTTTTAATGATCTGTGATGTTTGTACTGATTAGCTCCAATTATCCCAGGGAGGTTGCAGACAATTCAATCCTGTGAGCAGACATTCCTTCATAATAAATAGATGCATCCATCATGTGGCTTCACGTCATAACCCTGCCGGCGAACAGCTGTTTGCCAAACAAAGCAAGAGCCGAACAGCAAACAGGAAGTGGTGGAAAAAAAAATCATTAACTGAAGGAGAAATGTGGAGGACCTTTTAAACGTCTTCAGCCCCATTCCTTTCACTGTCCACCTTTCCCACTGCTTCTCCCTTCAGTCCAGTAACACTGTCCCCTCTTCATCTGTAAGTCTCTCCACACTGGCTCCCTTCATCTCCTCCAGCCTTTCATTTTCAGCTTTTCCTCTTCAGACTCTGTGCTTCATTGGTTTCTCACATCCATCTTCATTCTTTCACAACCTCTTCACACTTCCTGACTTCTCCGTCCTTTTCATGCTTTCCTTGTAGTGACTGTCCTCTTCCTCCCCTTCATATTTTCCCTTTCCTTTGTCCCTCTTTACACTGTAGAGGTGAGGGCCCTTCCTTTTTCTTTTTTTCTCACCATCTACCCTCTTTACTTTGAGATGAATTCCTTTTCTCCCTTCACGTTTTCTGACTCTTGCTCTCTACATCTTAAGCCTTTCTCCCCCTTGCCTCCTTTTTTCTTTCCTTCTAATGTTCTCCAGCTTCCACCCTCGTAGTTATTTCTTCTTCCTCACTCACAGATACCTTCCCTGCTTGACTCTTTTTCTCCTTCTTTATTCTATCATCTTTTATTCTTGACCTTTTTCAGTTGTATGTTTTCCAATCTTGTCATCATTTCTCCATTTTTATTTTTCGTTTTGAGACAATGAGTCATCTTCTACAGTCCCAAACTCCAAATGAGAACGACAGCGTTGTTTCTTTTATCCTTTCTTTCTGTTCTCTGTCTTTTATTGATTTCTCAGATATATCCACCCTTTGTTGTGCACCACCTCCCCTGTCATGCATCTCCAACCACGGGCTTCCGTTTTTATTCATTAATAGACAAAGAACTTGTGGGTACATTTTGATGATTCTCTGAGGCACAATTATAGAGCTGGATTATTCTTTTTTTTAGGTTTTTGTTTTTGCTACACAAACAGTCAAAATGGGACATGTTCAGCCACCAGAGGGTACTAAAAACAACAGGAAACACTATAATCCATATCTACCCCTTCAGTGTTGCTTCTGCACCTGTCTGCTTCTCAAAATAAGCTGAAAAAAAAAGAGGAGAAGAAGCCGGTGTCTGTCTCATCTCTCCGACTGCTAGTGTAACTGAGTTATGTTCTACAAAACTCTATTAAATCACATTATTAAAATTATTTATTAACATTCACTGTACTTTATTATATTTGCTCGGTGAGGACATGTGGCTGAAGCTAATTTATTTTAATAGCAGACTGCTTGCCTGGCTTATTTCACTTACGGCCCGCACATTTCCCCAGGATAATAAAAAGGGCTTATTAATGGTTAGATAAGCAGCAAGACAATTATTTGACCAGGACACTTGTGTTTGCCAATAAAGTCTGGCCTTTAAACAAACTGAATAACAAATCGAAGTTTATTCATCGTGGTGATTTGACAGTGAAACAGCAGTAATATCTGTAATGACCCGGTAGCGATGAGCCCAGGGTGGCTGTGCGCCTGTCTTCAATATAAAGGTCTCCTGCACAAAAGTTATCTGTCATTTTGGAGTTTCTCAGCAAATATGTGACAGAAAATTGTCCTCCCAAAGATCTCATGTTACTCAGGTTCTGGACATGTAGGTTATTCCTGACTTTCAGATGTTGGACAAGGAAAAATATGCAAAAATTCCCAGCAGCATAATGGAACATTCAATCAAAATCAAAGTCAAGCACATTAACCCTCAGTGCTATTCCAGCCTTTATTTTTAAGCTAAAGATACAAACATCCATCCTCTCATTTATCTCAGTTACCTGCTTTATCCGGCCTGGCTACAAAATATTGAGCTTGTCCCAGTCAATACCTAAAGGAGGCCAGAGCATCAAAGGAATGGCACATAGAGACAGTTAACACACACACACACACACACACACACACACACACACACACACACACACACACATTTACAGTGACCCAATAACTTAATATGGATTTATTTTCAGTTGTGCAAAGAAGCCAAAGTACCTGTCCAAACACATGCGGGGGGAACATGCAAACCCTGCAGCCACCATCAAAACTCACTGCCAGACTCCTTCACCTGGCCGCCCCATGTTCCTCTCTTTAGGTAAAGCTGAAACAGCATGTATGTAACAAAGCATCGTTGGACCATATCTTTAATTGAAAATGACATTTGGCCTCATATATGTATATGTGAGGTCTTTTATATCAGAATAGTCACAGAGGGATCAGCCTCATTCAGCATCAGCCACAGTTTCAGTGTGTTGACACACACACACTGCATGTTTGAAGCTGACAGTCTCTTTCCTCCAAAATTTAACATGAATCATCAAAAGACTTTTGTCTCTGCAGACATTTTTATGCGCTGTGACAGGAAGAAAGCAGCTGAAGCAACGATGACAGTCTTTTTTTTTTTTTTTTTTTGTACTTTGAGAAACTCTTTATTTGCTTGCTTGTCTTTTTCTGTCTGGTTTAGCAAAAAAATAGGAACCCTGCTCTGTGCTAATGTAGCATTAAATCTTGAGTCACTCTCAAGTGTCCTGCCATTAAGAAAGTAAATGATGTGCTCACCCTGCTGTGAAAGGACACAAGGATGTATACCTCTTTTTGCTATAGTTATGTAAGTTTTATTAGTCAGTGCAAGTCAAAGGAGAAGATGGCCCGCCGTGCGTCATCCAGTGCCAACACTGACGAATGTAATGTCTGCGGCTGCTTGCTTTCATGTCCCTCATTTCAGGCCAGGTCAGGAACCATCTGGCTGAGATGGTTCCATGCTTCGGCATGGCTCCGCTCTCAGTGTTTAATAAAGTGCCTTTAATAGTTGGATGCTCTCTGGCAGCTTGGTGGAGACTCGCTGAAACCTCAGAGGAAGCTGTAACCAGGCAACTGAAGCAGGCTGTCATCTTTTCTTCCATCCAAGAAAACGGAAGGTCAAATGCAGGGGCCAGGTCCTAAATTGTCAGGGCAAGACTGCAGAGATGAAGGAGTTGCTTGTCCAGCTTTTGTAAGAGTATGTCTCTGTCTGTTTATCCATCCATCCACCCATCCATCCATCCGTTGCTCAGAAATACTTTTGAAGGATAACATTTGTGTAATTGAAATCCAGCTCATGAACTTGCTGTCGTGGATTCACTCGTGTTATGATGTCCAAAACTCGTAAACAGATAAAGCCGGTGGGGCTAGATTAACTGAAATAAACCCTCCCTTGCAGATCTGACGAGTGAGGAAGCACCTGACACGAGGCGGAAACATTACGGCAATTTGATAGTAAGATAAGAGAACAAGAAAATATTGACAGAGCTGATCTACCATGTTTGACCTGTAAATGAGCTACCTGGCTGTTCCAGTGTATCCTAGATGCTAGCATGTCACATAACGTGATTATCTCGACTCAATCCGACTCGAAGTCTGGCCCTGTGGATTCGCTAAGTGTTTGTTTCCGGCTGACTTTCATTTCATACTGCACTAATTCGCCCAAAGCCTGCCTGCAATGGGTAACAATGTAAAATGGCGTGATTTAGGCTGGCGCTCATTGTGGAGTGGCTCTGTAGCACGTCAGCACCTCCGGCAGCTCGGCTCCTTTGTTCCAGACCAAATGAAAACTGCCACTTAACTCGGTGGCGCTGAAATAGGGCAGACAGGTGAGAGAAGGGAAATAATGAAGAAAAGGGGGAATTTGCAATGCGTAAAGGTTGACTCAGGCCAAAGAAGTGGAAGTGCACAGTCAATTATGCTGACAAGGGCCCGAGAGAGCTCTCCTCAGGGCTAAACTGCTTTTGGTAAACAGCCTGGATGCAGAGCAGGATTTTCTTTCTGTCAGGTGTGATAACATCTTGCACCTGACCTCCTGACATACCACCGAAGCCACGAGCAAGCAAAGACTTTCACCTTTCCCTTCTGGGTTCATCCATCTTTCTCTTGACTACAAAGGAAGACATATATTTCCCCGCCAGACTCATATTGATCTCTCTTACTTCTTCTCTTCTCTCCATGCCTTTCAGCATGTGTTTCTCCAAACATAGCACTAATTTATTTAACACTACGCATGTGGAAAATTTGTTGTCGTCTCCGATCCCGACATTAAATAATGCACACAAAGGCTGCACACTGCTGTTGACCTCAGAAAGATTTTGAAATATTTAATGTTTGGAAGTAGGGTTAACTTTGTACACTATACATACATATAAACATATTCATACATATTGTACAATCACACAATGTGGAGCAAGCGCTCTCTGACACACACGTGAGCTTCATCGTGGCACTGTGCCTTCAATGAGTTAAAGACAATCAATTAGCATGGAGATCTGCGTTTCTCAGCCTCGCTCCTTTGACGTTTTTTCTCTGCCCCCACACATCTGATTCAAATCAAAGGATCATCATAAAACTCCGCATGACACAGACACCGCCCTGCTCATTTGAATCTGGTAAACTGGAGCAGAGAAAAGTCTAAAGCATGCAGGGAATGAACCGAGAACCGAGGTTAGTAACTGCTGATACAGATGATCAAACCTGCGAGATAATAAGAAATAGAAAAAAATATATTCTGTGTTGTAACAAAAGAACAATATAAATGTCGAATAAGAAAAAAAAAATCCAACACAAGCATTTACACTGCAGACGAAGTAAACATTTTGATGCATTTAAACTCCACAGATGCTATGCTACAAGGTGTCCTTCATTGCAGACCACACCGTAAGCTATAACTGTGCCATATGATATATATACAGCTGTGGAAACCTGCTATGACAAAATCTGTTTCTGACACTTTCATTTAGTTTTATTGCAGTTGATATCTGGTCGTTGTATGGCACATCTTCTGAGGAACACCGTCCCGCACACAGTAAGCATATATATATATATACTGTACATATATATATATATATATATATATATATATATATATATATATATCTTTATATTTATATATATATATATACATATACATATATATATATATATATATATATATATATATATATATATATATATATATATATATATATATATATATATATTCACTGGGTTGCAGACGGATCTTGGCGGACAGCATGGAATGTACACAGCTCTTGCCAAGGTTCTCTGTGAAAGATCATTACACCAATGGTGGTGAATTTAGGTAATAAGAAACGCATTAGGACGATGCTAGTAAAGCGGCTGAATGAACGCCTAGAGCCACATTTAAAGCACTAATGTTCCCTCCTCCAGTTGGGTAATAAGCTACTCTGTTGATAATCATTAACACATGGCAGTGCACAATCCCTTAATATTTCCATCAATACTACTAACATGAACGACGAAACTGAAAGGGGCATTTTGCTGAGCCCCAAAGCTTTCCGGCCCTGCAATAGTCTCTGCTTGTTCACCACATTTACAAAAGGTAAAAGTGTTAAAAAAAAAAAAAAAAAAAAAAAAAAACCTAAACAGTTGTTAGTCTTTTAAAACTGACCTCTGCCTGCTATAAAGAGAACACATAATATGTGTACACCAGATTAAATGATCTCCCCTCATTTGTGTGTCTACAGTACAGAGGAAATAAGCTTTCTGGACATTTGCTGCAAATGTACTCATATCATACAAAGTGTCTTCCGGTGTTCTCAGACACTTAAACATGGCCAACCTTTGGACTATCATTTTGTTATCTACTTCCTCTTGCATGTGGACTCACGCTGAATCGAGGGCACTGCCGGTTAAGTGTCTCCAGCTCGCTCCCTCCTGACCGCTACAGTGAGGTTTATAACATTGTAAATGTCAGCCTCACTTTAGCGTACAACAAAGCAAGACGAGCTCTGAAGGATGACGCAATGAAGACTGAAGAACTGATGCCATGGGTTTCTCTGCCTCTCGCTCAAAAAAACAAAAAAAAAACAAAAACCTTGATGTTAAGTGTTGTTGCTGACCGATCCGTTGCTCAGGAACGAGCCCTTGGTGACCTCCGTGCTGACGGTGGAGAGCGGGACGTTCTCGTACCTCTCCGCCACCCTCCAGCAGCGGCAGCGCAGCAGGGTGGACTTGAGCTGCTTCTGGAAGTTGCTGTTGAGGAAGCCGTAGATGATGGGGTTGATGCAGGTGGACATCATGGCCGTCAGGTGGCAGAAGGAGAAGATGACGTCGTGGCCGCAGAACGGGATGGCCTCGTGGTTCCAGTCGAACACCGTGTTGAAAACGTTGAGGGGCAGCCAGGAGAGGGCGAAGGCCACCACGATGGAGACCAGCATGATGTTGATCCTGGTGGCGCCCCTGTTCTTCTGAGCGGTGTTCCTGCCGCGCTCCACCATGTCCTTCCTCCTCCGGAGGCGAAGGTAGACGTGCAGGTAACAGACCAAGATGAGGATGAGAGGGAGGAAGTACTGGAAGATGAGCAGGGAGGTGGTGTAAGCCCGCCGGGCGTGAACCGAGGGCCACACCTCCATGCAGACCAGATGCTCGTTGACCGGGAACGGCATGCTCATGTTGTGGAAAGGCAAGGTAAGTACATTGTACAGGAAGAAAGGCACAGAGATCAGGCAGGCCACTATCCAGGTGACAGCCACTGCGAGGTAGGACTGGCCCACCATCGGCTTCCATCCGGTCGGGTGGACGATGAGCTGGTAACGCTCCATGGCGATGAGGACGAGGGAGAAGATGGAGACAGTAACTGACATGCACTGGACGAAGGGCGTGAGCTTGCACAGGGTGTCTCCCAGGATCCAGCGGTCCATCAGCGTGTAGATAATCGTGACTGGCAGGCATATAATACCCATGAGAACGTCTGAACAAGACAAATTGACGATGAAGATGTTAGTCACGTTCTGCATCTCCTTGTGCCTCGTGATCACGAACACCAGACAGGAGTTCCCGATGAGACCCACCGCCATAACCGTACTGTAAGCAATGATGAGGAAAGTGGTGCCGCTGACAGACAGCGAGCAGTCCTCCGTGGCGTTCCACAGCATTTCCCTCCTCAGGGCTTGGTTGTGATTGGTGTTGGGCTGCAGCTCCATGGTGTGTTTTTTTTTTTTTTTTTTTTTTTTTCTGGGCTCACTTCAAAGGAAGATGACTAATTGGACTAATTTGTCTTGTCACACCTGCTGTAATTAGTTCATGAATAATATTTGCATTTCTAAAAAACAGTTTGCTCCTCAGTCCTTAATCTCTGGTGGCCTTTACAGCAGTCTTCATTTGCAGCCTGAAAAAAAAAAAAAAAAAAAAAAAAATAACAGAGATAAAATACATGTGAAGTGAGTTTTGAAAATTACAAAATGTTCCACTTATTAGGGGTTGGGTTATCACTGACACTGAAAAATGGCTTCTTTGAAATCCAAAGGTGGTGGATGACTTTGTATATTTTTCACTGAAGCTGTAGTCAAACATGAAAGTAGAATTTTACTCGAGAAAAAGCGTGAAAGCACAAGAGAATACTAGTAGCTCTGAAAAGATCACTTTCATCTGCTGTTCCTGTTCTTTGAGTAACTATTTGTCAAACATTTCTCATAAATGATTAATAAGATAATGGACAGGAGAGTCTTGTTGCTCTGAATCTGCACCGTCCTCAGTGTAATCTTGTTCACTTTCATCTACTTGGCTACAAATGCTCCCTCTTACAGGCATTACATTCAGTAGACACCATCTCCTATTATTCAAATCCACCACTCTTATCTTCTTCTATTACCTTCTTTTTTGAAGTTTACATCATCTTATATCTTTTGTACCAGAAACGCACATGACTCAGATCCAAAGTGAACATCTTTTTGTGTACTTTTGTCCTTTAAATTCAGTCCCGAGGTTGAAAACACCCATAGTGACGTAAAAAGGCAAAGAAAATCAAAGGATAATCTACAAATCCTTCAGATGTTATTGCGAATGCAATTTGAAGCAAAGTAGTTCTGCAATTTCAGTAGAATGACAATGAAATGAGTAAAACTTATGGAATTGCATTTACTGTAAAATAAAGAAACTATGAGGAACTTGGGCTGAAGGGGCCTTTCTGCGTGAAGTTGCATGTTCCTCCTGGACATGTGTTTTTATTTTAGGCACTCCAGTTTTCTCCCACAATCAAAAAAAACTTGCATTTGATGTTAACCGTTTACAGTAAATCCCCTTATGTGAACGTGAATGCGTGTGAATGTCTGTGTTGGCCCGTGATGGACTGGCGACGGGCCCAGGGTGTAACCTGCCTTCGCCCATTGTTAGCTATAAGTGGCTCCAGCTCCCTGACACAATACAGTACAGTGGTATAGAAGACAGATGGATGACTAAAGAAAGCCAAAGGAAACGAGTGACGGGACATTAATCACCCAGTACAGGTATCTGGCATCAGTGATGAAGGAGGAACAACAATTGACCTTTACTTGTTGACAAAACTGACATAATCCTCGCATAGCGACGTCCTAATAAGTACCCCAAGCTGATTTTCTGTCTGCGAGACAAGACTTCAAATTTGCAGCAGTCATGCTTTGTCATTCCACAAGTGTCGTTTTGCTGCTGCAATTCACAGTAGTCCAATTTCACCTTTGCACACACTGTCTGTGGATTCTTTATTACAAAAACTGAAACTTATGAAGGGAATAATTACTATCTTTACGCAGATATCATGAGGCTTGCAAGCGGAATGCGGATTCTTGATGTCTTCGAGAGCGGGCTCAAAGAATGAATCATACGCTGATGGAACATCATTAAAAAAACTGCACAGACACAGATTTTTGTGGTGTCGCTATGATGGCATGCTGATTTAAATTTCCATCACAATAACACTGATAATGGATACTCCCTCAGAGACAATTGCTGCCTCTTTTCCTTTCTTCCCCTTTTGACAGTGAGAATTTATTTCCTTTTAGCCCACGAAAGAACTGACACCTTGCATTGTCAGTGAACATTCACAGTTGCTTCTGATGTGCATGTGGTCGTCCTTCCAGTCTCCAGCCAATTAAAATACATCAGAGATGCAATTGCATCACACCAAGAGTAAGACCATCTGACGCGTGTGTGTGCGTGACCGTGTGAGTGTGTGTGTGTGTGTGTGTGTGTGTGTGTGTGTGTGTGTGTGTGTGTGTGTGTGTACGTCCATAAAAGTCTACACGCAGCAGTGAGAACTGTACCGATTAACAGAAATGTTTAGCCTATCGGCTCAATTTCTCGCAAATTACTTTGGGGACATGTCCACGGAAAACTCAAATAACACTGCAGGATTTGGGAGCTTTATCATTTTCAGTCCAGGGCTCGATAATAATTATAAATGAGGCTAGGTAACACCCAAGCGCTGATGGCAATCTCTCGTATGAGCCCTAATGTGCTCTCAGACTGTGGAGTTTCATCTTCTGTGATTAGGAAGGCCACAGTACGAATTTGTAACAAAGATGAAAAGTTCAGGCATGAGGAATGTGCAGCGATTCCACATGCATACCTCCGCGGCACATCCTATTTTCTGTTTTGGATAAATAACCCTGTCCTCGGTGTCAACATGACTGAATCTGGGTAGATTCCTAGATATGTGGCCTGCCGTCTGGCAGCCTTGACGCAGATTATTTATGGCAGGATTTTGGACACTTCAAGTGATGCACCGCCTTGTGTTAAGACTGCTGGCAGAACAGTCAAAGCAATGTATGAAGGGAAGAGGGGAATCATTTAAAGGCTGACATTGGATGTCCTCCATAATGTGCAAATTACACTGATTATGAACAGATAGCACACAGGAAAACAGTCTGCAGAAACATTTACAATATAGGTTGAATGAGGAAAACTGCAAAAGGTATATAAAAATTATAGCTGATGGGTATTTGACTCAGAAAAAAAAGAGTACATTTCCTTTTCTCTCAACAGCAGCTCTGTTGTCACCTCGTTATAAAAAATATTAAAAATTGAAAAACACTTGTCACAGGCAGCAGTGGATGAAACAGAATGCGATTAAAAAAAAAAGTGTTAATGCATGAGTATCTTACACTCCGTCTGTGCAGCCGTCCTGGAGAGTGTGTGTCTGCAGCCGTGCGTCCTCTCTGGAGCCGATCCGAGCCGGACTGATCCGAGCCGGACTGAGCTGAGCCGGACTGAGCTGAGCCGGTCTCCCTCCGCTCCGGACTCCGGACAGGTACCGGGAGTCTCCACGGCGCGGACGCGCTCCTGTGCGGTCAGAGATCCATCATTCATTCCCGCCTCATTACACTTTTTTGCATCTGGTAGAGACTAGAATTTGGCAAGTGGCAAATAAATCCTATCAGTGTGGGTAAATTAACCATGCAGAATGCAAATGTTCAGTGCATTAAAGCCACTTTTGCGCGCCGCGGAAGCTTGAAGGGTAAAATATTATAGGCAAAAAAAAAAAAAAAAAAAAAGAGAGTCATAATTAAAGCTTTGTCGTTGCATGCCATGAGAAAGAAATAGACAGCCCTCTGTAGAGAATACAACTACTTACTTTCAGGCAAACCAACACCCACAGGAGACTTTCACGCTGGCACAGGGAGACGCATTTCAATTAGCCGTCAAATTGTTTCTTACCGAATATTATTTCCTTCTGGCACCTCTGTCGCAGGTGAGACGCGGAGTTTTTGTCTTTTTCTTTCTTTTCTTCTCTTTTCTCTTTCTTCTCAGTGGAGCTGCTGGTGGCAGGCGTCCAGCCCGGAGCTCCGATAGCGGCTGAGATATCTCTTAAAGCGACCTTATGCCTCAGACTCCGGCGGAGACTGACTGGGAACATCTTACATAATAACTTCTTCGCGCCTCGCACGCACGCACGCACGCACGCACAGAGGACGCGCGCGCCAAATGCGCGCACCCACTCGGGGCCCCAACGGGGGAATGGGAGTTATTTGATATTTGTGGCTGCGCGCGCTCGTCTTTTCACGCACCTGAATAAACAGGAAGGTGTCGCGGAGCGGCGGGAGACGCTTCTCTTGGATGAGCCTCGTCTGGAGTGACACGCTGAGCTTCCTCCTCATCATCACACAACTTTCATATATCTCGGATGAGAAATCGCTGCAATAACCGGTAATATATTCCAATCCGAGCAGAGGCAGCGCAGAGTTTAAATATCCTATAGGGAGGACCGAATAGCATTCATGCACACAACAGCATTCCTGACAATACAGAACTTCGTCCTTCTCATTCCACGTTTTGAATCAAAAAACGGACCTAAGATTTGCAAATGTTATGGTTCTCGTTAGAATATAAAAAACAACAACTCATAGGACTGCAGTAAATGCTTCAATAAGCTACTTTCTGCTTCATGTTTGTTGAGCATTTCATTATTATTGAACAATAGCTGCAGCTCTAATACCAAAGCATATTAATGAAAACTGCACATATGAGAATCAATGATCATTGTACGATGTAGAAAATTAAGATTTGTAGTCAGGTTACAAAAAAGTACCCTAAATTGCACTTTCTGGACACATTCTATGTGTCTTAAGCCCATTAGGACACTTATTTTCATTACATATGTATAATCTTATAGGTTATCACAACACATCGTACAACTGCCCGCAAATTCATGTAGTTTCATGAAATTATAGACCTCTTAGAAATGATTCTAGAACACGCTAACATTTCACACCTCACACATTGTGGAACTTTCACACATTCTGGCGTCCTGAAGCCCTCACTGTGACGGCTTCTGGACCACTTCAGCGTGTGATAGTTTTAGAACATATTCTAAAACTATTAAACCATCACACGTTCTACATTTCTCACCCATTCCCAGAGTGCTCTCACGAGTTCTAATACTCTCACACGTTGCATAATTCTCACACGTTTTAGGACTTGAACACGTTATAAAACTCCTATCAGTTCTGTAATCCCATCAAATTGCAGAATTCACATATTCTAGGACACTCGCTCATTCTAGAACGCTCTTACTTTTAACAGCTCATCCATTTTTAAACCATTCACAAATTCTAGAACCCTTTCACAAGTTCGTTCCAGAACCCTCACAAATTCTAGAAGTCTTACAAATTCATACGACACACAGAGTTCTGAAAATAATCATGATTCCTGCTGCAAACTGTGACTGTCATGAATAAATCTGTGTGAATTTCAAGAAGAAGTGTGGGAGCTGCCAGATGTGGTCGCCTGATAAAAGGTTAAAACAGGCGGCATTTCCACAGTGCATATGCTAAACATATAACGATACAGTTTCTCCACATATTTAATTTTTTTGTATCTATCAGGGACACTGATGTTAAAGTAAAGAGGCGATTCAGTGTTTAAGTCAGACGTTTTTTTGTGCAATGTCCAATTTTAGAAATCCCGCAACTCCTGCTTATCTGAAAAAGTTGCACAACTGGCTGGTCATCTGCTCTAATATTGATGGGCAGGTGGAAATGTAAATAAATACATAATAAACCACGTGGAGTCACTTGTCTGATAAATGCTTAGCTGTGGAAAAACAGACATAAAGGGGTTTATAATGAGAACAAAGACTTTCGTCATTGCCCTGCTGCAGAATCAATCTGGAACTGATCGAAATGTAATCATCTAAAGTGCATGAAACTTCGGCACTGACGTGTGCATGTTTTCCTGCTGCCAAATTTAACTTCATGCTATATACGGCCGTATATTCTGGAAAAGCCATAAACTGACGTCGCTATCAGTTGTGGAGACCATTAAGCGGCACTTAAATCTGCAGCGGAATATGAACCAGAGCAGTCCGACCGAACCGTGCTCCCCTTACATAATCCTCCCCGTCCAAACCAAACCGGCCGCGGTATCCTCACTCTCAAAGATCCCAATTCAAATCTCTCTGCAGCTAACACCTCCAACTATTTTAAAACCCTTTTTCTTTGCACCTCCCTTGCTTGTGCAACAGATTGTTAACGGCTTCTTCACACTGTCCCCCACACACTCCCGCTCGGAGTGGAGGCAGTTTGAGAGAACGGTAATAGCTGTTTGTCTGAGAGGCAGCGTGGTGAAATGACTTGCCGCCGCCACCAACAGCTCTGTGGGTGTTTACTTGACACGGAGACACAAGTGTCAAGCCTTTCGAGACAACAAAATCTATGCACACGTTTTTTTTTTTTTTTTTGAAGGAGAAGCGGGAAGAAGCCCTGAAAAAGTTCTGGTCGAGATTCGTTGCAGGTCTGCTTGGTTTTTGCCTCCAAATGAAAAACTATTCATTGTATTCAGACACAGAATGAAAGCAGCCCCTCTTCCCAATGCAATCAGCGCTACTGTCACTCACGGTTAGATTTTCTTCTCTGGACGGGTGTTGTGTTGAAAGAGAGAGAGAGAGAGAGACGGAAACAAGCATGTCTTACATGTCTAGACAGCTGAACTCAAGACATGAAATTGTGTTTTTGACAGTTTGTCCACCCATTTCATATAACTGATAGGTGACAACTGGAGTCGGTATGAGAATTTTTTGCGAAGTTTGAAACGTCTGGAATAAAAAAAAACATGTGGAAGGAGGCATTCTTTTCACATGTAAAGATTTCAGCCACAGGAGACCAAATATAGACGAGTTTTGTTTTCATACGACATGATAAGCTAGAAGAAGAACATTTGACATTTTCAAACATTTTCTAAATGTAATGTGAAATATTTGACTGTTCTTTGATCATCTGTTTTATTTGGCACATGCTATCTGAAGTTTGAGCTCTCCACCTGCTGCTCATCTACAACACGACGTGACTTTGGTTGAAATCTCTTCATATTTGGAGTCAAAAACAGAGGCGTGCGTTACATAAGGTTTTTCTACCAGCGGCTCCTGTGGGGAAACTGTTAATATTTCTTTGTGTGAGACTGAAGTTCTCTGTTTCATTACCATTGAATCGGTCCCCTGCTGCTGCCCCACAATATTCATGTTTAATAGCATCCAGGAAGCCATACGTTTGTGTGCAAAACCTGTTCTGTATGATTTATTTGTGTTGACAGGAGCTCTCATTTTATCAGACTTTTAATATCCTCCGCTGTGCAGCAGGGCTTCAAAATTCAACAGGGTGTAACAGTAGTGTGCCAAAACAAAGAAATAAAGGCTTTTGTTTGCCGCGCACTTGGTTCCGTTGTGTTTTCAAGACAGCTGGGAGGTGAAAATATTTGGTAAAGATGAAGAAAGAAGAAAACCACAGCGTGTTGTTAAAATGCCACTTTGTGCAGATTGAATATCCATCCATCATTTATACGCTTGGTTCCAACTTAAAATCGGGGGGGGGGGGGTGCTGGAGCCGGAGACCATGGGCAACGGCAAAATACACCCCACACTGGTCGCCTGTCCATCACAGGGAAAAAAACAAAAACAAAAACACTTTAGGACAAACAACTACACACACTCACGTTCACACCTACAAACAACCAGTGAAAATGAAATAAATGTCTTTGGGCTTTTGGAGAAATACAGAAATAAAACAGCAATATGAAAATTTACATTTCTACTAAAAGCACAAATAAGGTTGATACATAAATAAGGAATTAAAATAAATTACTTTATATATCAAACCCCAAACTGTAATAAATCAATAGGACCTGCAGCACAGTGTGTTGGTGCCTCCTCCATTCAGCACGTGTGATTTACTGTAAATGATTCAAGTAGCACGGAGAATCCTGACAATCCTTTCATGTGGTTGGTGTGTGTGAGCGGGGAAACCTGGGGACCGGGCCCAGGAGGGAGCAGGCACACTGTTTGCTCTGTGCCGATAACCGTGTCTATTGAAAGTGACAGTGATGTGGAATTTTCACATGAGCTTTCGCCAAATTAGGTCAAGGCCCGTCTGCTCTGCAATCATTATATTGTCATGTTTACAGCTCGGCTTTAATGTGTGCACACGGAGACGAGAACAGAAAGATTTACACTCACTCATCGGCGCTCTGGGAGCGTCACTCTGAGACAACTTTGTTTACCGCCGCATATATTAGTTAGCATATCCACAGCCATATGTCAGACCATAATAAGGACGCTTATGTCTACGTATGCATAAGTGTCATCAATACATCATGGAAGGAAGCCACATTTGCATGTGTCTCTCAGACATTTTCATATATTTTCATGACGGGGGTTTTTATGAGACATTTTTATTTATTCCTGGATTTTGCTTTTATGTGAATTTACATCTTGGAGCTGTTTTGCTATTCATCAGAAAAAACATTGAACCGGCAGTGAAACATTTGCCAACATAAATGAAAAACCCCACAAATGCAAACGCTGATGCTTAAATGTGTAGGGAGGCATATGGATGTGACTCTGGAGTTAAACTCATTGGCATCTTAACTGATCACAGTGCATGACATTAGTATGCTGGAGGTGCACCTCCCAGCTAATTATGTCTGTATAGAAGGGTGTGTGAGTGTGTGTATATATGTGTGCATGTGAAACAGAAGAGAAACTAGTCCAATATCCATCTAACTGCTAAGTTATCTTTCTTCACAGCAGTATCTTCCTCGTGCCACAATATCCTTGCCTCCCAGCAGCAAGTCGTGGTGGTCTGGGTTTTTTTGGGGTTTTTTTTAAAGTACAGCTACAGGAGACAGTGAAAGTGAAGAGCTTCTGGGACCACAGAGGGAGGATAACAAGGCCAGGTATTTCATTTTAGCTGACGCGTCTTTTTCTGTGTATACAGCCTATATATAGGGCAAATGAGGCAAAGTTTAGCAGAAAACGGGACTGAGAGGAAGAGGTCTGCAGGGCTGAGCTGCCCTTCATCACATCACAAGGCGCTCAGAGCACATGACTGCACTTTAACTGACGTTTTTACATCAGTGTGGTTGAAAAAAACAAACAAACAAAACAACCAACAATTAACCAGTGACTACAACTCACCTCATCCCTGTTCTGAATACTAGAATAACTGGGTGTAGTAATATTCCTCTTTTTTTAAAGTGCATGCATGCATGTGTGTGTGTGAGTGTGTGTGTATGCTCTGAATCATTAGCCTGATGAAAGATCCGTTTCTTCTTTAGCTTTATCGTTCAGACGGTCGGCCAAACGTCTTTCAGCTCTCTTTGATATGATGCAGGGTTCAGAATTGAATCAATAGCTCTGAAATTGCCCATTCTGAGAGGCATGGAGGGAATTCCACGCCACAGTGTTTCAGCATGCTTCAAAGCTGGTGTGACTTTTTTTGTCCTGATGAATTAGATTTTATCTGCAAACACACGGTCCCTGCTCCAGTGTTCGATTCTTTTTTCCAGACCACACTTCCAAATGGTTTGTTCATTGCCTGGATTTTCATTCATAAACTACAGTCTGTCTTTCATACTCCTGATAAATGACAACATTGACTGATTTCTACCATACAGATCATATTTGTACAATCTCATTCTGTGATTAAACATATATATATTCTCACGGTAAGCGTGCACAGCGTCGCAGCGGTAATGATGTTTTGGAAACTTCTTTTCATCAAACACTCCTTGATCAGGTTGAATTTTCCGGTGCGATTCATCACATGCAAAGAGACATTTATTAAAAATCCATGCAAATTGCCACTTGTACTTATTTCTCAGTGCTTTTTAAAACCTGCAAGGCTCTCGAAAATATTTTCATGTTTGGACAGAATAACATGAAGCGCTCCAGTAGCAGCAGCCCCGGCAGTAGAAGTTAGACAGCAATGCCCAATCCAGGTCTTATGAGCCATTATCCTGCATGTGTTAATGTTTCCCTCCTCTAACGAGTATCTCATTACCAGACCTTCTCCAGAGCTCAATAACACACTCATTAGCACTGGGCATCACTAATGTTTCAATGTTTAAATAAAACATCGTGTCTGCATTGTGTAATTCATCATCTGAGGTCTTCTGCAAAAGATTAAAAATCAAGGACTGAAACAGGCTGTTCTTATGACTCATATATCAACCTGAATTTCACACAAGGTCATACTGTTGCTCTCTGTTTTCCACTTTCTTTATTCCCTCGCTCTGAAGGACCACCTTTTCCTCTCCGTCGTAATTCCCCTTCTTGACCTACTGCGACCGACCGACGCCCCTCCTTCCACTGGGTCGCACACCTGCAGCAGATTACCTTTGTGCGGTGATCCTCACTATTGCTTGCTCTCGTTTGCATTTCCATATAAAACAACCATCTTCTAGGAAACCACCGGCGAATGTAATCTGCCTGCTTTTTTTGCGCATTGCTTACAAAACCCCGTCAGACCTCTGACACGCTCCCCCCTGCCGGATTACATCGCTTCTCTTACATGTGTCCCGCGCTGAAGTGATCCTTGACACCGTCACTGCAACACACTTCTTATAAATCCCTGGAAGCTTTAAATAACCCCGGCCAAGAACAAATGCCACAAAGCCGCAGGTACCCGGAGATGACAAACGACCCCCATCGGTGGTACAGGTCACATGTGACACGGCGCTCACCCCGACCTTCTCTTAAAATATGACTTTTGGAACAGCAGACACTGGTGAGCACAGCGTCCTATAAAATGCCGGCGGTCAATGTTCCAGCCATTCATGTTCTCACCTGGACTGTGACAAATTCACGTGTTTATGTATGTTTATATGAACTGTGTCAGATATTTGCCAATGAAGTGCAGCAAGCATCCAGCTCTGCGAACTTTCAGCTCATTATTTCGTTTTTCCTTTCAGTGCTGCACTGAGATGAGATTGTAGCAGAGGTTCAGTAGTGGAGTTTACATGTTCTCTCTGAGTTTTTTTCTGGATTAGCTGATTAGAGGTGGAAATTAAAGAGAAAAAAAAACGTATTTAATCACTTAAGTGCAAGTTTTAATGTAATTTATCAACTAAGCTATACATTCCACGTTACTGCAGGTGAAAACACCCTCTCTATAGGATGCTACAGCTGACATTCCACTGGCTGTCCTGCCAAACATGCAGTGCGGATTGAGAAGCATGTCATGTATGTACTTTTCAATGCTGAAAGCAAATGGACTTAGAGGCACAGGTGCCGGCATAGTTTCGACCTCTTATCTCGCTTTTAAGCAGACAAGCATTTACCTCCTCTATAGGAGAACGGCTCGCGCAAAAATGTGTTGTCTGATGCGATCATTAAAGAAAAAAGCCCACATGCCTTTTAGAAACTGTAGGTGGTGGAAATGGAAAACTAACACAAGACTGGAAGTTGCATAATCGTCCTGCTGCATGTTACACCATCGTGTTCACTCTCCTGTTGGCGGCCAGCAACGCACTGTAAGGTTAACAGTGTCAGTTCAATTTAAAACCAGTACTGTGTTCAATATAACTATTAGAGTGGATTCAAACAAGCTTCTGTCTCCTATACCAGACAACTCGACAAGTGAGACACAGACAGCCGCCATGTTAAATCTGTCTCCGGAATTAAAAATTATAATCAACAAATAGTTCCTTTTTCCAGTTAATGGAAGAATAACAGTCGTTTCAAACACATTTGATAAAGGCATCAATCAACATTAATCAAAATAACCGTAATTGGTTTTATTCCATGGTAAAAATGTCAAATGCATGTTGATTAAAATGTAGAGAATGTGGGAGACATTCTCAGCTATGATTTATGTTATTGGTAGTAAGGATGAAATCTTAGCATCCAGCGAATGAGCCACCCCCGTTCCATGCTCACCTGATCCAGTTAAAGGTTGTGGGAAGTGGAACCTCTCCCAAATGGCATTGGGCAAACAGCACTGAACCGCTGTATTCACACATTATTAATAGCCTGGCATTCAGTCAGTCCTCGCAATGCCGTGGCCACTGCACGCCTCCGCTCTCTGCAGGGAGCCTCAATCAAATTGTTCTTTTAATTGTCAATAAGTGTTTCTGTAGAGTTATGGATCAGCTCCTATTTCCTTGAAAACAAAAGGGTATTGATCTGAAAAGATGCTAGAAAGCAGTTTTATCTTCGTTTTTGTTGGAGCAGAGCCAGCTGTATAGTTTAAAGCATGTGAGATTGGTAAAACCTTGGAGTTTAATCTTGTTTATTCACTCAAAGTATCTCACTATTCCTTTAAACTTTGTCATCACACCACATTTTTCTTCTATATTGAAACTGGATGTGAGGCAAAATGATGAAAATGGATTCCAGTTTCAGTACACACTACTTACTCTTGATATTGTTGAATGATCTGAAAGGAGAAAGGTCAAATAGAAGGAACAGCAAAATGGAGGAGAGAGAAATGGACCAGGAGACTCAGATTGGAGTTTATCAAAATACAATTATATTAGGAGAATGAAACGTAGAATCAATTCAGTGTGCATTAGTCTCCCTGACCCTCTTCTTGTCGTATGTATAAAAAGCTCGGCATGCCCTTCCTGCGTTCGGCATCCACATAAGTATTCTTCTCAGCTCCAGTCGCGCCTGCTTGTGAGCAATACAGGCGCTTCGGTTTAGTGCTTCACTTTATGTCTCAGTGTTCTTCGGTGTCGGCAAATGATTCAGACTCGGTGTCAGAATTTACACAAACGTTGTCACTGCAAATGAGAGGGTGTGTGTCACACAGTAAAATAGCCCTCATGTCAGCGGCAAAGGGTGAAAACTGAATTCATCAACACACTAAATGACAAAGGAGGAGCCCTGCCAGTTGTTATTGACCCCCAAAAGCCTCGTGCAGTATGAGTCCAGATATCCTGACACATGGGAGATGTGACTGTCCTCCCACTCAGGTTCTTGGCCACAATTTAGTTTCATCCCAATTAAAATCTGATCCTCCATCAGACTCATTTCTTCTTGGCCCCTTTGCAAGTGTTGGAGTGGATGGCAGTAACCATGGGTTACTGTATGCAGCTACATGAAACGCTTGCAAAACATCACAGGAAATGCGCAGTGACGAGTGCAAATTAATCATTTCAAGCCTGTGCAAAGGGACAGACTTATATCCTCGGACGTTTCATTAGCAGTGTACGGGAAAACGGAGCAAGGCGAAGCCAAAACATGTCCTGTGAGGGCAGCTGTCAGATGACAGTCGGCTCCAGCTATCAGGGGCCGTCAAGTCTCTGCTTGTCCTCTTCTATAATACTGTCCTATGAGAAATGCAGTGTCCTGTCAAATGTGCGAAAACGTGACGAACCCGTCTCTGTCTGTCTGTATATATAAACATATATGTCATGCATATATGTATATATGCATGTATGTCACCGCCTAGTCTTTGCTATAAGTCCAAATCGTATTGAGCGATACGTACCATGGGGAGGTATAAATATTTCATTTACATCGGTTTGTTTTCTCAGTCTCTCCAAGAAAGCAGGGAAATCTCTTAGCCTTTTTTTCCAAAGGCTAAGTGGAGAGAGGGAAAAAGAAAAAAAAATAGACTGCTTCAGCTGACATTTTGGACAAACAATATGTCAATATTTTCTCATGTAATTTTAATGATCATGAGTCCTCACTGAATACAGACTAAAATTAGCACGTTTCCCCTCACTAATAATCACACCGTGGTGTCCAAATGCAATTTCTGAACTAATGAATCATAATAACGACAGATAGTCCAAGAAGACGCGTCCAAATCTCGTGGCAGTGTAATGACCCGGCGCCGTTCGTCATCCAGGGCGAGCCGTGCATCACCAAGCGGCGGCTGCTTTCATACGTTTGGCAGGCTTCATCAAACAGCAGCACTGGAAGTTGTTGTTGTGTTGCAGGATTTTAGTGTAGAGGAAAATTGATTGCTCTCTTCACAATCACCAGGCAGCCCCGAGAAAATTGCACCTGCCAGGGTGGCACCTCAGTCACTTTACAACCATCGTCTCAACATATGAATCACGGAGTGGAGAGTGTGTGTGTGTGATACACTGGAGTCAGTTCATTACACACTGCCCCTATTTCTTCATGAGCGATCCAATTTTGAAGTTCGACACGGACTCTTTGCACTTTGTCAACAGGGTCCGCCTTCTCCTGACTCGACATGAAAGCTGACGGATATTGTACATTAAAAAGCCATTCTCTAATATTTCAACTTGTTGAGCGTGTGAATTCTGCATTGTTTTGACAGTCAGACCATTCACACACTGCAGTTGGTATGAAAATGATTTTGATGAGCTGCAGATTGAATGAATGGCCTTACCAGAGCTGTACTTTTCCAAATTAATCAGTGGTCTTTCTGTTTTTCAAATCAGCTGTTACATATTGTATCCATACAGAGCAGAAGGCCAGGTGACATTCTTCTCGTTGTATATCAGTTCTTTCTGAAGTTCACTGAGGCCACAGAACACATTCAGTATGTGTTGTACAGCACATCGATTGAATGGTAGATAATTGCTTCATAATATCTTGTCCTCCTGCATTTCTTTGAATGAAGGTTAAAGGTCTCCACTGTTGGAGGGGTCAGTGCAGTACAGATCTTTGTGGGAATTCAAGGTCATGGACAAGATGCTTTGGTCTCTGTCAAAGCCGATAACCCCATTTCCTATCTGTTTGCAGTATGGATTGACAGATAATTCTATAAACGCTGCTCCCATTGTGTCCAGTTGTTTGTCTGTTTTGTGGTGCGCCTCCTGCACAGCCTTTTCTTGGTGAAAGGAGATGCTCTTATGTTAATGTACTGGACTCCGGTACTCTCAGTAATGGCCAAACTAGCCGTGCTGCAACCAACAGGTACCACCCTTTCAGACCGTCAGGAACAGCACAAACTGACGTAAACTTCAAAGATTCTGTGATTATGTAAACCCAGTCAGTGAGTGATGTATGGAAATTTTACAATTGGTTTTGTGCATATAATTTCCTTCATTAATTTAATGACAGCGGCGTAAAAAGTCTGAAATGTCAAGTCGCATAAAACACGGTGCATACAAATCACTAATTGCTCATTGCATTGTGCAGTGAGCTCTTCCAAACCTGAAGACATTATGTTACCAGTTAATATGGTAAATCAGATCTGAGGGTGGCTAATCAAATAATGGTATATTTCAGGTACAAGGCTGAGTCTGATCATGGAGCCAAACACATGTAGTGTGACTTGTGTGCATGTTTGTCACTTAGGGTGATGCAGGAAAGTCTGAATATGAGTCGGAGCGATAAAGCATTCCTTCACCCAGATGAAATATTTTGACCAGCAGAAAAAAGGCCTTCATTTGCTATTTATGAAGAGCATTTTTGCACCCAAGACAAAAAGCTAGTCCCACACCTTGGTTTTTTTTTTCAATTTCCCCTGGGCTCTCCGGCGCGATGTATATTTGAACTGGATACTAGATCATGCGATGGATTATTCCTGCAGGGTTTTTTCAAGTGGGGAAAAAAAACTCTTGTCTACATGACAGGAAATGATATATGCAAATTGAAATCTCAACTAAAGATGAATGGGACTGTGAGAGCTCAGCAACACAGAGGCCATCATAAATTGATACATGAAGAAAAAAAAAGAAAAAAGAAAAGAGAGAGAAAATCAGCATGACTTGCAGCTTGAGGAAATCTATCGGGTTGCTCATACAGCTAACACACTGTGGAAAATCACTTCCAGGTACCAAGAAAAGGCAATAAACAGTTGTCATAAATAATAAAAATAATGATTTACCCCTGGCAGATCAAAATATTCACTTTTATTATTTTTTGATCATCTTGTGTTTTACTGTCAGCCAACTGTAACTAATGCTATGGTTGTGTGTGTGTGTGTGTGTGTGTGCATGCGCGGTTTTTCTGGTGCAATAAGAGGGTTTTCAGTCAGTGCAATAACTGGAGTTACCAAAAATGCAATAAAATAAAACATACATCACAAAGTTCGGTCGGGTTGGAGGCAAAAATAGCTTCATTTATATGGTCTCTTTGAAAATACAGTTTACAGAGTGCTTTGACAGACGAAGCAAAAATACTGAAAGAGCAATCTGGAATTAGAGAGAAATAAGCCCCTCGAGCCATCGGGGCTCCACACTCCCTATGGATCCCGCCTCCACACAGAGGGACACATCAATATGCACACGATACACCAGGGTCTCACACACATTCTGTATTTTTATACCAGCTCTCACAACAGATCGATAATTAACCCTCTGTTTATTTTTTTGTTTTCTCTTGTGGTGTCAGTCATTGAGATGCTGACAGCGTTGTTTTGCTTCTTTATGCACTAAGGTGTGCTTCAAAAGTTAATGATAATGAATTCTGTGGATTGTCCATAAGGCTGGGGTTAACACCACACAGTAAGACTATTTGTGGTTTGAGCCTTTCTGTGCAGACTTTACATGTTAAGTCGGTTTTTCTCTGGTTTTCACATATACATTTCAAAAAACGTGCATTAATTGATGATTCGGTATTATGTCTGTTCTTTTTTCCTTTTGCCCATAATCAACCCTTGCAACTCAGGGGTGTCACGAGGGTCTGGGGTGGTGTCGAAGAACATAGACATCATATAAGAGGAAGAAAGTGTTTGTATAGATCTATGTCGAAGAAGGGTGGATTAATGGACTGGAAAATACAAGCAGACTCAACTGGAGCAAGTCAACATTCATACAAGTTCATACAAAGGTGGACATGATATGGAAGTGGAAAACAAACACTGGTTAGAGAAATGACCTTGTGTTTCAGAGGTTTGCAAATCTGGATTAAATGCATGAATATAATTTCCCTAAGGAGATCAATAATAATCCAGACAACTGTATTATTCCCAGGGGTAGCATAGTGGTGCAGTGGCTGTTAGCATCGCAATGAGAAGGCCTGGGTTCAAAAACTGTCCAGGCCTTTCTGTGTGGAGTTTGCATGTTCTCCCCTTGTGTGTGTTGGTTTCCTCCAGGTACTCCGGTTTCCTCACACTGTCCAAAACAATGCATGCATGGATTCATGTATTCATTCATGTATTTGGTAGATGGAGTGTGTGGAATGATATTGGATATTTAGTCTGATTTACTGTATCTAGTCTGACTTTTCTAGGTGCCTCACAGGCCTGTTGGAGCAGAGAACAGCCCCCTCTTGTGTCTTGCAAATAGAGTCACAATCTAAGATTTTTATTATTTTTTTTTACATCTGAAAATAATTTTATTCAGTAAGCATGCGAACAAGTCAACTTTTAAAATGAAACACAATCACCACGACTGAATATTATAATTTTTTTTTGTTATTATTGTTCCAGAAATGAATCTGAAATGTGCTTCCTACTACTAAGGCGGAAGAAAACATCTGATTGGCTGGAGTTTTCAAAGTAGGCGGGACAACACGACGGCGTCGACCAATCGCGTTTGAGTTCACCGTCAGACACCAAAAAGTAAACAGACTTGTTTTGATCTGTCACTAAATCAAATGTCGCTCTGCGAGTCATTTTACTGCGGATTCAGTGTCACGGCGGCTGATACAATGCCATAAAACGGTTTGTTTGTTTTTCTCACGAAGTCGTCTTCCAGCGCGTGTTTGTTTGGGTTGTTTCAGCGGGCAGCTCTATATTTATAGTGCGTTACATCAGCTAGCAGGCTAACCAGCTGATAGCTCGCTAGCTCATGTTTTAAGTTGGTTCGGGTAAGCAGCGGAGTGGCAGCTTGCGGATAATCCATCACACGGACCGTGTTGGTTAATACGGCTTTACGGTCGCTGAAAACACTGAGTAAATTTGGTTTAAGTGTGTAAATGTGTCTTGTGGCAGTGGCATCTGAAACAAGCGTAACCACCCTCTTCTAGCCGCTAGCCGCTCCTCCAAGCAGGACTCCAACTTTGTGTTTCACTTTTAGTTTTAAAGCATGTGAGGTTGCACTGTGGAGCACGCTCGTGCTGCTGGACAGACAGGAAAAAGGAAAGAAAAAAAAACAAAAACAAAAACAAGGCAATGAAGCCCGAGTGCGTCGCCATGGCTGATAACGGGGCGCTGAGCCCGATGGGGGGACGCGCTGGCTCCTCAGGCCGTCCGGGCCGACAGACGTACCGGAGTTCAGCCCACTTCCGCAGCGTGCTGGACGGCCTGCTGGCGCTCAGACAGAGCGGCATCCTCTTCGACGTGGTGCTGGTGGTGGAGGGTCGAGCCATCCAAGCCCACCGCATCCTGCTGGCTGCGTCCTGTGATTACTTCAGGTATGGCTCACTGAAGCTGGCCTTGTTGTTCTGTCATTGTTTTCCTCTTGAGTGCAAAAAGGAGCATTCAGATACAACAAGTAAAGGAAAAGTATGACAGAAAACCGACTCCAAGCTGGACAAAGTAAACACACATATCTGGTGAAACACCTAAAAGTTTAGCAAATAATCACAGTTGCATAACAAAGTTGAAGTAGATGTAAAAATGAGTCCAAGTGACACAAAATGATGAATAAAAACGATTAGATATGCTTGTTTATGGCAGAGCATTTTTTTTTTTTTTTCTGTGCCCAGAGGCTTGTTGTTTATTAATTCATGTATGTATGACTTTCATCTGGCTTTATTTCAAGAAACAAGTCACCAGTCCAAACTTAATGCACATGAATAAAAAGCACAGCAGTCTGTTTACAGGCAGTATCTACAGAAATAGCATTAGACTGAGAAATTCCCAGGCGCCTCCAGGCTACTGTCTCTGTAGGTTTGCATTTCTTACACACTAAAGCAGAAATTTAATGGTATTTACATGGTTTATCACATCCATCTGAGAAGAAGACATTGCGCAGGCTCGGAGCTTAGTCCTTTTTTTAACCAAGGTTATTCAGCTGCTCCTCAGGTAACAGCCTATCATAGACCAACACCGTCATTTGATAGTCAAATAAAACTTTTTACTACAGGTCAAAAATCAGTTTCGCTTCAGTGCACAGTTAATCAGTGTAACATGTGAATCACAAATGAGGTCCGATAAAGCAGACAAGGGTCAAACCTAGATCTGGAACTAAATCAGGACAAACGTTTAAACATCACAAAATCAAAAAGAGGCTGTCATGAGGAAGTAGATGGTTCAAGGCAGGTACGTGCAAGCAGAGTGGAGAGACAACAAGCCACACCTGACACAGTCCAGGGCCAAGTGAGATGACGAACTGAAATTAAAAGGAGACATCAATATGAAACTGCAACCAGGGAAAAAAGTAAACGACTACACCCAGGATGTGTAATCTTTGATTTGTCATGTCATTTGTTATTTTAACTGGAGCAGTGTGATTCTGCACCAAGTTTTTAAATCAGTTCATGTAAAATGAAAAACTTGAACTTGTTTGTCATTGCCAGACACAAGATTACACAATTATAGAATAAACAAAAATAAGTGAATGTACTGCCATGAGTCCCGTGACTGCCAGAAATACAAAGTCAACAACCACAGCTTCAAACACAACATCAGACTGGTTGAGCACCGATAGAAGTTTTTTTTTTAATTATGTAATTTGAATATTTATATCAGATCCACTCTGTCTGTAGTGCTCAGTCACGTGTGATTATCAGGTATATCCACCACAATAAATAAAAAAATCCTGAGTTCTGATGGCTTTCCAGGAAGCTGCATGCTTCTCGCTTAAAGAGCCACCATTCACTGGAGGTGTTAAATCATTATGTAATAACTTCACAACGTGAATAACAGTTCTGGGCTTCAGCAGCAGCAGAAGCGCAGCGACACAGATGACACCTTCTCCTCAGCGCACGCTGTGTAACTATCAGATGCAGACATGTTTAGTCCCGGTGCTGCGATATGGGGAGGCGTTCACTGACACACCTGCGCTTAACAGCACGCAGCTGTTTCTCCTGCAGGAACTGTGATCGCTTTGGCACGTGAAGCCAGTCCTATTGATCATCCCGTCACGCTTTAAACGCCCAAAACTTGCCAAACAACTCGCATGCTGGACGACTCTGCAGCATCGCTTTGGCTCGACTTTTCTGTCGGCGCTTACTTACTTGCCCGCTGACGTTGTGACTCAAACCTTTATGCCAACATTAAATAGGTCACAGATAAATATTCACACTCAGCTGTCAGTGAGCGTGACGAACCGTGGAGTCAATACATGACTTTAGCGGCGTATGTTGGTGGGATGGTGGTTTACTGTGCAGAGGTGGAAAAAGATTTTCTGCTTGTCTGCTTTGTGTCAGTGAATTCTTGAGCTCTGCTGCTGGTAAGTTGCCCCATAATCCCACTGTAAAGCCACAGCTGGCTAAAGAAGCAGCTCTGGCAAACCTTTTACAAATAAGCTTTTACTTTATGCAGCTGGACATGCTTTGTACCAGCAGCCGAAAGGAATAACAATGTGTTCAACAAAGGTTGAAGTCCTGTGAAGGTTTTCTGATCAGGAGCAATAATTCAATTTTCTTGTGTCATTATTTATCTATGATCATCTTATCTTATAGTCTAGTATTCAGCTTTTTTATTGGTTGGCAGTACCTTCCTGTTATGCACTAATAATAAAGGCAACGCATTTCTGCCTTGGTGGCTTAACGCCTGCTGCTGTAAACAAACTTCAGCTCCAAATTTGTCATCGTTTGTTTGTATTAGTTCTTGACAAACAGCTTTTGTGTGCATAACTTAATCCTCCTGCTTTGGCAAAGATATATATTTTTTGCACATACTGTGCACCAGTAAACCGTAACATTCTGACCTATCCCAGTATTATGTGCACGTCACCCTTTGTCCGTTGTACCCATCAAACAGAGATGTGTTGTGACAACTTCCCACCATTGTGTGTCACTTTATTTCAACATTACATCATGCATGGTGGCAACAGGCCAGAAATCAGAACCACAAAACACAAAAATCAGGGGAAAAGTGACAAAAGCCCACAAATTCTGCTTGCTGTTCTGATGTGCAAAACTGGTGCAAAATATATCCTACGTTAAGGTGCCTTGTTAGAGAAATTGTGTTATTCACTAGTTGTTATTGCAGTTTGTAATGTTATGGATTCGTGTCATGGCTGTACACTGCACATCGAGCCGTGCTGGTGCTCGGTACTGTTTTGGTTTATTGAGCAGAGATTGCGTGGTGGATCAGTGTCTTGTTAATGGGTCAACAGATGTGTTGATATATAATGTATAAAACCTCACTTCCTCAGGGGCATGTTTGCTGGAGGCCTTCGGGAGACTAAGCAGAAGGAGATTCCCATTCATGGAGTAACTTACAACGCCATGAAGAAAATCCTGGACTACATCTATACATCAGAGATTGAGCTGGACCTGGAGTGTGTGCAGGAAGTCCTGATCGCCGCCACGCTGGTGCAGGTGAGCTGCTGTTAGTCTTTTGCTCAGAAGTGTCAGTCATTGTGCAGTTTTGTTGATCCTGTTTTGTTTTTGCTGTCCAGCTGGAGAAAGTCATTGGCTTCTGCTGCGACTTTCTCGTCTCCTGGCTGGACGAAAGCAACATTTTGGAGGTGCACAAGCTGGCCGACCTGTACGGACTGCAGCAGCTCAACGCCAGGCTGCACTCCTACATGCTCAGGAACATCCAGACTCTGTCTCGGACCGACGTGTATCGGCAGCTTCCCGAAGAGGAAGTCTTCAAAGTCCTGAGCAGCAACGAGCTCCAAGTGAGCTGCGAGAACGAGGTGTACGAGGCGGCGCTTCACTACCACTACAGCCCCGAGCAGGTGGAGACTGACCAGGTCTACTTGCAGGTCAGTGAGAAGGTGCGTCTGCGTTTCGTTCTCGTCCCCGCTCAGCTCCGCTCGGCCTTCGTCTCACCCGCTCAGATTTGCGGTTAACTACGCCTGTGTCTTTTTTGACCCGAAGGACAACCTGAAGATGCTGGACGCCGTGCGCTTTTGCCTCATTGAGAGGTCGGTGTTGCAGAGGCTGCACGGCAGGCTGAACCAGTGTCCGCTGAAGGACTCGGTCTCGGCCGCTCTCCGCTACCACGAGCAGGAGGTGTGGCAGCCCGTCCTGCAGAGTCCGCTCACCCAGCCGCGCTCCACCTTCAGCTGCATCATGGGCTTCGGGGGGATGTTCTCCGCCTCCTTCGCCGACAGCGAGCACCTGTTTCAGGTTTACCACCCGAGCTGGAGCGAGTGGAGGACGCTCAGTGCGGCGAGCACGCCCCGCATGTCCAACCAGGGCATCGCCGTGCTCAACAACTTTATTTATCTTATTGGAGGGGACAAAAACACCAGTGGCTTCAGAGCAGAGACCCGCTGCTGGAGGTAAGATAACGGGGCCTTCTCTCTATGATGCGAGAATCCTCACCACTTCTTAAGTCTCACTGGAATTTAATTCCAACATCTGACTCATTTTTACATTTGCTTGGCTTTGCAATGGACAATAAACCGACGTATTTTCAGATTTCCTGTGAAGAAAAGCATATTTTCCTTGAAATCAAACCCGTGTGCTTGAATGGTGGTTGTAGTGGTCAGCATTCTCCGCCTCACAGCAAGAAAATCCCTGGTTCAGTTCCATTCCCTGAGTGTGTGTGTGTGTGTGTGTGTGTGGTTTTTAGTACTCCAGTTTCATCACACAATCTAATTAACATGTGTTTGAGGTTCATGGCAGAATCGAATGCCTGTGAATGTGTGTTTTCATGGTTGTCTGGAAAATGTCTGGAAGACTTCCCTCCTCCTGACAGTCGTGATCTAATCAGTTTTTTCTTCTGGCTTGTTTGAATGATTGACTGTGTAAACATGAAGTCCAGAAAACAGCCCTGCAGCAGTGTCTGGACAGTCGCTATTCTTGGGTCGGCCTGTACCACATGATCTCCATCAGCAGATGGAGTTTGCCTCGTTGTCATAGAAACACTTTAGGAGCACTCAAACAGCCGCTTCTTGCTTGTGTTGGTTTTACAGCTAAGATTAAGAACAGTTTCACTAAAAGGTGTGGTTAAATAATGGGTTTTTTTTTTTAATTGTCTGGCTGTGGCTCTGGTTGCAGTCCGGGTTGGGTCGCCTTCCCATCCCAGGGTTGACGGTTTGATTCCCGCTCGCTGTCCACGTGGGCGCGGTGTTCCCGATGGTGTGAGAGTACTTACAGTGTAGCCGCCGCCCTGCTGTGTGTGTGAGTGTGTGAAAAGGTTGCGAGCGAATGTGCAGGATCATGCGGCGTGCATTAAGACCGCCGATGCAGTGAAATGTTTACGTAAGTGAAATCCATCTAGACTGCCGGGAGAAAAACAGAAACAAGAATCTGCTAATCTTATCAACTCCATGCGCTGATGATCATGTGATGTGATCAAAGGACCCGAACAGCCGTCAAATCATATTCAAGACAGAAAGGTTACCAGCAGAAAACAGAACAGAATCAGGGTGCTTGCTTTATTTAGCTCAGACTGTGACTGACACTGGATTCCTAGTACTGTAAATAAATCCCCCAAACACTGCAGTGGTCTTCTGGTTACTCATGATGAAGAGAAACATTCGTTTTTAGGAACTGTTTAGAAAAAAATTGGACTATTAGGGGAAACCCGGGCACATAAACTGTGTGTATCTTCGCTGATAGGTGAGAGAGGTAATAACCGTGAGCGCAGGTCATGAAGGAACAAAATCACAGCCGTAAATTTGATGGCAGGAAAAAGGCAGTTCATAGATAGGAGTTTCTGTGCATGCAAAAACAAGTATAATGTCATTAAAGAGTATGATTATGGCGAGAGGTGTGTTGTTGATTGAGTTTTCATGCATTTGGGGAGATAATTGAAGTAAATTAAAGCAGCAGTTGCTGCTCTGTGGCGACATATAATATTGTAATTTTTGGTTGAAGTGTTATTATGGTTCAGGAGCGAAAAGAGATGTATGCTTTCAGTGATCCTGTTTTAATAGATAATGTGTTTTTTTGTTGTTGTTTTCTCTCATTTCCCTTCACTGAGCTTCCCCCGAGACGGCGCCTGGCCCTCCGGCGAGGCCCGTCTCCCACCGATCTCTCAGCTGATTGCATTCGTTTCCTTTCAGCTGGGCTCATATTAAAAATGGATCATTTGACGCTGAGTTCCTTTTTTTTCTGCCCTTTGCAGGTACGACCCTCGCTGCAACAGCTGGTGCTTGATCCAGCCGCTGCAGCAGCAGCACGCAGATCACTGCGTCTGCGTTGTGGGCGGCCATATTTACGCCGTCGGCGGGCGGGACTACAGCAGTGAGCTGGACTCGGTGGAGCGCTACGACCCGCACACCAACACCTGGGAGTTTGTTTCCCCCCTGAAGAGAGAGGTATGAAACATGAAGGAAGGAATGCGCGTAATGCCGGCTCTGTCCACACGGTGGTGCTGCGGACTCATGTGTTACTGCGTTTCATTCTGGTTTTCTCCCCAGGTGTATGCCCATGCTGGAGCAGTGGTGGATGGGAAAATGTACATAACCTGCGGGCGCCGGGGAATGGCGTACCTGAAGGAGACCTACTGCTTCGACCCCGCGGCCAATCAGTGGACGGAGTGCGCGGAGGGACCGGTGGGGCGGGCGTGGCACGGCATGGCGGCGCTGAACGGACGCGTCTACGTCATCGGGGGAAGCAACGACGAGCGCGGATACCGCCGGGACGTCCTGAAGGTACGGCATCACATGGGTGGGGGGGGGGCAGGGTGGCGGGACGGACTGATCAACAGGGTGAAATGTCTCCTGCTGTTTTTCACTGATTTCTTCTGGAGGATCTTTATGTCTAAACTTCATTTATTGGTCGTATATTGATGGACGGAGTCACAGCAAGAAATATTAAAGCTTCTAATACATGTTTTTTTTTTTTTTCAAATAAAATCTTTGTTCATCCAGCTCAGCATTCAGAAAAAAAATGTAACAGAAATGCTCATCATGCTATTTTTGAATCCTTTCTCCCGCTGTTTCTTTGTGTTTTTTTTTTCTCCGTCCCCTGTTTCCTCGTGTCACCTGTTGTCCTTTTTCCTGTCAGATTTTAAATAGAGCGTCCTTCCACTGTGTTCTTTGTCCAGCCCTGTTTACCTTTTCAGTGAAGGCCAGTGTGAGCGGAGAAGGCCTGAAGGTTGGACTTTCTGAGCTAATTAGATTGATTTCTGGGCGCAGCAGAGCAGCGTCCTCCGACAGGGGTTACCACTGTTTTGACAGAACTTTGTAAGTGTGGAAACTAATTAATGTCTTTCTCTTTCTAATCAGGTGGCGTGCTTCGACCCTGCAGCCAACTCCTGGTCTTTAGTGACTCCTCTGCCCGCTGGGCACGGCGAGCCCGGAGTGGCCGTGCTCGGCGGTCGGATCTACGTCCTGGGAGGACGCTCGCACGACAAGGGCAACAGGATGAAGTACGTTCACGTGTACAACGCCAGCGCGGACGAGTGGGAGAGCGGGACCGAGTTCAAGGACCGGGTCTCCGGGCTGGCGGCGTGCGTGGTGCTGGTGTCCCCCGCCGTCATCGCTCAGGCCCGGAGCTGGGAGCAGCGCACCAAGGCCTCATGGGAGGAGGTCGACATGGACGACTCGGAGGACTCCAGTGAGGACTGAGGCTGCCGCGCCGCGCCGAACACTCTCATGCACTTTTCTCATTCAGCACGCTGAGTTTTCTGCACTTTCTTTGTGGCATTGCTTCCGGTGGCATCGTGTCGTTTTTTTTTTTTTGCATGTTGATCACTTTGAGTGCCTCTGAACAAGAACACCATTCAGGACATTTCCACACTTCCTGTTCTTTCTCAGAACCGATCAAACCAGCTGTGCGTTCCTGTGTTTCACTGGAGAACGGTGTGTGTTCAGATCCTCCTCTGCCTGTTCAGACTGTCCGAGCTCGCCCTTCATCATCTTCTCCTCACACTGGATCTGCTTCTGCAGCCTAACAGAACTTTTCTACAATCAAATTACTTAAAGCGTTAAAAGAGTACCGGCTATGCAACAAACCCCCCCGTAGTTTGGAGTATTTTTAGCCACCTTTGGGTTTTTTTTTTCCTTTTTCACCACATGAGCGTCTACTTACTTTCGTCCCTTTGTCAAACTGAGCAGCTTTTTGATTTTTGCCAAGAGTTACACTGGATTTAATATCGCGCTCAAACTGCTCGGAAAACAATAATCGAATCAGAATTGAACGTTCAAACATTGTGCCTTTATTTGTGGTTACGTTCTGAGCCCGTAGGTTACTGTGCCTCTGTTATCGTCACTTTGTGAAAATGCAGAACTGATTCACGTTGGCGTCTGAACAAAACTCACGCTGCGTCGTGTCGCTGTGAAGTCTTGACATCTGTGTCCTGAAATCCAAACCGTTACTGTATCTTTAAGCCCCGTCCGTCACCGGTTATGGTTAAACTTATTCGACATCCAAAGCTTTGCTCCACGTCTCTTTTTAGTAACTCTTTTCACAGTGATTTATCGAGAAGAAAAGGTTAAATGATCACCATCACCACTCTGCTTCCTTAATTTGTTATTTAATCCAATACATGCAGGTACGGGAGCTATTTAAAAAGTTGGAAAATTGGAAGAATGCAATTTATTGGAAATGTTGTGAAACCATTATGCAAAATTAATGTACACATTTTTATTAAAACCAGAAAAGGGTACATGCAGTGTTTGTTGTGTGCATGCTGGGACGAGATTTTGGGTTTTAACAGCAATATTTATGAGAATTCATGAGCTGTGACTTTACAGGCCAGTGCAGTGAACACCTGGGTACTTTTCCGCCACGTCTGGACCTCCATCCTCCAGTCAGCGTTTATGTTGGATCAAGACACGGCAGCCGTTTCTGGGAAAGATAGTTCAGCGCTGCAGAGTTGCATGGACAAAGTTTGATCCGGTTTCTGAGCCAGTGCAGTGTTTAAGAGAGAACTTTGGATAAATCTCATAGAAACTTGTATCTTAATTGTTTTTTTGGCTCACCCAGAGGTTTCTGTTGTTGCCCTTTTGTTTAAACCAGCTCCGTTTCATAAATATGGAGTCCTCCTCACAGCTGGCTGTCTCCCTGTTTGAACTCCTGACGCTGGCGGCGGCTGCTGCTGCTGCTGCCTCGTGCCTTTTTTTATTCCACCCAGTCTCCACTAGTTCCTCTCCATTTGGCCGTAGACTCCATCAGCTTTATGAAGGCTGACTGCTGTTTCATCTGCATCTGTTACCCCCCACCAGCTCTGAGTGAGCGCACCCCCACCCAAACCCCCCCCCTGTTTCTTTCACACTATTGTGCCAGCCCCCAGCAACCAGTCTGCTAGGATGTGCTGACACCGGCTCTGGACATCCAGGATCAACAGTCGCTGGTGTTTGTGTTGCAGCCTTTCGATTGCGAGGCTGTAGTACCGCCCCGGGAGTACTCAAGACATATGTCAGGCACTTAACCAGGGCGGCGGCGGGCTGAAAACATCTGAGTGCGGGTCGATCTCGTGCTCTTTGCGAGACCATTATCGGTGCAATTAAAAGGCCCGTATTCGCCTTCGCTGCAGCGCTATGCAGATTAAACCCCGAGGAGTTGGGGACGTGTGAGTCGGGGGGACTTTTTGCTTAAGTGGCTGCTTTTATTCTCACTTGTCCAGCTGTGCAGGAGGAGAGGAGGCCAGTGGAAATCAATCAGGGACAAAGAGCGTCACCTGTGGATGGAGAGCTGGACTGCGGCCCTTTGTGTGGCAGATATTATTCTTCCTGGAAATCTTATTGAGCGGAGCGGTTTCCCCCTCCCGCCAGGCGGCCGAGACATTAAAGCAGCCCGGTGTTCGAATCACAACACCTCTGGTGCATTTCCAGAGCAACACGCATGCAGACAGTACAGCGCGTTTAGCATCACTGTGCATCCTCACAAAACAATGTTGATTCTGCTGCTTCGCCACAGAATAATTTACCCGTCTTTGCAACTCCTGGTCTTTGTTTTACAAACAAAAAACATTTAAAAACATTCCAGATTTAAGGCTGGTTTCCTCTTTGACACAGTTGCAGAATGTTTAATGTTAAATCTGCTCAATTTTATTGTAATCAGAGAAAAAGATAAATGATTCTTGATAGCTGCAAAAAACTGACCTAATTTTAAATCTATTACTAAGGGAATAAAAAAAAATCCCCTTCAAATGTTTGCACTGTGATGCTAACACAAAATTTTTTGGACATTTTTGAAATGAGAGCCTCATTTTTGGAGTTTAATTCAAAATCTCGTATTAATTCGAATACAACAAATCATTTTTCCCCCCAAAAAGCCATGATCAAGAATCTCTGGTTGAGTTATTGAAGTATATTAGTAAGAAGTTATGTAAAATAAATATACTGCTGATACATATAGGAAGTATTTAAGAATGTTGATGTCCAATGTAACTCACCGATTTTCCCTTTAAATATTTCTTCCCCATATCTTTCATTTGTGTTTTGAGGGTTTCAGGCATCAGGTTAAAACTTGAAGGTTTATGGCAGCTTTTTTGGTTTTTGAAGATTGGTTGACTGAACTGAAATCGTTTGCCCTGCGGTCCGAGTATCAAAAGCTTTGCAGAAGATGGTTTCCCGGTGGTGTAAATAACGTTCTCTTAACTGAACTAGTAATGATCAATATCCCACATGCACAGCACACATCAGGCCTCATGTTTATGCCTTAAGAAGACTCCAATAATTTATTTTCCACTTCACCAAAATCTTGTAAATATTTTCAACATTTCATTTCGTCTTACGGAAATGAACTCCGTCAGGATTCAGGAGCAGGATAGGGAATAAAGGATCCCAAACAAAACCACTTTCATGTCTTAATCAGATTTTTTTCACCCCCTTTCAGGCAGAATGATCTTAAATTTCCAGAGTTTTTTCGAAACGCCAGCTCCAGGGGGATCTCCTTTAACCTGAGCTTCATCTCTGCGACCTTCTGACCCTGCAGAGTAGATTCCTTTAAAGAGCTTTGATTTCTCCTCCTGTTTGAAAATGAACTGAAGTCTGAAGTAGAGTAAAAGGCTGCTAGATAATGAATAGTACTAATATAAAATCTCTATCTCACTACGCTCAGGCTGCTCCTGGGTGATGACTTCCTTCTTCCCCCCCACTTCCCCATCCTCCTCCTCTTCCTCCTCCTCCTCCTCCTCCTCCCTGCTGGATTTACAACAGTCATTAGCAGCTCATATCCACTCATGGCGGAGGCGATGAGCCCGGTCTGTGTTTTTCAGCTGTGAAAAGGAGCCAACAGCCCCCCATTTTCATGCTTTTTAAGGGTCATTGACATGAGGAACGAGGGGCTGTGTGATGCTTTATGTGCCGGTGGGTAAACCCCAGCAGGTGAGCCCCGAGTCGCGGTAATGCTCGCTCTTTAATGCATGCTGGGCCCGTCGAAACGACGGCGTAGTTCTCATTAGATCAACAAAGAGGAAATCCAAACAAACACCTCCAGAGGGTGTTCTGCTTATCAGGGCCGGCCAGGTGCAAAGTATGCAGATGTGCTCTCGCTGGCCCAGACAGCTGTGCAATACACTCATTCATTCAGGAAACTTGTGAAATGCAGATGAAAATCTCAAACAGGAAACGTAAATTTTAAAAGTTCTGAAAGTTTTGTGGGAATAATGTGGAAGAAAATATCAACGAAGGAATCAGTTTGACTTTATGTTACAAAATTTCTTACATAGAATTATTAGTTGTGCAGGTTTTCCTTCCTTTGTGAGTCTGCTGCCACAAAATTGTGTGTTAAAATGTTAAATCAGCTCATTTAAATCTGATTGTGAAATTACAAAGAAGAAAATCAATTTCAAACCATTCTCCTTCATGGATTTATTTAGACTTCACATCACAGCTTGAAAACAGAAATACGGTGCACACTTTACTCATCTTTTTTTTTTTTTTCTTTACAAAAATAATATATACAACTGGGTGCGTGGCACGGAAATACAAAATAAATAAACAAATAAGGACAATCAATCGCTTAGCGTGGTGATCCACACTTTGGCTGCACTCAGCACAATAAATCCTCACGGTCGGAACAGAAGACAGCAACAGGCAACTCCTTTTACTTTTACTTTTATTCTTCCACTTTCCATTTTTTTCATTCCTGCTTTCAGCACCCGGCCTTCAGCCTGTTCGGGACATGCATTCTCACGGCGGTGAGCGCTGCACCGGATGTCTGATCGCATGTTGCGGCAGCGGCGAACTCTCTCTCAGTCAGCGCCGAGCATCACCAGCAGGAGTAAGAAAACAGAGGATACTGGCTCCACTCGGCCACGTTGCCGTGGTGATACCCATGGTGCACCGCCTGCGTGGTGTAGTCGGCGGTGAGGTGGGGAGGCGGGGGGTACTGGGCCGGCCCGGGGCCGCTCCACTGGCCCAGGTGCTGCTCGGAGCTGTAGGGGCCGTAGATGTGGTGGCCGATCACCCCCGGCTTCCCGCTCTGGGCCACGGACATGTTGAGCACCCCGCTGTACTCCTGGGGACCGGGCAGGGCCTGGGGGCCGCAGTGGGACGGGCCGATCTCGTGCGCGCGGAGCTTGGACGACTCGTGGTCGGGCACGGTGGCGACGTCTGGAGCCCGGGACTCGAAGCTGCTGCGGCCCGACCCGCTGGCGCTGCTGCCGACGCTGGAGGAGGGAGACGGAGACTTCCCGTACTCGTGAAACCTGGACAGTGAAAAGAAGACAGTCATCGTTCTCTTCACAGAGACTCAGCGATCGAATTCAATGCAGGGTTTTAGCAGAGCTCACTTGTATGGCTGGTAAGAGGCCGGAGTGGGAACCAGCTGCTCCGTGTTGTACATCTCTCTGGCGTCCGCCCCGGCAGGAGAGCTGGTCGCCACGTTGTTCTCCCGCTCGGCTCCCCAAGGGGAGTAACGCTCCTCCTTAATGGCGTCCCCGACTTTCTTTTTGGGCAGCTCCACTTCCTCCTCCTCGAAGCCCTCAAACGATGAGGGGCAGAACTCTGACAGGATGAAAATTATCAGATGAGATTAAGAGTATAACACAAGAAGGAAGAGCTGCAGTCGGACGACAGGACTACCTGACGCTCTGTCCTCCTCGCAGTCTTTGCTCAACATGTCCGACGTCTTGCTCCTTTTTTCCAGGCATGCTGGGTTCTTGTTTGCACGTCTGAAAAAGAACAGAGCTCATTTCCACGGTTCTGCAAGCAGCGCCTTGATTACTGAATACAAAGTTCTTCAAAAACAAATGAAATATTTGGAAGTAGGGTAGTCTCTGTTCTCAGTATTTCCTTCCAATTCCCTCTTCCTCCTCATACTCCTTCACTGTACTGCCTCTTCTCTGTTTGCATGAATTTTACCTTTGTGCCTCTGAGTAATAAAAAAATAAACTCTCCACCAACCTTTTCTTATTAGTTCCCTCATCCCGGAACCCTTTGGCAAACGGGTTGTGGTCGATCTTCAGTTTTGTGATCTGCGGGAGAGGGCTGGTTAGATCAGGTCAGACATCAGCCATGCTTTGGTTCTCGTGTCGGTCTGCAGCGACAGAAGTGGACCTTGGTATTCTGGTACGCCGTGACCGCAGTGAAGGACGTCTCGGGGAACGTGAAAGTCTGAAAAACACTCCAGCGGACACTGAAGAGGTCGTCGGCCTGGACGATGTGGAAGCGCGGGTGGTAGCGATGCATTGAGTGCAAAATGATCTGCGGACAGGAGAATGACTTAGATTTGAAAGTTCTGGCTCAGATGATGCCGGTTCATTCAGTATGTGACTGTAAACTTTCTTTATATCACAAGGAAACGTTTTGATCGTTCTACTCACGTGTCCATGCTGGTCAAGCGTATTGTTGGTGAGCTTGAGCTTGAGGAAGGAGACGGACTGCTTCATCCAGTGGCTCCCCGGGGCCGGAGAGTCCGGGTGGAGGTAGGTCCTGCAGGGAGGCTGAGGCTCCGCTTTTCCTGCCACCTCCCACTTTTCTTTATTCCACTGTAGGAAGCAGACGGATAGTCAGTCTGTCGCAAAGCAGAGTGATTTACTGAAGAAGCTTCATGTTCTTCCCTTCCCACTGCGGAGGGGAGTGTGATGGCCGGCCATTACCACCCACAGAGGCAGGGGGTAGGCAGTACAGTGGGCTCCCAGCAGGGGATAGAAAAACAGGAAGAGATAGCACCCTTTGATGTAGAGGGGGGTGATAAAGAGGGGGTGTTTTGTCTGGGGTACTTGGGAATACCTACATCCATTTTGATGAATGAGTGACTGAACTACAAGTTAATAAAAGTTATTTCTTGATATTGGGGAACAAAAGGAAGAATCATTTCTGTTTGATTTACCTTATACCTGAATCCGTCCTCTGGAACCATGTCAACCAGTAAGATATATTTGGCGCATGGAATAAGCCCCGATATGTTCACTTTACAGTGTGGAAACATTCTCCTAGAAAAGCGAGGAAGAAATGACAAAACACAGCAACAATTACCCAAAACATTGTATATGAGCACACACAGAAAACACAGCAGTCCTGTACCTGCCCGATTTAGTGATAATCATCTCTGTCCCGATCTCATGAAAGGTCTTCCAGAGTTCAGGGTCTTCCAGATTCATCCTGATGTTGCTCTGCAGATACGCATCAGGACCGGCAGGCGTGGAGGAAGGAGGAGGGCCACTGAAGTTGGACTTCAAGTCTGCAGAAAAATTAAAATATATTACAGTGATGCTTTTCTAGAAGTAATAAAGTCATCGGGATAAAGTAGGATGCAGGTAAAAACATGCTAAATTGATTTAAAAAAAACACTGAGGGGAAACTAAAAGAAAACTTTATTAAATTGTTACTTCAAACTGGAGAAAGCCAGATTGTGCCCACCTCTGATGGACTGCATTCTTCAGGTCCAGTTGCAGCACAAGTAAAGACGCTTTTGCATGAAAGGCCGAAATACAATCCAACAGTGAGGGAAATCCAAAGTGTGTCTTCAGCTCTGCTTCGCGTCCTCGGCGTCCTGCCTCATGTGTGGAGGTAAAAATCCCGGCGCTGAAGAGAAGTCAGAAGGTCAGTCTGCTGCGTGGCTGCAGACTTTTGAGGGATGCTTGAGTCCTGCAGGAAGAGGTGACCATGACTTTTAAGGAGATCCCAGCAGTAGGTGGGGCCTAGAGAGCCATTGCCTGGCTTTGAAGTGGCACAATGATGAGTCGGTGTCCCGCTGTGATTGGAGGGTGCTGGAAATCAAAGAGACTTAACAGAGCCCTGATACCGTCCCCACAGGAAGGGGGATGGAGGAAATGCATCTTTATGAACTGCAAGGAAACTTTAAAACAAACATGGATGAATATCAGTGCAGATCAGATTTTGCAGCGACGCCGGCGTCAGTATAAATGTCTTTAACTCTCTCTCACACACACACTCAACCACATATGAGATTGCCATTTAGTGTGTTTGTGCAATGTAGTAAATGCCTGGTAAAATTCATTTGACACATCTGAGAGAAATGCAGTGGCGGGGCCGTTTAGATGGGTGATGCTCTGCAGTGTGTCCATCATTTTCTGCAACATCTGTTGCCTTTAAGAGGAAAATGGAAATTAAGAATGACTTTAATCTTAGTAATTTGATTTATTATTTATTGATTTGCATGACTACATTTACAGTTCTATTAATTTTTGGTGCTCTTGACAGAGGGATGACGGTGGGAGGGGAAACTCTGTAAACCTATAATGGTGTGATGATAACATGAAGTCCTTCCGCAGGTAACTTTCACCTGGGGGCATCCCCCACAGTCTGCAGGCTCTGCAGGGAGTGGTGTGTGTGTGTGTGTGTGTGTGTGTGTGTGTGTGTGTGTGTGTGTGTGTGTGTGTGTGAGAGTGGGGGCGGTGGGGGAGTTGTGTATTGAGGTGTCTAGACAAGCCCACGCTCTGACAGATAATCTCATTAGGCCGGTTTCCCCTTGAAGGAGCTGCTCTCTCCGTGTGGAGGACGCCCTGTGTGCAGGCAGGCAATTAACCGCCAGTTAGCACCACGAGCCCAAGTCAGCCCTGAATGGGACAGGAGGAGTCGCAGAATAAAGACCTGCAACAACAGCCAGGTCCGGGCAAAATCCACGGGTGTCACTATTCATGAGCCTGTCTCCGCCTATGTTGTACCACATCACCGCAGGGAAAACAAATGCTAAACGCCGCGGGCGTTAGCATAGAGGGAGGAACAAATCGAACAGCGGCTCCCCTCTCCTCGCGTCCACCGGCATAGAAATCTGAATGGGGGAGACTTTCATGTCTCAGTCTGTCATCTGGCACAGACACACCACTTCCGCTTGTGTTTCTGATTGTATTCTCCGTCCTGTGTGCTGCATACATACAATGGGCTCTGTAGGCGCAGCGCTCTCGCCCCGAAACACAAAAACACACAGGAAACGATTTTTACCCCAACTGTATGGACAACACGTTAGAGTGGATCGACTTTTAAATGCAGCGTGTGATACTCCGAGATGGTTTTCAGAGTTTATGAGACAGCGGGGCGCCCCGGCGAATCAGCCCTTAAGTGAAGACGAGGTGCCAGAAAACCTTTCCCGAGAAAGTATTGACCAGCTCGTTTCAGGCCCTCCGGCGGGGTCGATGTGGAAGAAAAAGGATCGCATTCAGATGTAATGATGCACTTGAAGATGCAAAGATCGGTGTTTGGATCAGCCTCCTCTAAACAGCATTGGCCTTGAGCGCTTCTTGAGCCACGTGAAGCCAGTTGTTGTCGAGGAGTTATTAATCACGGCTTCAGTGTCGCTCTCTTCACTTTGCATCCTCTGAGCCGGCCTGGGAACCTCCTCAAATTATTTCACATGGCTGAGAGGTCACACGGCTCCTTTCTCTCTCTCTCTCTCTCTCTCTCTCTCTCTCTCTCTCTCTCTCTCTCTCTCTCTCTCTCTCTCTCTCCCTCTCTCTCTCTCTCTCTCAGGGGGGTTGTTTTGGAAGAAGAAACGGCTACAAATTAAGAGATCAATTCTCTGTGGATGGCCTCTGCTGCGTGTCGGCGTTGGAGGAAGAGGTGTACGTTTCAGCAGCGGCAGCGTCGATCCCATTACTCAGTGAATCTGGAGGTGACAGGTGTGACCGGCGAAGGCCTCGGTGCACGGCTGGGGGGGACGACAGCCAGGGATGGAGCCCGGAGAACAGCCAGCGGATTTAGACGGGATGGCACATCAGGGAGAGCGGTCGTCTGGAGGGAACTGATAGGAGCTGCTGTGCCTTTTTTAATACAGAGCATTGTGTGCAAGTGAATTATCAGTGTAATCACATTACAGTAACCACTGTCTGATTCCAGCAGGCCCTCCCTTCCTCGGTCCACTCATAGATCACCTTCGGCAGGGACGCTCCACCTCTCAGGTGGAGGCCTTCGGCCATTTGCTTTAACTGCACCGATCGCTCTTGTGCTCAACAGTTAACAGCTGCCAATATACAGCCAGGGCCGGGGGGATCAGACGGCTCTCCAGCAGCCCAATAAAGAGCCCCCGGAGTGGACTGACGAGAAATCTCACACCTTTGGCTCACATTAGCCATGCAGCATGCCCTTTTGATGCTCAATTGGCCACTTTGAGGGGTTTGTAGAGATAGCAGGCTCACGAGCAGAAACGGCTCGATGTCTCCCCCCCCGACAACAACATCCTCACTTTTTATCATCTGAGCTGCTTTAGAAAAAAAGATTCATCACATCTTCAAACACAAACGATGTATTCTATCCACATAAATCAGTTTTTTTTTTTAAGGGATAACACTAGTTAATCAAGTTCTCACAGAGAAAGACCACAGAAGTCAGTTTCAGCATCACCTCTGACATCCCAGTGCTGAACTGAGAGATTCCTCCGTCCCATGAGGAGCTGGGGGCCGGCAGGCTCACATTTGGTCCGCCACATAAGAAAACAAACCGCAGATCTAGCTTGCCTGGCAAAGGGGGCAAATGACAACTTCACAGCACTTCATAAGAAACTCCTGGAAGTTGCTAATGAAGACTAATGACTTCCCTCGTGTCGGAAAGTTCACACCAGCGTGCACGAGCCCTTTGACCAGCTCCAGCCAGCGTGGTCAGCAGGGTGGTCCGCCAGCTGCTGCAGGTCCGCAGCTCCGCAGAGGAACTTCAGGAAGAGACCTTTTCACTTCCTCCAGCCTTTCCATTTTCTATGTGTAGGCCCCGGGTTCACAGACTCCTGATCAAACTCTCAGCAAAAACAAAGAAGTCCAGATAGTGGATACCGCAGGGACCGAAGTGTTTAGGAATTAAAATATGCAGGGAGGTGGAAGAAATGTTTTTGGAGAAAAATGAATTTGGAGAAGTGGAATAAAATGAGGTTGACATTGTGTTGAAGAGTGAATGTGATTAAATTGGTGGTCTCGCCTCAGTTTAACTATCCTCTTATGATGCTGCCTGTTCCAGTACTTGAATCAATACGACCCACTGGTCAAGGACTTTCTCTGGGAAGGAAAAGGTCCAGGATCAAGCTGACCAGGCTGTGTTTGACCAGGGATAAGGGAAGGCTGGCCTTACAGGACCCATGATTGTACTTTATTTCCTCTGAGATGGAAAAACTTGCCGTGCATTAAACCAGCCAGTGTAGCTCAGACTGGGCCGTTATGGGAAAATCTTTCATAATTTCACAATGCGGGAAATTCTTGAGGGAATGCAAAGGCAAATTTACACAATGTAAGATAATACAGAGATATAATTGTACTCCTGTGAGACTGAGGAGATTCGGCCACATGAATAAATCATTGTGTCGGAAATTTCAATATAACAGACTCTGATACACTGTAGGAATGTCCAACAGTCAGACAGTTCTGGATGGTTGTTTGTGACCAGGAACATTTGGTTCTTATGTTAATATCAGTCAGCAGGATGAGAGCTAAATTTCTTTCCTCTGGTATCTTTAGCTTGTCTAGTGGATGGACTGAGCGCCTTGCATGGCAGCCGCCTCCACTGGTGTGTGAATGTGAGTGTGAATGGGTGAATGTGATATTGCAGTGTAAAGCGCTTTGGGCTCTGTCAGTGCAGGGTAAAAAGAGCTATATAAGTGTAGTCCATTTACCATTTGTCTTATTCATGTTTTCTTCTCCTCCTTTGGGGCATCATTCACTCCTCGTAGTTTTAATGATTTTCGTTTGCATGTCGAGGCCCTGCTGGTTAAGATGCATGACTGTCATGTGCCTTTATCTTTTTAAAAAAATGCAGTAACTTATCAAGTATCTTAAGTGTTTTTTTCCAGTGATTTTTGAAATATTTTTCTATTATTGATAGACAAATAGCAATTATTTCAGACAGTCTGTTTAGTTACCAGTGAAGCTTGTCAGAGTTTGTGTATCTGATTGCTGCAGATATTTTTCATTATATAACTGATCTTTTTTTTTAAAATTAATGAAGTTGAAGCATTGACTTGAAAGCAAGAGAATACGTTCATCTTTAATCCTCCACGCTGAAATGTCTTCACAAACTCTAAATACACATAAAATTTACCTTGACAGCTGTTTTCTGCGCGTTGCTGCTTCTTGTCTTCGTCTTTTGATTCTTTGGTTTCTTTCCAGAAGAGGCATTACGGCGAATTCTTCACGGCTTGCTGGTAAACGTGCGGCAGCGCGTGCACGTGAGATAAACCACAACGCGATCGACTGATTTTACTTCAGCTGAGGTTCAGTGAGTCAATCACACCGACACATTTTAGACATTTAAAAAAGTAAACCCTATTATAAAGGGGTGGATCGATGTGGTCTGTATCAGGTGTGTCAAACATAAGGCCAGAGGCCCTAATGCAGCCCACCAAAACCCAAAAAAACCAGAGCAGAGAAGCAGCACATGTTTCTTCAATATATTTTTGGTTTGACATCGATAATGCGTTGAGTCCGGACAGAAGAGTTGGACTCCAGCAGCCAGCGGCCGGCTCACCCTGTCGGCTGCGGTACATTCCCAGAAGCTCAGCGGAACAATAGAAAAGTATCTTACACTGGAACAGAAAGCAAAAAAAAGAAAATACAAAACAGTTTCTCTTATCAAGGGTGATATTTTACAATTACTCGTGTGCCCTTTTTTTTAAAAATCAGTTTTAGACAGCTTTCAAGACACAATCTTTCTATTTATAGAAAACAATCTGTAAAAAACATTCGGTTGTCTTCCTCTGAGTTGAGCTAAATTTGTGACAATTCTTCCATAATTTAAATGAAAAAGGCATCTGTATAGGACTCTTCTTCAGCACGCATTAAAGTGACCATCCTCTGAATGCTCTCCCCGCCACACATGCAAGTCAATCCTCAAACCATCACAAATATATATTTGGATTGTGATATGTACAAAAACTAATTCCTAATAACTGAAAAGTCTTTTTTTTTTTTCCCCATTCAGATCAGTGCTGGTGACAGAACGTCTTTCCTGGTAAGAACTGTTCTTCTTTAGCTACAAATGCACACCGAAGAAAAACAAAAATATATAGGACAGAATATTACAAGAAATACAGCGTGTACAAAAATAGCACAAAGTTAAGTGCAAACTGAAAAACATCCCGAACGTTAAGTGTAAACATTTCCAATCTGCTACGGGTTCTGAGGCTCGTCGAACCCACGAGCCTCGGCTGCAGCCGATTGTCCGTGTGCGCTGGAACGGATGGCGTACCGACTCGGAGCGGCCTGGAGATGAGAGTCTCGTGCCGGGGGAAAGGTTTCGGGAGGAGGAGGGGGACGGCGGGCGCCTCGGATCGGCGCCGCGCGCGACATAGAAAAGATGCATAACGGTGGGACCGCCGGGCGCGTCCGGGGTGCGGCACGGCGAGCTGATGAGTGAGATGCAGGAATGGCACAAAACCGACATGCTGTGAGACTGAAGCCACACCGGTCCGCCGCATGCAGCAGGACAGCCAATGAAAATACTGCGTTTGATCAGCCTGGGAGTGCTTTGTTTTCTTCTAATGCACGTGAGGGAGCAGTAGCATGGAGACAGACGGCTGTAGTGGAGTTTTTCGGGGGCCGCCGCCGCCTCACACGTCCATGTAGTCGTCCTCCTCGTCCGACTCCTCGCTCTCCAGGGACGACTCCTGGCTGGACGTCTCCTGCACCTCCAGCGCCGGCTGGCTCAGCGTGTCCTTCTTGACCGTGGCGGCGGACTGGGAGGACAGGATGACGTTCTGTGCGGGGGCAGACAGCAGGGGGCGCTGTTGAACGTTAGACTGGGAGGGCCTCGGACGCGGGGCGCCGAGGCGCGGCAGCAGAGGGCATACCTTAAGTCTCTGCTTGGTCTCCTCTGAGATGCTGCCTTTGGGCGAGAGGAGGGTCGGCGTGGGCGGCGTCACCGTGATCTCCGGGGGGAACTTGGTGACGGTGGAAGGGATGAAAAGCTTTGGCATGTTGGGCGGGACTCGGGAACGGATCCGGCTGGGGTCTGGAAGCTTGGACTGCTCGCTGCTGGCGTGTTGCTGCTGGTCTGGGAGACACGGCGGAAAGCAGATCATTGATTATCAGTAACTACTGAAGGCACGCGAAAGCTGAATTGACCTTCGACCTTTCTGCGAGGGACTCTGACCTGGACAAGGCTGTGTGCTGCTACATGTGGCCGTTTCCTCCTGGAACCAGGACGCCGCCGTCTCCTGCCCCTGGGAGACTGTGGCCAGCTTCATCTGTTGGCAGAGGTGCGACTCCTGCTGTCGGTACAGGAGCCCCTCTGAAGGCTCCTCCCGCTCCTCTGTGGGCCCACAACAACATTCTGGTCATCCTCTCTGAAAAATTCATGTTTTTTTCTTCACAAATTACAGAACGGAATCCGACGTGCTGCCCAGAGAAATGTCCTCATGTCCTCAGCACATGGTTTCTTTCCCGTGTTCACACAAATAAAACCCTTTTGTCAGTGTGTGGTTTCATTTGTGTGTGTGTGTGTGTGTGTGTGTGTGTGTGTGTGTGTGTGTTGTTCATTAGACAGGTAGATGCAGTGAGCGTGCGAGAACCAGACTCCCCCCTGCAGCTTATAGAGCCACAAATATAAACACGAAATGATCCAATATGCTCTCAGACTCCTCTCATAACGTTGCCTTGGAAACCGTTACATAATAGATGCCGGTGCAGGGTTGCTTGATGCCTCCTGTGTGTGTGTGTGTGTGTGTGTGTGTGTATAAACAGAGTTTGTTTCTGCACGGTGGCCCAACTCCTGGAATTTGTAACAAATCCACAGTTTGACGAGAGGCGAGAGGAGAGAAGGGAGGAATCTGTCACCGAGGGTCTGTTTCTGCTGATATGAAGTGCTGATATGTGAACGGGTTACTGGAGAAGAAATGAACTCAAGAACTGGAATCGAACTTGCTGAATATCGATGTATCCTGAGTTTTGAATCAAGGAATTAAAAAAAAAAACAAAAAAAAAAAAAACTATGTGGCAAAGAGTCATGCTCAGTACTGCCACTGATTTAAACCACAGAATATTATTAAGAATTAAATTGATCATATTTGTATTAATCTGTTCTACATTACGTTTAATAATGACTTCATGTACATGGATTGGCTCCGAACTGCTTCTTCCCATGTCTCTCAGGATCAGCAGTCAGAAAGCTGATAATGACAATCATAAAAATATTCTATGTTTCAGCTTTTATTATCGTCATTGTTCCCTTAGAAATGCTGATTTTTAGTTTTCTCAGACCTGATCTGAAAAAGTCAAAAGTCGCTGTCAGGTTGTTTCTTATATTTTCTTTAACACTTCAGGAGTTTGAATTTAGTTACCAGCAAGACAATAACAAGTGACTAAAAGAGTAAGGAAAGGTTTTGGGAAAACGCTCAAGCCCTCCAAACTGAATAGCTCCTCTTAATGAGTCACGATCAGACAGAAGAGAAAGTCACTCCTCCCACAACTGGAGGAAGTTAAATGACCACAGGTGCTTCATGAAAACAAGTCAGAATTCAGACTGATGACAAGCAGATAATATGAAGAATATGCAAGAAGATATAAGTGAACTGGACATTCATGTCGTCTGAAACATGATGCATTAGATGTAGATCACCAGGGAAAACCCAGTTTACACTGGGATGGAACACAATTCCATTATTTTAGCAGAATGACAGTAAAGGTTGGGTGTAAACTGATTATTCGTGGTGATTAATGGCTTCAGTTTTGTTTTTTTTTAGCCAGAACCCTCCAGAAGCAGAAGAGCAGCCACAATCCAGGAGACGCTGCTTTCTAAAACTCTCGTTCAGGGACTGACAAAACCCAGAAGGCAGAACACAACCAGGCCAGCGCTGCTGTTACGTAACAGACCAGTGGAAGGCCACAGGCGCCCCCTGCTGGCCACATGCACTGAAGCACAACTCAGCTGGCTCCACTGCAAAACTCCATCCAAACAGCAAGGACTTTAACACAGCCTTCAACACACGGACTGAGATAATGAGAGCGGCTGAGCGTACCTGTGTGCGGCAGGAAGGCCATGGCCGCCGTCGGCGCCGCCGCCGCTCGCCGGTGCTGCGGCTGGTCCTGGAAGCCTGAGGTCGGAGGTCGGGGCAGCTTGCTCAGGGGCTCGTACGGCGCTTTGGCTTGTCCGTCCTGACCGGACAGCGGGTGGCAGGCGGGGTGAGCGAGCAGGACCGGCGTGGGCAGGGCGGCGGGGAAGAAGAGGTCTCGGTGCTCCTTGGCGTACTTCGGGGTGGTCGGGGCATCGCCTGCAGACTGGAGGAGACAGGAGAGGAGCGGCCGTCACGGCGAGGAGGAGGAGGAGGAGGAGGAGGGGCTGACCTCTGGGGTCCGTCCGCGACTTCAAGAGACTCGAGGAGGAGCAGTCGATACGACGCCGCACTTTGCTAACAGCACCACATCAACATTACCAGCCAGACACGTAATCAGCAGTGATCCTTCAGAGAGCGGCGGCGGCGGCGGCGGCGGCGTCCCGCGGGGGTCCGGAGGCTCACAAAGCCTGCCTGCTGAACGGAGAGCTGGGTGCCGGGAGGCAGCCTGGCTCTCCGACACACTGCGTCCCTCTGAGCTACTTTTCCTGGGTGTCCTTTTGAGGACCACTTATAAACACAAGAGCTGCACAAACAACCTGTGACAACAGCCGCCCTGCTCCCAGAGCCGCTGCCATGGCAACACAGAGGAGCAGCTAAAGACATGAATACACCTTCTCCAGTTCTCAATTTCATTTGGATGAAAAGTAGGATGAAAACTACTCTTTGTTAAAAAAAAATAATAATCAGATGGAGGATCTGCAGCCTTGTGTATGAAATGAAGCAGGAGCTGAAGGATCAGTTCTTCTACTCAAATCACAAAAAGCTCAATATTTTCAACTCTACCATAAAATATATCACAGACTCTGTTTAACGCCCTTTAATCATGTATTATATTTAATTTCATTCATTTTTTTTAAAAGACTACGTCAATTGCAACTTGTTAGTTTATAAATTAATTTATATTTCTAAAATCAAAGTTCTTAATGCATTTTTCAACCCGATTTCATTGGTCTGCTCTCTTTTCCAGATATCACCACAGCAACAGACAAGGTTTAACAGCAGATACACGTCTTGGGGTAGAAACTCGGGTCAGCCCACGATCAAAGTCAAGGATAAACTGCTTTTTATCATTTTGTCTCTGCAATGCTGTCATTTTAATTCAATAAAAGCACAGCACAGACTTTAACTGGCTAGTATTGCAGGAGGTAAAGCTGTGGTAAACTGACGTGACGCAGGGCCGGCATAAGACATGTGAGTTTTGGTTCTAGTACTTTTTCTACAACGCAATATAATTTCCAAAACCAATCTTTTGATGAGCCTAAGACAACATTAAGGGTAAACAATACGCTCCGTCACAACGGGCCCGCTCTAACAGATGCGGTGTGGAAGTACAGGAGCGTTTGGCAATGAGCGAGCGCTCGTACCGCGTCTCGCTGGCAGTCAAAGTCAAATTGTGCTCTGAATCACAGCTGCGTGTGATGAAGCTCCCCACGGGATTCACGCAGCGCAGCACGGGCGAATCAAACAAACAGAGTAGCCTTCCAAAAAACCTTAGACAGCGGCCGCTCCGAGCTCCCATGATTCACTGCTCATGAATTAAACATCGCCGGCAAAGACACCAACAAGTCAGCTGGACTGCGTGGCCTGGAAAAACACTGTACCTGGGAAGATTACAGTACACAGCGCTGCGCTGCTGCGTGTGTGGGTGTGTGTGTGTGTGTGGTGCATTTTGGGTATCGACTGAACAGAAGTTCAACAATACAAAGCAAATGATTGTTCGCCATGATCCAGATTGAGCTGCGAAGCAGATTAGAGCAGCTCTTAATGCTGCGTCGAGGTCTGGTCCGCTTTCAGACAGGACGACCAAATTGAATTAAAACGCTGCAGAAAAGACGGCGATGCCGGAGCTTCCTGGGCTCAGACTCCTTGATGATTACAGCTTAAATAATCCTCAAAGTCAGCCGAAAAACAAGTGGCTGAAGTGGCGATTTTCAGCTAAATAAAATAAACTCCTAAATTTATAAAAATATGGAAACAAACCGGACAGAAAAGAAAACGAGGGACCCAGTCTGAAAAGAACAACGTGTGAATCTGTAAGCAGGCAGGAGGTTTCCCCCCCCCCCCCCCCCTCGTCCTTCAGCTGAGCTCTCACTTTCCCGCCACATACAAGGGCGACCACATCCTCACATGAGTCAGCGGCACATTAATTACACGTTAACTGCAGTTTGAAAGGACTGCAAAATGAGCTTTTGTGTAATCGCGCCACATCTTTTGCAGATCTTGGGCCCACAAGAGCACCGAGCACCACATGCAGGCTAATTTTATCAAACCGACAAACAAATCAATAATCCCACATTCAGCTGGCAATTAAAACAGCAGCCGTGCCTACTAGACAGTCAAAAGGAATTTTATATATGAACTTTTAGATACAAGCAGGCGTAACAACCTGACAATCTCCAAACACTGCAGCTCTTTCAGGCTGTTCCGGTCTGCAGGGGTCAGTATTGATCAAAAGTGGTCCGGAGAAAGAATAGAGGGGGAAACTCGTCGTTTACCGAGCCTCAGTGGTGGCAGTGAGACGGGCTGCTGCAGAGCTTCATGCTGGTGTCAGAAACCCTGTGGCTGACTGGTGTTTAGTGTAACTTAAAGGTGCATTAAGGAGTTTTTCAACTTTAAAAATACTTATTTTCCACCATAAATATGTTCAATGATGTGTACAATGTGCCCCGACATATTCATTACAAGTACCTCTAACAGCGCTAAATTGTCACTTGAAAGTCACAGTGCCGGTCCGGCACCAGAATTTTTTTGGGGAGAATTTCAAAGGAATGACGTAATGCGCGTTCCCGCTGGCCTGACTTCCTTAGGTTTCGTTTTGTTTGCCATTACTCCGCCAGATGCTTAGCGAGCAGCAACTGAGCAGTATGAGGATGGATCTTCCAGAAAGTAAGAAAAGACCGGCTTCTAGCGCTGCCACAGCTCCAGCACAGACCCCACCAGGCAGGAGAAACTTACATTTTACTGGAGCGCTACTAAAAGAGCGAGGAAGGAGTTCCCCTCTTCGGTGCACGTACATGGATGCAAGCCACAGACAGCGTTTCGCTAAGCTGCAGTTACGCCCAAGGCCTGCAGGGGCCGCTGCATCGCATGAAACTTAAAAACTCCTTAATGCACCTTTAATGCAAGGAACGTTTTTTTTTGTTGCATTTTCTAAATAAAGATAGACAGAAACTCGGAGCTGAGCTAAGAAATCTGTCTTCAGCACTGGGGGACTTCCGGCCGACACTGGATGAGCGATCACCTATGAAGACCAGCATCACACTGCAAAGCATTGTGGGATTTGCCCACTGATCGAATCATAAGATTTATATGATGCATATCGAACCAGACACCAGTCTAATCACTTTATTCACGCAAATGGGAAAAAAAAAAATCTGGTCACTTAATCAGGGGGAATTCAATCAGACTGGAAAAATATTTCCATGATGTAAATAAACGCAGCTGAACGAGATTTTCAATACGTACATGAGTTTTTTTACGGACGTGAGGAATCTGGTTTGCTGTGATGCTTTGGAAGATTTTTAAAAATTTTTTTCAATGACAACCCGCTCAGTGTGCTTCACAACTTCTCGTCATGATCCCGAGGTACAGAGAACATCACCGTGACAACGAGATGTGGGAAGAAAGACCCTTGATGACTGTGTGGGCAGGAGGAGGGATGAGAGGAAGTGGAGGGGGGGGGGGGGGGGGAAGACGGACACCGACACCGACTGAGACAGAGCACACAGGGGATTATAAATCAAGACGATGTCCTCAATTCATGAATTCAGAGGTTTCTGACACTTCGCTCTGTGCTTCTCGTTCGTGTAAATGAGCAAATCACATGGATAAATACGACGACGAGGAGTTTGGCGGCTGCGGATCGAGGCTGAACGGGCAACAGGGAACATTCACACCACACTTTGGGCTATCTTTAGAGCTGGCAGGCTGGAGCAGGTTCGACTTCAAGGCGAGGAATTGCCAAGTTAGTCATCGTCCGATAAACAACGTTTTACTACAGATGCTGAATATCTATCGTGATCTACAACAGCGGGTTATTATGAGCGGGATGATTTGAGCTTTGCCGTTAACGCTCCGTGCGCCATCCTGCAGACAAGACTGTAATTAATCCTGAGTGCGGCGTTTTTGTGTCAGGGCGGTTGTGCTTTATCAGAAATTACATGCTTGGTTAAGTGTTTTCTCACGATGTTCAAAAGCATAAAGCTAATTTCATGGCAGGATTTTTCCTTTAGAGTCTTGAAAACAGTGTAATTTAAGTCACCAAAATCCCGCCCACATCCCGTCGTCACAAACTGGAGAATAAAGCCTTTAATCGTTTTGCGAGTCCAGTTTGATTATAAAAGAAAAGGGTCTTAGGATGGAATAGACCGGTAGTGTAGCGTGGATATAAATGTATTTTTAAAAATGCCGACTCGACTGTGAGCTGCTGGAACAAAAGGGGAGATGAAAACAAAGATAATCCGGCAGAGTTCCACCGCTTTACCTGTCTTTGGGCAGACGTAGCCAACTGGATCTGGCAGAACTTCACAGCTTGGTCCAGAGCAACGTCCTCGTCAACCTGAGGCAGGAGAACAGGAGGTAAGTATCACAGCAGCACATTCGTCTTGAACGTGATATGACTGCTTTAAATGTAAAAAAGATCTAAATCAAGAACAGTGACTATAACTATCAAGGATAAATGTATAATAGATGCTCAATCATGAGCGTTTTCTTTTTAATGACCGTTTTTTTTTTTTTATTTATTTTGAAAAGCACTGCCTCTCATGCCTGAATCTGTGAGGAGTTTTATTTGAAAGCATAAAGACGGACTGATTTACACAATGAAACTTGAAGCCCGCCTCCTGTATTTGGGACATTTCACCACAGGCATGGCGTTCCTATTCATGCCATGTTTTTATCTGGACCTGCAGACAGGTAACCTTCCACAAAGCTTCAGCATCCATTCAAAAATAAAAATATCGCAACACGTCAGACTTCGGCCACACAAAGTGAAAAAGTAGATCTCCAAAAGCTCTGCCTTCTGCTGCCTATTCAATGACCCAAAACAAGGCCATACTGCATACTGCGCCTCCATCTGGGAAACTGTTGCCGACGTCGGCTGATGCCGAGCAGCACTCATTGAGAGTTATTTCATAACGAGGCACTAAAACGCAGTTTTGGTTTCTAAATGCTGATTTGAACAACGGCTTATCAGTAAATGCGAAGAGTTTCACCGTGTTAATTAACTCTATGCTGTGAAACAGAGGAAGAAATGCGACTCTCTTGCTGAGCCGGTGGGATTTCGCCTGAGCTCTGGCCTCTGATGCACAAGCTGGGTCCAAATTGAGGCCCGGTTCAACGGCCGCGTGTGTGTGGGAATTTGGCGAGCTTCGCTCCAGCGCGACGCCGCACTCTTTAACAGCTGAACAGGATTACTGCGGCGTTCCCTGCAGCAGCCCCTTAACAGCGGTTCAGGGACCCCCGGAGGGAGGGGTTCTACAGCATCCTCGGCCGAGTTTTTAAATTGGACCAATTGTTACACAGACCGAGTCGAGCTTCACTGCGTTATGGAGGACCGCCCTCTGCTTCCATATCAAATCCCCTGCAAGCCTCATTCAGTTCATACATATCTGCCAGCGTAGGCCTCTCACACTCATGCCAGGAACATGATCAGAAAGAGGAAAATTCAGCATCGTGAACTTACATGGTCATTATTCTGACTCAGGGTCTCAGATTACTGTGTTAGAAAGGTCAGGAGGTAAAACCTGGAGGAACTGCTACACCGTGCGCTTGACGACAGCAGAGAAATGTCATTGGAAGACATTCTGAAACAATAATCTGAGCAGTCGAGCGTGGAAAAACTGCTAGACATGATGTGTAGTTGAGTTTCTTAATGGGGGAAAAATTAAGCAGCTTTAATTTCTCACTTGTTACTTTGATGGGAGGAAATGTTCTGTCGGTCTACAACGCATGATTTAGTGAGACTTTGTTGCAACACCTTTACAACGAAGCAGAAGAAAAGATGGCGTACTGTGATCAGCAACTAGCAACCGTAACAGGAAAGGAGGCAAAATGCACCTGTGAAGTACAACTGTGCACGAGCAGCAGACTATAAAACCACAAAATATCAAGCACGGAATCGTGTGGGGCTTTTTGAGAAACCTCCACATCTATTAGCTGCGCGATGTGACAGGAAACATGTCGAGGCTGGTTCTGGCAACTCTGGTATGGGTGGTGCTCACGAAATGTTTTCTCAAATAACACTGGAAAAGACTAGCAGCTCCAGAACCTAAAAAAAACAAAAAACAAAACAAAAACTGAATTGTGTTAAGGGCCAGCCTCTCGATTCTAATTTATTGTGGTTGTCTCTAACTCGGTAGAGATCTAACAGAGAAGCAGACATCCTGTGCCTGTGCTGTACTACAAGTCCTATTTATTGTGATCTGACAGACTTTTGTGTCTTTAATGGTGTTATGCTGCCATATCTTTTTATTACTGGTCTAATTTATTGTAAAAACTGTTGAATTGGACAGTAGAAAACTTTCAATTGCTTGCACGTAAGACTTGTATGCAGAATTAGAAAACGCTTGGTAAATATAATCAAAATGTATCGCACTCAGAAGAAAAAGAAAACCAGCAAAAGTGAGTTTGCAACCATCACAGAGCTGCTGAAGCAACAACCGAAAGACCGAAGTCAGAGGTTTGATTTAGGTCAATGAGAGTGAAACGCCGGTCTGCTTTACACCCGATTTGTCAGAATGACTGAAAGCAAAACGGAGGGAAAGTCCCCGTTTTTTTTTATGTGGGCGTTTATGATTCAACAAAAACCGAGCTTCTCATGTCAAATCATTTTCGGAGAGCTCCCGGCTGATCATATGTGACTGAGCAAAAAAAAAAATCAGACAACAGAGATGTGCGTGCGTGAATGCAGAGGTTTGGGACGACAGAACATCTGGAATGAGGTTTACCTGCTTTATGAGCATGTAAGTCTCAGACATGATCTTCTCAATGCGTCCCAGGTCATAGGTCATGACCTTCTGGCCTTGCTGCCACACTCTGTAGGCATCGAGCAGCAGGGTTTTTCCGGACTCCACGTCCTCGAGAAGTTTCCGTTTCCTGTTTGGTTTTCGTAGTGAGGCCTGATCCGCGCCGCCGGCTGCCGCGGTGACCTTGGGCGCCGAGGCCTGAAGCTGCTGCTGTCGGGAACTGATACTCAGCTCCTCCAGAGACAGCTCTGGTGTCCGGCTGCTCTCGGCCGCTTTGTGCTGCGGCTCCATGACGCTCGGGGAGGGCTCGGCCTCCGCTTGGCCGGCTTGAGAATCTGTGGCGTTGGAGGGCCTCCTCCAGGGGCCAGTGTCCGTCTCCATGGGCTCCTCGGGCCCCGCTCTGTGGCCCTCGCTCCCGACAGCGTCCTGAACCTTGCTCCCTTTGTCCACTGATGGCGGCGGCGAGGCGAGCTGGGCTTGAGGAGCGTCCCTCGGCGCCGTGTCGGCGGCACACGCTCCCTCCGTGAGGCCGGGCTTCTTGGGCAGAGCATGCTTGCCGTCCTCTGAGCTGGGCCTGCTGGATGTGTCTGTCGTGGTCATTTCCCCCATGGAGGGCGCAGGCGCTTTAGGAAGCTGCTCAGACACCTGAAAGAGAACAGGACCTGTCAAAACACGAAGTAGGTGCATGCCAGGCTTCTCAACCACTGAGCGGTTTCTCTGCCGTACGAGTGTGTGTGTGTGTGTGTGTGTGTGTGTGTGTGTGTGTGCGTGCAGCGGGCGGTGCTTGCTTACCCCAGTCAGACTATTCAGATTGTCCTCCAAGACTTTAACAGTTAGGAAAAATGCTCTCTTGGCCAAAACCTGACGATCAACATCCCGTAAATACTTCCTTCACGGGAGAAAGAAAGTGAGAAATGAGGGAAAACATATATATAAGACATGAAAGAGACGAGAGTGAGATAGAAGAGGGGTCCTTACTTTCCCTGATCAGGGGTTCTCTGCAGCATGAATGAGACTTTCAGCAGAGTGTCGTGATCCTTAAGCTGAGACAACACCTCCAGCAAGAGCACAATGGATCGGTTCATATGAGAGGCAAAACTTCCCGGGCGATCAATCTCATCTACTGGAATACGCCAGATGCCCTGAAAGAGGATAGGAGGGGAAGAAAAAAAAAAAAAAAGACAGAACACCAAAGAATCAGACCTTCAGTTTTAATGTTTCAACAAAATCGCCATCCAACAACCGTCGTCCATATTTCCTGATACGGACCACGGGGTGAAAAGGGAACAGCCGCAACATAAACACGCCGCCGACGAAATGATTATAGAAATAACACAAGCAGCCGATTGGTGAAATTGCAGCACTTGATTCAAAATTGATTAAGGAGGCCGAGCGGTCTCCAGGAGCGGGAGCCGCTGCAACACCTCAACCGTCCAATTTAATAAAGTTTGTGTTTTTACGACTGAGTTCTGCTCCCACTAGATTTTTTTTTCTTTTTTCAAGAGCCTGTGAAGTGTAAAAACACATGGAAACAAATAATGAATAGAAGGAAGAAAAAAAAAAAGACTGAAAGAATGGCAAGAGAAATAAATGTGAGTGAAACACATGGCATTTAAAGAATAAACCCTAATGAGGGGACGGAAAGGCTGCGGGAGGAGATCTTTGCGGACAAGCTGGCCGTGTAAAAGGTGGGCAGGAGGGGGGCTCGCTTTCTGGGCACACAGGATAGGCAGCCTCATTAGTGCTCAGCTCTGTCCAAGTCCTGCAACAAAACAACCAGCGAGCTGCCAACAAACACAGAGGAGGCGTGTTTTTGATGGAGGAGTCCACCTTTCCAGCGAGCACATGTCCTCTCTGCAGGTAGACCGAGCGGAGGATCCGCACGCCGGAGCCACTGATGCGAGTGCAGATGGTGGCCTGAGCGGCGCACGGCCCTACAATCGCAAAGCACGTGGCACGCCGCGCAGGAACAGACTCGAGGAAACGTGTGTGTGAGGCAAAACAAAGATGACCATATCGGGACGGGAGCAAAAACAAATGAGACGGCTCTATCAGCTGCTGGAGGCATGAGGAGCGCCGGGCTCCTCCGAACAGCCAGCTCCAGACTGTCAGATGGCATTTTGAAAGCCGAAGGAACCACAGAACAAAGATTTAAAAAAAAAAAAAGGAAAGAAAAGCCTCTGAAAACAAAGCACATTCCTCAGGATGAGCTGAAGAAAGTGTCAAACTGCTGCTCACAAGCGAAAAACAAAAAACCCACAATCTTTTCTTTAAAGAATGCAGAAACTGTAGGAAACTCATGTCATATTTTTTGTTACTTAGATCAGAATTCATTCAATTAATCCAATGTTATCATGTGAAAAGGTGCACATATGTATGCATTTAATATAAATGCATCAATATTATGATATGATGCAATCTGTCGGGGCTCGGGAGGGTTTCAACCTTTAAACGCACAGATTACAAGAAAGCTGCCAACAAGTTCCCTGTGATGCTATGGGGGGTGGGCTTTGCTCACTTAGGAAAACATCTCTAATGGAGGAGAGTTGTTCTTCATCAGAGAACCGTCCGGCCACCGCAAATCTGTCTAAGGGAAGCAGAGCCATGGCTTTGCACAGATTATCATTCAGCACAACGGCTAAAGCAGATTTGTAAGACTTTAACTGCAATAATTTTAAGCATCTTTTTCCCCCCCTTTTTTTGTGTGACAGGAAATATGACCATTGCTTTATCTGCAGCGGCAGTTTTGGCACAGCTGTGGCCAATGCATCAAGCAAGAATCGGGGATTAAGATGCAAAGAAGGGATAAACGTCGGAAAATATGATGAGAATCGTTTGTTTGAAAAGACCGAACAACAAATGAAAAAAAAAACCCTCTTTGGTTTGTTTTCATGTTTAAAATAGCATCACGTGATAGTTGTGGGAGAAAGAGAGAGGAAAAAAAACTCATCGAGTAATTTCTTCAAGTGTTACTAACAGCCGCAAAAGGAAATGTTTTCACCACTTTGCAAGGAAAAGAGGAAATGAAGAATAACTGATCTTAGTATGAACGCCCTCACAAAAAGCCACTTCCCCAACATTATGAAAAGACTCTGATTTATGGTGTTTCGGACATCATCTGCAAATGAGTAAACATGCCAATGATAACAGGAAAGGCACAGGCCCAGAATAGCAGCCACAGGAAAGTTGCTCAAACCACTGTTTGCGTGTGTTGCAGCAGGCAGCAGTCGCTTCTACATCTCACCTGCAGTTACAATCTCACTGGATTCAAACTTTTGAGGCTAAAATCAAGGGAGAAATCAAACATGGCTGCTTGTAGACCATTCCTACCAGCTTCTAACAACATTCTCTTTTTTGATGATTATTTACTTCATGATGTACATAAACTAGAATTCAGGTTTCTGTAGAAGCGGTTGAAAACACTTTTTTTTTTTTTTTAATATATCAAACAATGAAAACATCAATGCTCTCGGTACAGCCGCAACAATCATGAAGTCAGAAGGAAGCAGAGAAAACAACTCACCATCACCAAACAGAGCTACTCCACGGTGCCTGTGCTAGTACTCTTTTTTGGGCAGTTTCCTGCCGGTGGCGGCGGCGGCGGCACCAGCAGCCCTGACAGCGCCTCCACCCTGAAAGCGGCTCACGATCAGAGAGCACGGGGTGGGCTGCATTTGGGTGCGAGGGCAGCGAGAGCTGCTGGAGCGCAGAGGAGGGAAGCACAGCTGCACATGGCAGCAGAGGAGCAGAGGAGGGGAATGGCAGCTGCCTTTGCGGGAGGAGACACGGCGCTGGAGTCAGGGCAGAGAAACTCAGCGTGCCGCTGACAGACGAGCTGACTCGGTCCTCTCCTGATTTCAAACCCTGCCATCTCAAAACAAAAACACCCACGCACTCTCTCTCTGCTCTCCCCTGACCCCAGCCTGCTGGAGTCCTCCCCCTCCTCCTCCTCCTCCTCCTCCTCCTCTCGCACACTATACACAGCTTCCAGCCAATCCTCGCAGGCCTTTACCAGCCAATCGCAGGCTCCTGGAGAAACTCCCGCCCATTAGTGAACACCCACACAATACACACACAAACAGAGGAGTGAGAGAGTAATGAGGAAAAAGAACGAGTGCAACAGAGAGAGGAGATGAGTAGAGAAAAAAAAAAAACAGCCAGGGGGAGGGGGCGAGCGTGATCATCCTATCGACAGAGCAACAGGAAAAGCACAAGAGAGAATAAACTGGCTGAAAAATGGATCCACTGTCGGCCTGTCACTGCACCGAGATGGCAGACCGACAACAGAACAAGAGCCGCATAACTACAGGGAGAAGGTCTGAGGTGTGTGTGAGGAAAGCCCACCTTAGAAAGAGAAAACATGGTGCCTCCTGCCTGCAAACATCTCCTCACCTTCTTCTCTTCAACTCTGGCTGTGCCTCTCCAGCTGGCCACCAAAAATATACCAAGCAAACACACCTTGTTTTTCCTGTTTCCTGTTGTGTGTGTGTGTGTGTGTGTGTGTGTGTGTGAGGGAAAAAAAAACCCTGCTCAAAATATCAGGCTCAACCAATAACAGAGCAGAGGTTGGCAATGAGAGAGAGAAAAAAAAAAAAAAAAAAAGCCGAGGCAGTCTGAGTAAACCCTCCCACACGCAAATCCAAATATCAACCTCTAAAAAATGAATTCATTGGAGAAGCACTCCTCCTCTAAAAAAGAAAAAAAACAAGGTTCTCCTTGGTGAGGCTCCACCTACGGCACACTGCCCAGCTGAACACTCCAACGTTTGAGTCATACATCAAACCCAGGAAAGTAATGCAAGTGTAACTCTTCCCCAGAAGACTGTGTTAACTTAACAGAACAAGACACCGAGATCTACCTACGAGCAAAGGCACATTTTTAGGCAGTTCGACTGGAAATGAATGCTCACTCACAAATAAACAGGCCTGGTTCAAACCAAGCTGTGTGGAGAGGAGCGAGACAGGCATGGATTGACGTTCATCGGAAAGGCAGCAACAAGGAAAGTGTGTTTTCTCTGGAGATTCATGGAGAGCGATCCTGTGAGTGGGAGGAAGAATATGTAAGCAAGATATCTGCCTGTGCCGGGCGGGGCGGGATCAGGAGGCGGCGACGCCGTGCCTGCCTGAGTGAACACACAGGGACTCCTCACGACTACTCGACAGGAGCGGCGAGCGGCGAGCAGCACGGGCCCGACACGCCAGCAGCAGAGTCATTAGATTCAGCCTTTCTGTTCGCTCACAAAGGCTTTCAATAGCTGTGATTAAAGAAAAAAAAAAATCAATGTTACAGTAACTCAAGGTGATTCCTAATAGCCTCCAAGGCCCGTGATGAACTATTAAACTATCACCTGAATGTCGGAGTGAGAGGGAAAAAAAAAGCACCCTCAAATGAAGAAATCCTTCAAATCACGGAAAATGCAAGATTGATTTCATTACCTTCCCTTTTCTTTTTTTTACTACAGCAAGCAGCTGAAAAAACAGAATAAGAGAAGCAGCGCAGAGTGAAAGCCAAGCCTTCAAAATAGTAACACTGGTAAATAAATACAATGCATGGAAACTGCTGACTTTTTAATAAATTAATTAATGCTTTTGAACTCCAACTGAGTCATGAAGCAAGCCCAGTACCATGCATACAAACATATTCCTCAGTAAGCATGGCTCAGGGAAAACAGCAGAGTCAAAACAGCCTCTTTAGGTCAGATACATCTACAACTGGCATGCTGTAGCAAACAAATCCTCACCTCTTGTAGCTGAGGCTATTTTAACTTGGTGCTAAAAGATACCAGGAAGTTCATCTGAAAGTGGACAATCATGAACTAGAACTTCCATCCTACCATCGCCGATATCTCTTCAATCCAACAGGCAGGAAGAGCCGGAGCGGATCTGGACCAACTATCAAGGAAGGATCCATCCAAAACAGATCAGCAATCCAACAGAGACAGCACCATCATGATCACGTTCACGCCGATGATCAATTCATTAGTTTGGAAATGAACCCCTCAGGCGTGTGTTTGGAAAGTGGGAGCAACAGCTTGGAAAAATCTCATGCACACTAACAGGTGCTGTTAACACTGAGGTCCATATTTAAAGAACAAACAAGGAAGTGACCCGTCGCTGTACTGGATTCGCTATGATTTGGCTACGACATCGTCACTATGACGGCAGTTCAGAGTCCAGGTGGCGGCAGTCAGAGCAGGAAACGGTTTTTTTAGTGTAAACATGAGAATATGGATGTCGGCGTATCAATAATGTATCGTTACACTGTAAACTGTACAACACCTAAAGCATAATGCAGTATTAATGATTTGTCCGTATCTTTGACTCCAAAAATAACCCGGACTTCATCGAAAGCGTCTTCATTTGAAAACAACTGCACACCTAAAATGACTTTATGATCGACGCAGAAGTGAGTCGGCGCTCCTTGAATTCACCCGAGCCGATGAATTATGCAACACCACCTCATCTGGATGGTTTCTTTACAGCAGTATGTAGGTTATTTGATACTGGCCCCGGTTAATGTAGCCCAGCCAAAGCAGGGGAGAAAAGTGGGGCATCATGGCCTACATTAGGGAACTTAGTATTCACCGACACACTCCTCGAGGTGTGTATTCAGCCGGGAGACAGGTCACCCAGGTGCCGCGCTTCAGACGTGACGCGATCAACACGCCGTTTCGGTTTGTAACTGCCGCCGTGGCCTTGTGCGATCAGTCCGTCGCCGCAGATGATCTGAACTCGATGTATTAATGAAGTGGTGGCAGCGAGGGACGGCATCAGTAAATCTCATCTGCCTGGTTCAAGAGTTAAAGAAGCTTATTTGAAAGGTCCTTGTTCAAGTCCAGGTCAACTTCTTCAGAACGTGTGGAGGAAAATGATTTTAGACTTTTTGTATCTGTGGTTAAAACTCATAGCAAGGATGTCTGCTGAACTGGTTTTCACTCACACACTCAAGGAAACGGATATGTTTGATTGATATTTGGGGAGGTTTACATTCTCCTATAGCCTGGTTAAAAGTGAACAGTAAAGCTCCGACAGTTGGTGTGCCAGGGCGGCAGGTTTGCCTCCAGAAGGGGCTCAGTGAGAACTCAGTGGGAACCAGAGTGAAGAGGAGCTCTCCTCCAGCTCAGACCTGGCCCACATCACTTCCACAATCTGTTCCCAGAAGCCTTCTCCAGTCAGCATATCAACACCGAGGCCACACAATCGGCGGCATTCACAAAATATGCGCGGGTATAGTAAGCCTGACAAGTGACTGATACCGAGCACTGAGTCGAGATGACGTTCTCCGTTTATTATCCCTTCTGTGACAAAAGCGAGAGCGTTACGGCTTTGACAAAACACACAAAGGAGGAGTCATAAAGTAAGCCGATTCCTTCACACTTCGAATCTATCATCTGTTCAGCATGCCAGTTTATTTACTTCTCTCCACTTGAGGCAGACACGAAGTCTTTTCAGGCAGTAATCACCTCCACTGGAACTCCAGCCGAGGTCTTGTAATTCTGCGGCAGACAATTCCACAAGCCCCCACTGAGCGATTCTAATTATAGCCACGTTCGGATCTGATGATCCATATATAGGGCCGATTTTTTGTGTGTTCAAGTGATTCATGTGAAGGACGCGTGTGAAAATGGTAAACCCGACCGAGGTATGCCAATCACTCACTGCAAACACCCAGATCATTAGACACAAATGTCAGGATACACCTCGGCGCCTCACACAATCTTCCTCTGGGAGGCTGGCTCGGCTGTTACCAGGCAGGTAGGCTCAGGCTGAACTCTGGTGATGAGACCAGAGACGGCGGATCGTGACATGAACAATCTGTGTGTAGGTTGGACTGTTTCGACTGTTTTTATGTCTCAATCCAATCAGGCACTATTAGTCTATATGATCCAGCCACCACAGCAGAAAATGAGCTTGCGAGCACAATTCCCTGAAAGGTGTGGGTTTGTTTTCCCCCTTGTTAATGTGTTAAGAGCGTCCTCTCTATGCGACTGCTGCTGTACATACTATCAGACCCACCCCTGCATTGTTCTGCTCTTTTAAATTCAGATTCGGTTCTGAGGCACACAGGTGGGAGCCTGAAACATCTGCTTTCTGATGTTCAGCAGACCGGAGATTAAAGTGACTCAATTATTATGTAATTATGACAGCAGAGGGTTTTTTTTTTTCTTTTTTTCTGTTTGCTTTCACTCTGCAAGACATTTCCTCACTGTGGTTTTGAGCACTGTTGAGAGCAGAGTACATAATTGTAAGATTAAGTAGATTAAGCTCTGGAATGTTAAATGAATCAAGAACTGCTGGCACTGAAAGTCACTTTCAGAAAGGAAAACAAAGTGGAATTTCTCAGATCAGCAAACTGACTTTGTGTAGAATAATATTTCCAACTACGCCAGTTGTCATTATAAGAAAGAGTGCTGCTAAAGCCACAGGTGCTGCGTGTTATGTAACATGACGTGACATCTATAGGCGCTCGGTGAACTCCGACTTACGTTGAACAGATTCGTCTTGTTTCTTTCACAGAAAAGTCCTTGTGCTGGCATGTGCTTCAGCTGTTGCCATGGGACACTGCTTCCTAGCAACACATCTCTGGCCCACTGTAGGTTCTGTGTGGGGAAATAAATAAATAAATAAATGAGAAAAACCCACATACATTTGTTAAGTGCATTTTTTTTTTTTTTTTTTATAGACACACATGCATATGCACACACACACACACACACAAACAGGTTCCGGAAGAGAGAGAGAAAAAAAAAAAATCTCATTAGCAATCAGGAATATGTGGCTACCTCTCCACCGCCTGATGAGTCACGAATCGGCGTCTGTGTGAACGCCTTGCTAGATGATGGAGAGGCGAAGCCACTTCACGTTATCTTTCACAGTCCTGCTCGCCTGTGGCGGGAAACCGCAGGCTGCCTTCTCCCTCCGTCTTTGAAGCGAGGGTAAAAAACGGCCAGTCGGCGCGAGCGGAGAAGTTTCCCTGAGAGCTGAGGGGGCACGGAGGCTTTTAACTCCGGACGCGTTGGGTTGTGAAGGCTGCTTCGCAACCGGTGTCAACAGCATCACGTCAAGGCAGTGCCACAGTACCCAGTCAGACCTGGAGGGAAGGTCTGGGCTCGCCAAGCCTCACCAGTCATTATCAATTACATTAAATATACAAACTTCAATTACAAGTTATTCTACATTTAATTAAGCCCGCAAGCCTATTTTATTTTTATCCCTTGTCAGAGAGAAACTTGTTCACATTGTCGTAGTATTGTCACATTGAATTTGATTCTTTTCCTTTTCTTTAAAACAAAAGTTTTTAAAATTAGAACGTAACCTCGCAGAGCTTGAAACACACTGAGCTCCAAAACTCACACACAGTGCTGACTTTGTCGTGCCAACAGTGGTTTTTTTGTTTCATCGTTTCTCACATCAGGTGCTATTGTGAACAACTGCCGGGCTCTGGAGGGAATAAAAAGCACAACTCGTTTATTCTGTCGTAACTCATTCATTCAAACTGCAGTGGTTTCTCAGAAGCGCCCCCTCGGTGTCCACCGCGGCGCCGGCTCAGGGTCCGCTCTCCCCTGATGGGACGGAGGGTCCAGGCATCGTCTTGCGGAGGTCGCGCTGGTCTCATCCCTCCGCTGAGGTCAGAATGAGTCTACCTGTTTTTCCGCTGACTGTACTCTACCGGATTTTTCAGCCTGATTGTTGCTCACAGTCCTCCATGTAGGGACACATATTATTGTTGGATGCTTTTTGAAAAAAACAAAAACAAAAAAAAAAAACGTTCCACTTGATACAATCAACTTACTTTAAAAGGCCACTGCTTTAAAACAATATCAGCTGTCTGATGACTCAAAGTGTGAGGAGGTCCAGAGAGGTTCAGGTGTGCAGGAGCAGGGAAAATCTCCGGGTCACGGTGATTCTATTTCCCAGCAAAAAAAAACCACAGTGCTGCATCTACAGTACTGAGATCGAAGGAGCAGAGTCGAAAACACAAAAGGTCTCGGAGCTTTATAGGCCCAGTTTACCCATGTGAGAATATGTCTAAAGGCGGTACTGAAAATTTTAACAAAATAGAGGAGACAGAAGGTTGAAATCACAGTAAAGCTTAGTGCAACCTTCTTGTGCCAAACTGGCTGAGAGCACTGCGCTGCCGCCCACACACACCTCTGCCCACAGAGCCTTATAGCCAACACAGGCTGTTTCAGCAACTCGGAGCTACCAGGTCTATGAGGAGTAATGATGAAATGGCCATCCCTGCAGTCATATACTCATCACTGAACAATCGAGGCAAAAGGTCCATGTGCCTTTTGAGTAAATTGCAGGAATTCTTAATAAGAGTTATGTTTTGGAAATGTCACCCTCGGTGGCGGAGGACACTGATTACTGGCGTTCGGGCTGGGCGTAATGGACGGCCTGGCCTTTGAAATGCAATGAGCATGGACTGGTGCCATCAGCGACCGGGGCCGGACTGACCTGATGCGTCTTGCTGTTGCTGTAGAAGAAGGCCAGGCGGTAGAGGCTCTTGTAGTGCTGCGGGAAGCGGCCGAGGCAGAGGAAGAGGGCGCGGACGCACATGTCCAGCAGCATCCGCCTCTGATCCGCGCGCTCCGCGGGCAGCGCTTTGGGCACCTCCACCTCGGCGGGGGGCTCGGGCTTCTTCTTGCCGTCGGAGGCCGGGGTCTGCGGAGCGGCCTGCTGAGGGGGGGCGGGCTTCGGAGGGGTGGTCGGGACAGGCAGCGGCTGAGGCCCCGGCTCTGCAGAAACCTTGGGGACTAAAACCTCAGAGGCGATCACCACCACCGTTTCCACCACCTCCTGGATTATCTTCTCCTCTGCCTGAATCCCAGTCTGGTCTGCTTGAGCAGCTAAAGTCACATTTAAAAAATAAATAAATATATTACTTCAAACTTTAAGGGCAAGGTCAGGAAACAACTGAAAAGCCTCAGAAATAGAAGGACTTATATTTAGACCCTGCATCTTGAATGTGTCTGGAAAACGTCGTTTCACAATTTAGATTAAAAACACGTCACCAGATTTTCAAACTGCTGCGCCGCCGCTGACAAAAATAAGTCATCTTGTTTGAGGAAATGGCTGAAGTTGATTTAATAAATGGCATAAGACTTGCAGTTGAAGCCCCCGTGGTCATTCAATTAGCCAATTAGATCAGAACAAAACAAGTCATAACACTATAAAAAAAAAAAAATGTATTAAAGCGAAACAGGCGTCATGTTTAACCACAAATACCTGCGTCCTCAGACACGGGCTGGCCATCCTTCACCGGCGTGGTGCTTTCTGAGGACGACGGACTGGCCTTCACACACACCGGCTTGTGGCTGCTGTCCTGCGAGCTGGCCGGATCGGTGAAGGCGTCCTGGGTGGAGTTGGAGTCGGACAGCAGCACCACCTCGCTGTCCTGACTGCGCTCTGCCGAAACAAAGGGAGAAAAAGAAAAAAAAAAAAAGCAAAGAGAAGATCGCTTTTACTGCCAGCCAGGATGCGCAGACAAGTAACTGCAAACTTGAGGATATAAAGCACAAATACTCAATTACTTCAGTAAAAAACACGACCAGTTACTTCATTACATACATTTCAAATTAAGATATATATTAAACTGCATAGTGTGGGCTTTTTTTTAAAGCTCTTGGTGTAAAGGCTGTTTAAAAATGCAAAACTTTCCTGTTGCAATGTGAAAAGAAAGTACATATAAGTATGAAACAAAAAGTATGCCACAAATCCTTTCTAGTGCGTCGTTACTGACACATTGTTATGAAAAGGAGAGATGCCAGCAATCCTCTTAATTACAAAGTTCTGCAAACTCAACAAAAACTGGCAGGGAATCGTAATTAAGAGTCAGAAGGGCAACAAGCCTTTGCTATTTCAGAAAATAATGCACACAAGGGGCTTTTCAAAGGATTTACAGTCTGAGTCAACAGCAAAGTTGCTATGGTACTGTAAAATTTAATAAACTGGCAGCTGTGTACTCAGTGCTCACTACAAGACAGCTCTTCATCTCAGAATGAAAGCATAGCCTCTTAAAACGTTTGGGTGGGTTCGTAGAGCAGTACCATTCAGGGAAGCCAGCCATATTGAAGACCTGGGCAGGCAGTAATCATGGTCAAACTCTGATGAGGCTGTTGAAGATACGGGGAGTTGGTTTTAAAATATAATCAAGCAAAGTTGCACCTCTCAATTTATAGAAGAAGGAAAAAAAAAAAAAAAAAAAAGTCATGTGCGAAAGCCTTAAAAATCAGTCATTTAAGTTTGTTTATAATCAAGTACAGATTTAGCACCACTCCCCTTCCTGAATATGCAGAACCCGATTCAGACATGCAAAACCTTCAATGAGACCCAAGAAAATCTGCAGAGCAAGTGTTTTGGTGTTCTTATGATTATGGTTCAGCATTTCTGGAGATCAATACTTCTCTCTGAAATCTGAAAATCTATGATGTCGATAAATCTAAAAGCTGCCTTTTCAGCAGTGTAGCAAAGGCACTTAGGGGTTGTTTACCTCTGAGGGAAACACACACACACACACACACACACACACACACACACACACAGACAGACTACAGTGAATCGTTCCGACAACTGTTCCTGTAATTTCTGCTCAGAGGAGCACCGTGACGAAAGGAAGCTCACTCTTTTGCTTTTAGGCTGTTGACGATGAAATGCATGTCTGAATCCGGCCCTGCAGTCTGATCACCCTGATGCACTTTAAGCAGGACTCAAGCCAGAGAGACTGGACAAGTACAATCAGAATTGTGCGTGATGGGTTATTTTCTCCACACCGAGGCGTGTGCCAATACCGGAGAGGCCGCATTCTTTCCGACTTGGCATTTTCACACTAATTGGCCGTAATTAGAAATTAGATCCAATTAGTGGGAAATAGCAAACATGGATTACGCAAAACTCTCGGGAGATTGACAAACCGTGAAGTTTCCCCCAGCACCACACTCAAATAGGATGTGACCATGTGACAGACCAGACGATCGTGACTGACTTTGTCCAGTTGTGAAGACATTCGGCCCGTTAGAACTACATGCACATAAATGGCAAAGCAGGTGGTAAAAGCAAGCAGGCAAAGAGGTAGCAGGCAGGTAGGTAGGTAGGAAGGTAGGTAGGTAGGTAGGAATCTGGAAAGGGTGACAAAACTGGGCAACATGGGCAATATGGCTGCATTATTTGCACATTCAAAGCTAAACATGATACATGAAGGGAGGACGGAGGGGGGAGGGGGGAGGGGGAGGGGAGTGGGGGTGGGGGTGGGCGGGAGGAGGGACGTCACAGCTTTTGTCCAAACAGACCATATAGCTCTAGAAATTTAAACAGGCACTGGTGTCCAGTTGGTGTGAGATGAGCATTTTACAGTACATCTGATGTCTGGGGTAACCAGGTATTAAAAACAGACTCAAGTAAATTTGAAAGGATTTCAGTTAAAATCGAAGACGCGTGTGACCGCAGGCGGAACAGCTAATGTATGAGAAGGGTTAATGTGTGTGATTCATAAAGGGCACTTAAAGGCTCAGTGCACACAATGTACAAGATGTACATTAGTAAAAAATACATAAAATAAAATACTGTCCATCCAACACATTATTACAACTAGCAGACCTGTTTTCCAGGTACATGTGTTTCCTATTTTTAGATCGAGTTTCATAAAGAGAGATAAATGGATTTTCTGCAAGAGTTGTAGGACATGAAAAGAAATTATTTTCTTCTGCTGAGCAGCCCAACAGTTTAGAACATGCAGTAATATTAGAGTTTTAGATTGATCATAAAGACTATTGGTGTAAAGTGTTTGTGATTCAAATGATCTGTGGAGTCTACAGTGTAAAATATTGAACTTTCAACAGGCTGCTTAAACTTGTTATAAGCATACAGACTGAAATGCAGTGTAAACCGTTTTTTCCTTTTCTTTTCTGTCGAAGCATTTTTGATACGCATGGGGAATCTGTCAAAATGCAAACCACTTCATTCAGTTAGAGGGCGCATTAGGCGATCATTTCTGGCCACTGTCTGATGATAACACAGCACAGCATTGTAAATTGACTGGTTAAATTACGGGAGGAAGTTTTTCTGGGGCGGTTTTCAGTCCAAAGTCTCGCATAGTCTTTATATTCAACCCATCAAACAGGATCGTTGAGAATTTGCAGCTTATTTTTAAGTGTCGTACCAGTCAACCACTTCAACAACATAAACATGCGTATGATAAGTCTGAGAGAGTTACGAGAAAAACATTCATAAAATGTCAAAATCAGCGAGATGATTGGTTTGATAGAGAAGACCAGTGGGAAAAAAAAACAGCCACGAGACGGGTGTTATATACCAGCACACAGCAACATATGCAACACATATGCAGACCAGAGGGCCTTAATGCCCTCTGCAACAAAACTCATCACTGGAAGCTATCGCCGCCCTGCTGCTCTGCCAAGCACAGCCAGTTAGTCAAATAATCAGTAGCCATATTGCCCATTTCACCACATCCCAATCACCCAGTGCACGGGGATCATTGGAACTGAAACCAAAGCCATTAAGCATGGTGATTAGCGATCTGAGCACTCCCCAGTGGGCTTCCTGTCCCAGTGCAGAAAGGGCGAAGAGCCCTACCCCAGAGACAGTGTCTAGGACTGGGACTGTACCATCAGCCTGCTGCTCCTCATGCCGTTGCTGCTGCCACTGCTGCCTTCGGAGTGTTTTGCGTTTGGCGTAATCGTGGTCAAACGGCGTGGCCACGTAAGGAGGGGATGTCAGACCTGGGGTGGCGACTGACGGCAGGGAGGAGCTGAGGACATTCCTTCTGTGGACTGAGGAGCAATTAAAGTCTTCATCCATCATAGAGGGGGGTTTTTCCCTGGAAAAAAAACAAAAAGTCAAATGGGAGGATTAATGTTCTGCCGTAGTGTTTCACCAAACTGTTTCCCACCGATGTGGTTTATATTTAGATAGCTTACTTTTCATTGGTCCTTGGCATGCTTGGCATACTCTTTTCTTCCCCCCTTGCAAACGGCCCTGTAGCTGCTTCAACCAGCAGCGTGAAGAGGAGCTCGTGCTCCAGGCTGGGCTCGTCAGCCTCAAGGAGCTTTAAGATGGTGGCACTCAAGCGGAAATGCAACTAGAAGAAGTTAGATGGACAAAGCTGACAGTTATGTGGACAACATCCTGAATGCCTTCAGACAACTGCCTTAAATAAAACAGCACCGTTCGCACAGGCGGTCACAGATCTCATACCTCCAGGGCCTCCATGGCCAGGTCAGGAGGATTATGGTAATGGATTTTTCTTGGATACCTGGCAGCTTCTTCGTGCAGAAAGTGTGCCGCCTGTGAAAATAAAAGAGAAGCGATAACAAACACACAAACACGTGGCGAGAAAATCAAGCCGCTAAAGTAAAAGAATGCAGGAGTAGCAGAACTGTGTGTGCCAACATCAGGTTTCACCGCGTTCACACTGTCCTCCATGGCAGCACTGACCTCGATTACACTGGCTTTTATCGAGGTTCAACTGCCTCAACAGATCCAATCAGAGCAGCCCAGCTATGACTAACGCTATACATTGTTCTGAGGAGAAGAAAAACATCTAATGGGAGAGAAAGGGCAGTGATCTTTATTCCCGTAGGTGGATTATGAAACAATTCCAGCGAGAAAAATATCTGCTGTCAAAGAGTTACTCCAGCTGCTTTCATGTGGTTTCAAAGGTTCTGAAGAAATTTGATATCAAAAAGAGTGATCATTCTAAATTTTTCCTGTTTGTTCTTCACATGTGTTTCCTATTTTTCCTTTAATCTGATTAGCACCAAGTATAAAACGTGAAATATTAATTTAAGAATCCTACAAGTTCCCATACAATTGGTCTTCTGTAACAGACGGTCTTGTATTTCCCGCTGATCCCCACGTCTTGCGCGTCATCAGTGACTCAGAGAGTTTACCTTTTTGTAAAGCTGCAGATATTCCACTGGAGGCTGTCTCCGTTTCTCAGCTATCTTCCCCAGCATGTAGTGGATGAGCCACTCCTCTTCATCGCTGTCGCCCTCACACCGGGACGCCCCCTGGAAACACTGAAACGCCGTCTCCAACATGGAGTCTCTCCGCTCCTCCATCTGAAACGCGCACAGACGATCACACGCGCGAACACACTCCGAGGCACAACGGAGACTGCATGAGTAAATTAACCGCAGGCGACAAATCAATTAACTCTGCAAAGACTTCCAATGTGGAACAAGTGGAAGTGACACAACGCGACCCTTCGGTTAGCACATCCGAAATGAAAGTGGACACAACAGGAATATGACGGGGGATACATTAACGTGCGTCTGACCTGTTTAACCACCTCCGGGGGAAGCTCGCTCCGCCACTGCTTTAGCTGCCGCGAAGCGAAGGAGTGCAGCGCGTACGATATGGTGCCATACTCGATCCACAGAGACAGGTTGGAGCTGTCTATCTCCAGCGCTCTCTTGAAGCAGTTCAGCACGGCCTGGGAATGCTTCCATATGGGGATGTCGCTCTTCAGCTCGTTGGAGTTGAGCTTGTCCTGGATGCGGCTGGCTCTCGCTAAAGCCATTCCCGCCCAAGAGTCAAACCTGAAAAGAGACGTTTCTGTAACTGGGCAGCTAAAAAGAGAATACCGAAATTGATGAGCAAGAATATTTGTTCAAGTCCACTGTAAATAAAACAAAATTATTCACCTGTCAGGACACACGCATATGTCATGCATGTAGAACTTGATGGCTTTGGACTGCTCCTTGTTCTTGAAATGATAATCAGCCAGCAGGTAATACATCTCGTTGATGATTGGGGGCGCGGGAGCACAGCCCGCTGGAAGGCACGGCGTCTTTAAAAGAGATTAAAATCTTTTCTTTAATGACAAAAAGTTAAGCTACAGTGACTTATTCATGCGGCGGCACAGACTGACCTTTTCAGTCATATCCTCAATGTAGGCTGCCACTTCATCCATTATAAGGATGGGGGAGTCACCTGAGGGGGCAATGCCCGAAAACCTCCTCAGCAAATTGGCTAGTTCTGCGGACACGGTGCTCGTCTTGTAGCTGTCAAACTCTGGCAGTGACTTTGGTTTAAAGTACTTGAACATGAAGAGAGCATCACTCCACTGAAGCTCAACCTGTAAAACACCAAGTCACCCCACAAGAAACTATTTCATCAGAGTGTCACATGCAGAGTCACGGCAAATTAGCGGTAACAAGGTCTCATGAGGACGCTCCTGTACTGTGCTGGTACCCTCAAGCCCTCTCAGCAACATGAAACTGTAGGAGAGAGCCACCTGCTGGCCGGATGGAGGCATTACAAAAACAGCAGATGAGGGGTTTTCACAGAAACCTAATGCTTCTGCGGGTCACCCCACTTCTTACAGTTTGATAGGTAAAGAAAGTGCACAGGCAAAAACTTTACATTTTAAACACGCGTTCATGTATTTTGAATCATAATTTAGTTAAAGCCTCAAAATAGCTTTTTGCTCATTAAATGCCTCTTAACCCTGCAGTAATCTAAACGTTTTACAGTTGCACTTGAACACCTTGGGCTTCATCATAACACATTTTAAACAGAAAATGCGTGAGTAACCTGAGGAGACGAGTGGTCGTCAAGATACCGGGCCTTGCTCTTCTTGCTGGGGTAGGCGTACAGACAGAAGAAACACTGCTCCAAGGCCATCTCCAGTTCCTCTTTGTAAGGATGGGATTCATTGTTGGCGGAAGCAGCAAACTCTTTTTCCAAAACTAGAACCTGTGTGAAAAAAGAATGCACAACAGAAAGGATAATTCAATAATCAAAAACATCTATTAAAGCTTTGTAATGAAGGATTTCTTCCAGACACATTTTTCTAAGGCATTCGAAGACTTACGAAGAACTTGAGGAGCACGCCATCTGAGTAGCAGCACAGAGAGCGACGGCCGAGATACTCGTGTGCCGTGTTCAGGAGCATGAGGGAGGAGGGCAGCATGGGATTGTCCGAGTCATCTGAAAAACGAGACGGGGTCACTCGGCGTGCCACAACGGGCACGGCGTCAACACCGAGGAAAACCCGAAACCAGCAAACCTTCATCGTCCCCAACAGACATGTGCTGTCGAAGCATGCAGTCAAAAGCAGCCTCTTCGTGTTTGATGACGCGATACAAAATGATCCAGGGCAGGACCGAGAAGAAGAAAGGTTCCTTGGGATCATCAGAAATGGTCATGCTCAGATCGATGAGCTGAAAGCACAACAACACGAACAAACGAAGAGATAAGATATTCCAGATTTTGGCCTTTCTTGTGAAAAGTCAAGCGTTTTCAGTGGAATTCCTTCTGACCTGAATCAAGTTGTTTGCCAGCCGAGCCATACTTGAGAAGTGAGGGACGTTCTTCAGAAGCTCGGACTCTTTGGTGAAGCAGACTTCAATACCGTCCAGCAACTTTCCAATGGTGCTGACCCACTCCTCCTTGCTGGGGGGAGAGTTGTCTGTAGCGGAGTTGAGCTGCTGCAGGGCTTCGTTCAAAGCCAGCTCGCTGCACTCCAAACACTGCTGGTAGTCCTGCAGCCTCAGCAGAGAATTCTAAAAAAAAAAAAGAAGAAGAAAGAAAATCAACTAAGAATTAAAAAAAAAAAAAAGAAGTGTCAACATCACACATTTGATGTGACCCAGATATCGATTTGACAGTGTCAGACCTGCAGTAGCATGAGCTGCGCAGGACGCTCCGGTGCAGAGCTCACGAACTCCAGGGGTTTGCTCCTGCTTCCATAATTAAGAGTGGGCTGCAGCAGGCGCACAACAGACTCAAAGTCTGCAGATTCAAAGAGACGCTGGATCTCCTCCAAAGACTGACAGCGCTCCAGGGACTTCAGCCTCTTGTCAATCTGTCCAAGGGAACAAAGGAAAAACCCAAAACCTTACAGTGCAAACAGTTATAGATGCTTTTAGTAACATCACCAGATTTTAAGCAATACTTAATATTGCCTGTGGAAATGTGTACAGCAAGCTTTACTCCAAACAAGGTAAGAAAAATAGACTTGAACAGTGTTCCATTAAAGAAAAAAGTCTAGTCTGTCACCGCACTGACCTCTTCGACTGAGATTGCTGCATCCGCACGCAGGTTCGGCAGGTTGATGGTGTAATGTTTCCCGTCTGCGTTCTTTGGTTTACTCTGCAAAAGGCCGATGCAGACATCGTAGCTCTCTGAGGCCAACTCCATGTCCCCCTGTCAAAACACAAAGAAATAATGCTGAAGAGGTCAAACCTGGCTGAAGCGAGTCAAAGCGACAGATATCCAAGGAAAACAAAAAAAAAAAGGAACCAGAGTTTACCTGCAAAGCCAGGGATCGAGCCTTAAGCCAGTAGACACGCACCATGATGTCCAACCAGTCGTCCTCAAACAGATCCCTCTGAGACGACCCCAACGCCAACAGCAGCAAATCGCCCTGGAAGTGCTGTCCGGGGAATTCCGAGTCATTTCCATCACTGCCGGGATCACCGCCGCCTCTTCTTGGAGCAACTACACAGAATATGAGAGGCAGATCACATTGTTGAAAAAAAAAAAAAAACATCTCTGTTGGTCTGTGTTGCTTGAGAAGAAAATTTACAGACTGGGGCTTTATTAACTCAAAATATTTCATACAGCAATTGAATAAGTTTGTCAAAAACGATTTAGGGATTCACTGCATGAGCTGGATCAAACTCACCAGTCTTCCCTTTGTTGTGTAACCACTGCTCCAACTGCAGCTCCATACACGCCAAGCTCATGGCCAACATCTCCTGCACGTGTCAGACAGAAACATTTTCATCAAAGGTCTGGGTGTGGGTGAAAACCAGAAGCCTATTTTTGACAAACTCTCCTGTGTCCTTGATTCTACCTAAAGAGAAGAGTAATCCATGCAGCTGAGCAGAACTTTAAAGCACAATCAGTATCAGTGTCACAAATATTTGCAAAAAGGACGATGCTCAAGTTTTGAAATGAGGAAGAGTCTCAAAGCTGGAACTTGGGACTTATGAAATAGTCTCTGGTTTCATTAAACTTCTACAGTGGGTAATAATATCTGTCTGTAAGCTTAGTGCTGATATAAATGCATAAAACTAAAATCACGGCGATGTTAATTTAGATGATAGTCTTAAAATGTGACAGTAATAGAGTGTATGGCAGTTTAGAATACTTGATATAAGGTTGGGAGATAAATCAAATTCAAATTTAAACCAGAGGAACTGCTGATTTCACCCGTCTGACGTAGGGCAGACAAACAGTCAGCAGAGAACGCAAAGTTCCAAAGTTCCACCTCCTCCAGAGCTGTGTGCTCATAACAGGATGGGACATTTCCTTCATGCTGTCCATCATCGATGTCAGCTCTGGCAAACATATGGTCTGTGGGCCAAACCCGGGACACCAGAGGGCCAAGTCTGGCCTGTGAGATGGCTGCGCATGTAGCCGAGTCAATGGTGAATTTTTAACTGTAGCAGGATTGCAAGAGTCATTTCAGTGTATTTTACACCGGGGTAAGAAGCTTGAAATAGGCTATCATGTCGAAATTGTACTTATTTTGAAGTTCTGCTAAAATGAACTCTCTGTCACTCACTCGAATGTGTTGATTGCTGCAGTCCCGCAGAAGAGGGTTAGGCAGGCCGCTGCTGTGCTTCCTCCAGGTCTGGTAGACGTCCAGCACCACTGCCGTCAGCCCTCTGGGCCACTCCTCCATGAACTTCTGACCCACCGCTTTCAGGTACCTCAACATTAAATCCAGGATGCCGCCATTGGTCATGTTGTTGAGCAGGAAGTTGTGGACATCTTGTTGTTCTATGAAGAGAGCACTCATTTAGTTATGACAAAAATTTAAAAAAACAAACACATCCAGGATGAAATACGCACCAGATTCCATGAATTCAACTGAATCAACGGGAACGCAGCTGCCGTGTAAAGGCTGTATGTCCTCCTTTCCTTCACACTGTGTCTCCAGGTTGCTCAAACTCTCGTCGTCATTATCAGGATCAAACTTCCTCAGCCTGAAGCAAAACGGCAAAAGAGTCAATAATCAATAATGCCACGATGAGCTGTGTGTTCATAAAAGAAACAAAGCTCCTAATAAAGTACCTGGAGGGAAGGTATTTATAAAGCAGTTCCTGAAAGTCAATCTTTTCCTCCTTCTTGCATTTTGTGTTTCGAACTCGCGCCGAGCGTCTTTTAGCCGTTTCCCCATTATCTTCCATTCCACGCTTCCTTTTAGGAGCTTTCTTTACTTTATCTGTCAGGGACACTTCCATTGCCGAGGCTGTAAAACAGTTCAACATGTTAACTAAAAAACAAACAAGCCAGAGAACAGAATTTGTTTCTGACGCTAAAGGACTGACCGACAGCAGGGGGAGCCGGGGGAGCAGAAGTGGTGACCTCCACCGTGGCCGTGCTGGTCGTGAGCTGAGCGCCGGACTGGGGCAGCACCACCGGCTCCGTGAAGGTCACCGGGGGCAGCGAGGAGCTGGGGCTGCTGCTCAGCGCCATGCTCTGCGCCACGCTGACAGGGCTGCTCGGCTGAGGGAGGTTCTGGAGGAAGTTGGGGTCCTTGTACTCCGACAGGTCGATTCTTCGGCCGAGGCTCGGACGTGGCGGCTCACATGTGGTCTGATGCTTGTACATTGCCAGGAGGCTTTCCCCCACATGTTTCCATCTAAGATGAAACAGTTATGAATAAAAGGTAGGAAGACGGTTCAGTCTGAACCAGACAGAAAGATCAGAAGGGCACTCACGAGAGGCAGCGGATGGGCTGGACCAGGACAAGGTCAGGCTGTGGTTCACATTTGGACAGAGCCTGCCTGCGCCTGCGGATCTCCATTGCCTCTTCTACGATGGACTTGCGCTCTTCGTCCTCCACTTCCACATAGTGGATAGACATGTCGCTGGAAAACAGCCGCACCACAGCACATTGGTTTATGAGTGAGGATGTAACAACAGCTGTATGAGGTTATATTTCTGAAAACATAACATGCGTAACACTGTGGGAGGCAGGTTTTTCAACCTTTCATCAGATTTAAACAGCTGAATAAAAATTTTATTGGATATTTTATTGGATTATGTACTGGGAAGCATCATTAAAAATTAAACAGTTTAACTTGCCAAAAATATTCATTTGAAATTGTAAATTGTAAGAGGCTTGTATAGAAATAACAAATTAAAAACACTATTTAAATTGGATTTCTACTGAACTGAACTGAAACAGAAATCTAGTTCTATGACAACCCGGATTTAAACTCTTAAAACAGTAAAGAAGAAGTTAGTTTTACCATTTCTTGAACATCTGCATGGTATCCCTCTTTAGACAGGGCTGCTCCTCAAAGATCTTCTCCTTCAGCACCAAGCCTTTAGTGTAACAATGGTCCTTTTCCAAAGCTTTCGCAATGAAGTACAAACAACCTAAAAAAAAAAATAAAATAAAGGCATAAACAGATGAGTCAGTCTATAATAATTTTGATGAGCAAACCGCCTTTGATGATCTGCCACGTACAGGTGTAGTCGCTGAGCGTGTAGAGAATGGTGATGAGGTTGTCCAGGCAAGGCCAGTGGTCCGGGTTACAGTGCAGTCCTTCTTCAAATGCATGACGAGCCAAAGGGATACGAACCAGGCGCACGGCCACCAGACCGATCTTGTACCACATGTTCACATCAGTGGAATCCAGCATTACAGCCTGGAAAACACACGGGGAGAAATTTGGTGCATATTTCATGCACATCTGAAGGATGTGTTTGGTAGAATTTCTAATAAAATTAACAGGCATTGTTTTGATTTACCTCCAAATAAAACTCCATAGCCGTCTCCAGGTCATCTCGTGACGCAGACATACTCGCTAAGTTTTTAAAAGTTGAGTATTTCAGCATCAGCCCGGGATGCTTGAGACCCACTCTCTGATCATCCGAGGGCATGGCCTGAAATATTCGAGGACACGTTACAATGTCAGGAAACACAGCCCAGTGCAGATTCATCTTAGACCCATCAATCAAACTAAATTACAATCTGTAAAGCCTGCCTGGAGACAGGTTTTTTTTGCAAGCAGTAAGTCAAGTTTGAAGGGCATCTCATCAGACATATTAGATCAGCAAAAGTAACTTCCTACACTTAATTTTAAATGTTTGGATGCAAAAAAAATAAAAAATTTCACAGATCTCACACAATGTGGACCGAAGGTAAATAAGATCTTTTCTAAGAATAAAGAAAAACGGATGACCAATTAATCACATCGACCAGTCTGACCAATGATATGAAATGTGTGACTGTGCATGATGTCTTTATAGCAATACATGTGAAAAAAAGTGTGAATTGTTTTCCTATTTCTGAAACAGAGCAACATCTCTATGGCAAAATAAGTCCTTGTCCTCAACATCACTGTACTACTGTGATTATGTAAGAATTCAGATGTTTTTAGATGCCCTGTGAAACTATACAAATAATATTTTTAGACAGTTTGGCCAGGACTTCAGTATATAATCTGCTATTTTTACCTCTTTGAGCAGCGGAGTTTTGAGAAGCTCATGATAAGCTTTGGCAGATTCTTCAAACTTGTCATGTTTTTGCAGATCCAAAGCTTTGTGATATAAAGCAAATGCCTCCGCTTCCTGGAGAGAAAAGCAATGAAAAAAGGTCACATTTACATTCACAGAGGAAAATAACTGCATTAATAGGCAGACTGATGATTCATCTGAATGCAGGCAGTACTTGAGCCTCCTTTGTCTGGCTCTTGTGGCTTCTCAAAGGGTCTTGAGACTCATCTGCAGCTGTTGAAGCAGCATTTAGTGCCGCAATGCGAATCTGTGGAGACACAAAAATTGGAAAAAAGACACTGGGTAGCAATCAATGACACACTGCAAAATCAGTTTAAAAAACACGATAAAGAAGAGAACACCAAGCAATAAACAACAGATGATAAAGTATTTAACATTAATAAACCAAAACAATCCTTACAGTAATATTTTAAATTGAAATTTCAGACTGATAGACTGATAATCAGGACTGATGTTGGGTCAGGTAACCTCAAGAAGTATAAGAAAAGGTTTAGATCAGTCAGATCTGATATTTTGAGCATTTTTAGCGTGGATTTTGATATACTGTATAATCCTAACAAATATAGACTATTGAATACTCTAAATTAAAGGCATACCATTGTGATAGATGGACTGCGGAGCGTCTCTCTCACAGTTGACGATCTTTCATCAGATCTGCAGACACATATTGAAGCAAAAAAGAAGAGTAGGAAAGCAGTGAAAGAAAAGTGGGACACTGCGTAAATAACACTCACATCTCTACTGTAACACTGTCACGCGACATCCGCCTACGGAGTCTTTCACTGAAATGTTAGACATGAGTGTTGTTCAGTGTAATACCTGAAGATGATATACGAGTTAATAAACACATAATGAAATGAACTTATTAAGAAGAAATGGCGCAGCGCAATTTACCGAAACGCTCTCGAAACGTACTTTAAACTTAGCCTGGTTAGCTGGGACGGACGGAGTCATCATCCTTATGCACATGTGTGCAACACCTGCACAGGATTAACGACACAAAAACACCTGGACACTGGACACAAGTACGCCAACACCCAACAGGCTGGCGATTTCAACTGAAATAATAATTTTATCCCTTCAGCTAAATGGAGTTAGCAGTCACAATATATCAGCTAATGTTAGCTTGCAGGACACCGGCTCGACCCGCTCCTCCCAAAGTGATCGACTCACCGCTCATTCCCGCTTCAGTCGCTCCTGCTGAGTTAGAGAGCCGTGAGCAGGACCACAAAGTCCGAGGACGCGGCGTCCATGAAGCACAAAGCAACTCATAAACTTCAGGGATCCATCATCCTTTGTTGTTGTTGAACATGGATGAGCGTTTGCGTCACTGTACAGCATTTGGTACCCGCCAAAGAGTAAGCTCGTCGCTGATTGGTCGAGACGCTGTGGGTGTAGCCTAGCAGCCAATCACGCTCCGGGATGTTGGACGGAGTCGCACATTGACACGGTGATGGGTTTTAAGTTGATGAATAAGTCAATGATATTCCAAATATTTCAGGGGAAAAAAGTTAAATATCTTCGATTCTTTGTTGTTTTTGTGGAATTTTTGGTAATTCTGACAGCAAGTTTCAAAATCACAATTTTACTCTCTAAAGAGTTCATCCTCAGACTAGGGATAAAAAATGTTATAGTAAAGTCAGATTAAACAGAATTATGTTTGGCTGTACTATGATGACAATATTGAACATCATTCATCCCGGCACTTAAGACCGCTGATGTAAATCAAATTAGTCTAAATTTAGTAACATAAACTCAGGGTCATGGTGACACTGCACATTGTGGAACAGTGGTTACATCTGAGAGGTGAGAAGGTCACGGGTTCAAATACTGTCTGGACTTTTCTATGTGAAGTTTGCATATTTGCCTTGTAAGAGCTCCCCACAGTCCAAAAACATACATGTAAGGACAAATAATGACCCTAATTCTATAGAAGCTGTATGGCTAATTAAATTTCTACAATTTGTTGAGGCATAGTCTTGGTTTGTAAAGTGTGTGTTATGTACTCTCACAAAGCTTTTGAAACCAAGATGTATTCTACAATGTCAACCTCTGTGTCTTCATTTCTTTTTCTTGACCAAGGAAACTGAAGAGGCTCATTTTACCCTCCGGCTTTGCTCAGCATTTCCTCCTCTAGATTCAACCACGTAACAATAAATTAAAGATTTTCTGTCTTAGCCTCCAAGATATTATGATTAAGTCACTGAATAAAGTATAAGAAAACATGTTTTTTTATATCTTCATCTGTGATTTAGTTGATATCAGCATGTAATAATTTGGGTTCAGCATAATGAACAGACAGCCACTAGAGGGCAAACTTTTATCTATATTCATGTAAAACATTTTCTCAGAGATGGAGATCTCTTTTTCTTATCACTTCAATTTGTTTAATCTTCAGCCAATTTCCTGATTGTTTTATCCCCAGATAACCCTCTTTCTTTTCTACAGTGTGATGATTTGATCCAAATTATACTTTTGTTAATTGTAAAACAGCTGAAAACAAGACAGATGTTGTCAAGCAGTGTCCCCCCACCCCCACCCCCAAATGGCTTTTATTTCACCCTTCTGTGCAGTTTGTGTGGGTTTGTGTGTCTTTGGAAGGAAATCTGTAAGAAATTATGCAGTTTTAGAGTAACAGGATACTGTTTTTGTCCTCAGTGACCCTGTCTGTTGCAGTCCCTTGTTGCTTCATCGTTGCTTATCCCCGCCTCCTCCACCCACCCATACCCAACCTCACCCCACCCTTCCCTTGGCTGAGACTGGCTGGCTGGCACCATTATCAATTCTTTCTGTCAGCATCCCTGCAAAAAAAAGCTGACGTCACAGTCATTACTGGCTCTATAAAAGCCGGGGTAATGCAGATTCACTGTGCAGTAAACCCAGCTCCATTTCCAGGTATCGAGCAGCCCGTCTCTCAAGTCATGGCTTCCTCCGGCTTTGACCCTTATTTTCCTTCGTCTTACAAGAGGAGGGTAGTTGTGCGCAGCACAGGATATGGAGCAGGTGGAGGAATCGGATCGAGGTCCGCTTACTCCACCCAGTCTGCTCCATTTACTTCCTATGCATCTTCACGCAGAAACTACCCAACCTACACCCGAGCTTCCTCCAGCTACTCCACCGTCCTCGCTGCCCCAGTGCCTGCAGTGGCCACCGAGCTCCGCCTTGACCAAGCAGCTCAAGTTAGTTCTGAGTTTAAGGCGATAAGGACCCAGGAGAAGGCGGAGCTGCAAGACCTGAATGACCGCTTCGCAAGCTTCATCGAGAGAGTCCATGAGCTGGAGCAGCAGAACAAGCTGCTGGAGACGGAACTCCTGCTCCTCAGGCAGAGGCAGACGCAGCCATCCAACCTCCGGGCCCTGTACGAGCACGAGATCCGCCAGCTCCAGGCTGCTGTCGAAGAGGCCCGCCATGAAAAGCAGGCAGCCGAGGACCACCGTAGTGAGATGGAGGACGTGCTGAAGAATCTGCAAAACCGCTATGAAGACGAAATCCTTGGCAGAGAGGAAGCAGAGGGCAGGCTCATGGATGCCAGGAAGGGAGCAGACGAAGCTGCGATGGGGCGGGCCGAGCTTGAGAAAAGAGTGGGGAACCTGCTGGATGAGCTGGCCTTCCTGAAGCGCCTCTGTGAGAGTGAAATTGCTGAGCTTCAAGCCCAAATCCAATACAGCGCAGAGGTGTCAGTGGAAATGGAAGTCGCCAAGCCGGACCTCTCCGCCGCCCTCCGTGACATTCGAGCTCAGTATGAGAAGCTGGCACATCGCAACCTTCAGTCAGCCGAAGAATGGTTCTGCGACAAGATGAATGTGGTGACAGTGGCCAGCGCCCGAAACACAGAGAGCGCACGCAGTGCCAAAGATGAAGCTGGAGAATATCGTCGGCTGCTCAAAGCCAGAACGCTGGAGATTGACTCCTGCCGTGAGATGAACCAAGCTCTGGAAAACCAGCTGCAGGACATAGAGGAGAAACAGAGTGCAGAGATATCTGCACTGCAGGTGAGAAAGACAAATATACAATTACTTAAGTGTACTTTCAGTAAAATGATGGTTTGAAGTGTCTTTATGCATCTCTTGGTAATTGAAAGTAGTCTGACAGATTTCTTTTGTGCTTTCAATACTGCAAAAACTTAAGTGATTAATGTCTTCCAGTCCAGTCCATAACGCATCACTAACGTTCCTCTTCATACAGGATACAATAAGCCAACTGGAGGATGAGTTAAGGGCAAACAAAAATGACATGGCTCGATACCTGAAAGACTATCAAGACCTCTTGAATGTGAAAATGGCTCTGGACATTGAAATTGCGGCATACAGGTGAAAAAAAAAAAATCCCACAGTCTGTCTTACAGTGTTTTTCAGACTAGGTTATAAAAGTTGTAAGTTTAATTTGATTCCCACCATCATGTGGAAATTTACCATCTCATTCATTTCTTGCTCTTTTAGGAAGCTTCTTGAAGGGGAGGAGAATCGTTTGAGCGCTACAGGACCGGGATCTGTCTCTGTGTACTCCCAGTCCATGTACGCCGCTCCATCCTACGGAAGAAGTCAGGCGTCCTCGCAGTCTCTGTTGAGCTCTGCGGTTCCGTATCCGCTGAGCTCCCGCTTGTACACTTCATCGCTCTCCACAGAGGAGACCGTATCCGCAAGTCAAGCACAGCAGGCAGAGGCCTGCCCTCCTGAAGAGGAAGAGGAGGGAGGAGAGGAGGAAGAGCAGGAGGAAGAGGAAGAGAAGGGGGGAGAAGAGGAAGCAGAGGGAGATGAGAAAGAGGATGAGGAGGGAGAGGAAGAGGAGGAGCAGGGAGAGGATGGAGAGGAAGAGGGAGAGGGAGAGGTAGAAAAAGAGGAAGACAAAGAAGAAGAGGGAGAAGAAGAAGCTGACGAAGAAGGTTGGTGCATTACGTTTGTCTAACTATTAAATGAGCATGTTGATCCACGAACTAATTCTAACTTTTATCCCTCCTCCCATACTGTTGATGATGAAGAAGGTGAGGCAGAAGAAGGAGAAAAAGAAGATGAGGGGGAGGAAGGAGAGGAGAGCCAAACTCAAGATGAGGAAGATGCTGGGGAGCAAAAAGAAGAAGAAGAAGAAGGTGATGATGAAGAGGGTGAGAAGAAGGAGGAAGACACTGAGAAAGAAGAGGAGGCGCAACCCGAGGAGAAAAATGGGAAAACCACCGATAAAAAAGTGTAAATGTAGCCGTTTTGAAATACACCTGTGAGCCTAGTTACTGTTCCGAACCCTCCGGTGCTCTAAGCTGAGACGTCTCATTCAAAACAAAGGAAACATTCTTGAATTCCAAAGTGCTTTTGAACCTAGCCTCTGTATGATCACCTTGAGTGACTGAAAGCATGAATACACACTGTAACAGCAAAGAAATCAAACTATGTAAAAATCTAAAGATGAATACAGAACATGTCAGGAGGAGAAATTCTGCTTCGTGAAGACTTGTATTCCGGTGCTTTACTGTCACAAAAATCTGCTTATGCAACTATATGTGCAATACCCCGATTGAAATGCCTTACTTCAAGATCTCACTGAGTGCTTTAAGTCCATGATGTGCTGCATTGAACTCCAATAAAGCCTTGAAGCCTTGTCAACCCAGAGCTCGCTTCAGGCGTTTCATTCATCTCATAAAAAACAAGCAGTAGCAATGAAATGTCAAAAAAGATATCATTCAGCACAAAGGGACGCAGGCAAACAAGATTACATTCAATGTCCAAGTGGTGTGACTCACTTTCACAAACAAGAGTGGAGATTTTTACTTGCTAATTACCCTGGAGCTTCACTTTAATTCAGCGCTTTAAAGGAAAATGCTGATTTCTGACGAGAATGTTAATGTAGGTTAATGTTAAGAGTACATTAGCAGGAGCCAAATGGCCCTGGGTCCTCTCCACTCTGATAAATCCAGTCCACACCAGACGCGGCAGACAAATAGCTGGTCAGCAAGTCTCCACTGTTTTGAGTCTTTTTCAGCAAACAAAAACATGTCAGTTAAAAAAAAAAGAAAAACAAGTCAATACAAGTGAAATCTCATAGCTCCACATATTTTGTAGATTTTACATTTTCAATAAGACAAGACTTAAAAATCAGCGTTTAACTGACTGGATAAAAGTAAAGTGTAGTGTCTAAGAGCTGCATTACAGTCGCGTTTTGTGTTTTTTTTTTTTTTTCAAGTCAGCGGGTCATTTCTGTCCTGATATGTCTCTGTGTGATCAGTGAGCTGACACCAGAGTTTTTCCTGCTGCCTCACCCTCATCCACATCACTGTCCATAAATCTGGGCAGACTGAAACCTTTATGACTCAGCTAGACTGCTGCGCCAAAGAATCTGGCCAAGTGTCAACTCACGCAGAACAAGAGGGAGAAGAGAAGAGATGAGAGAGCAATTTCATTATTTCATTAGGGAGAGGGAGAGAGGGGGTGGCGAGGGAGGGATGGGGGGGGGAAGAGGATGAACTGAGGAGGGGAGAAAAGATGAGAAGAGAAATATCTCACTGCACTAAACCTTGACAGAGGACAGACTGCTTTCTATCCAGCAAAGAGGTGGAGGAACCAGGGGCTCCCTTTAGGCATCTGCAGAGATGCAATTCCTATCACTTAAGTGCACCTCAAACACACACACACACACACACACACGCACACAATTTTCCCTCTGATTTAAAAGCAGAGAGAGAGATGAGTGAGCTTGTGTTTGATGTACCTGAAGAATGCTTTGAAATGCTGAATCGTCTTATAATTTTAACATGAGCACATAATTGTACTTTTACAACACGTGGCAAATCTTCAACCCAATCCTGCATGTAGAAAGATAAAGGCGATGCCCCAAACTGTATGCACTCCTCTTCCTCTCCACTCCCTCTCCGTCCCTCCTTTGTCCTGGGCTCACCCCGCCCTCAGCGAGACCACATTATCTTCTCCTATTCCTCTCAGCCGCTACAGTAGAGCCAGTCCAAAGGAGCACTCAGTTTAATTGTTAGAAATTCTACTTTGCAAAGAAATTGGCTTTGCTGTACCCACACCTTTCAACATGCAAAGAGATAGCGATGCATTTAACACTTTCATACGGGATTAAAAAGAGCACTCCTGGCAGGATTTTTAAAAGGGAAACCGTCCTGCAGACAGAATGCGTAAGCTGCTATGAAGCGCCTCGCAATACGGTAAAACCACCAGTGGGCCGTTCAGGTGCTCTCCCACTTGTCCTGTGCACAACCGGGGAGATCTGCACGGCTCTGCGTCTGTGTGTTTCTGTAGCTCAGATTCCCAATAGCATATCAAAGACTGGCTGCGCCGTTCTTTCGCATTTCATCGCTCAGATATTGAATTCTAGGCCGTTTCATCCGTCACATTTGGGCTATGAATGGAGCGGTGTATAAATCTTATGACTCCCTCTTTCTTCTGGGCATATATCAGAGCAGAGGGAGGCCCGTCGATGGTACTAAGACCTCCCAGACTTGAAACTCTTTCATGAAAAATAAAGGCGTGACGGTACAGGTGGAGACACAGAAGACAACCAGTTTTCTTGGACTGTACAAGTTAAAATGGTGAATGACTTGGCATTGTGGAGTTACTGCAGAATAGATATGACAGATTTCATTATGTTTTTCAAACATAAAAATGTGTTTAACTTTTATATTCTTCAGGTCCATTTAATATTTTAAGACATTTTGTGATAAGTTTGAGATCTATTCCATAAACAGCGAAGCACTCTTTACTAGAAAAGAAAATTAGTTCTCCATTACAGCATTCCTCTGGACTGTTGGGAAACTGCATATCCAATCAATAACAGTGATTGAAAAATATGGTTCTTTAGAGATATACTGCTCAAAAGAGTTACTGCTGTCTTTTCTTTAGAAAGGATATGATTTCACCTTGAATGGCGCGCTTGTGAGTCTGATTATGGTTTGTAAACGGTGGGCGGGAGTACGCAGTCCTCCCGGGCTCTTGGCCAGACAGTGACTGTGGTCACACTGCAGTGAAGTCTGCCTTTTGGGAAGTCACACAGCCACACTTTGTCTCCACAAAGAAAAGGAGATCTTGATAAGAGTTGTAGCTCCCTCTGCTGATCCGAGCGAACCGCCTAATTAAAAGCCTCCGTCGAAAAAGCCTCCACACTGGTCTGGAAGACACCAGACAGGGACTATTTCATTTAAAGAAGTTAGACTCATATTCTAAAAATAGACACTTGCCTCTCCTGGAGCGCATACAGCCTATATTCCGTTTTTGGATGGCCTCATGTACCCACTCCGGTGATACAAAGAGCGCTTCACTGAGTCAGATGGAGACAAATGGGGAGCCTCAAGGCACGCAACCTGGAAATGAGATATTAGAAGTGTGGAAATAAATGTACTCAAGCTGACTTACCTGCAAACTCAGATTATATGATCGCACCTATTAACGCTATTTATTGATTTCAGCGATGTCTGTATTTCTCCTGATTAGCCTGCAGTTACGATCCTTCGATACTGCTCATAAGCCTGCATATTAAGCAAAGCAGCTGTGGCGACAAACAGGTAGGGAATGACACAATGCAGCAAAAAGCAAGAAACACACAAATGCTGCAAAATCGTGAAGGTTCGGAGGCGTCTTCCCGCAGCTAAAGTTAATTGCAAGTCACCTCTGCGGTATAACGTGAAGACCTTGAGCACATACAGTGAACTGACCTCCTCTGAAAGCAGTGTTGATGCTGCAGCCGGGCGGCCAGGTGGCTGTTCAGGTCCAGCCTGCCTCCAGCATCATGCAATTCTGGCACTGGACCTACAAATCCATTAGGCCTTTGGTCTGCTCATGTCTCACACACACAGAGCCCTTCAATAGGAGTTAAATAAATATGCGTTTAGATCCCCTACAACTCCCTCCCACTCAGAAGTCTCTGAAGCATTGTCGCTCCTCATATCATCCTCACAGTTCACTGGGTTTAGTAATGTCAGCCACTCAGCGCGAGTCAAGTCAGGTCAAGCTTTATTTATATGGTACATTTCATACATATGGATGCTCAATGTGCTTCATCTTTGTGCGTCCCATAATAGTAAAACACACACACACACACACACACACACACACACACACAAGGGCACTCATTGAAGCATATAGGCCTACAAGAACTAATCAAATTCGGTGGAAGGTGGACAGCAGATGGGGAGCATATTTATTATTATTTCAACTGTCCATCATTCTCACTGTTCATTCATCTGTTCGGAGACACATTGAGAAGGCCCGAGGCAAAGTAAACAGACAGTATATCCCCGTATTAGGAGGAAAACAGTACCTCCATGTCTGCTTTTTGAAAAATCCACAGTAAGTGCGGCGCACACTCGCCAGGACCACTTTGTCACTCTCATGCAGAAAGTGAGAGCAAACCCTCTTTAACGTCCCAGCTGCTGGAGCTGTGCTGTCCATATGTGCACCTGTTTCCATTTACCTCACGCATCTGTGCCCCGCTGAAATATAGATGCTTTTTTTTGTTTTCTTTTTACAGAGCCTGATTATTGAAATGTTACACGTCGTCAGGGACTTTTACTCTGAGGTTTTGGAGACCTAACGCAACCTGATCTAAATTAGCAGCGACGAGCTGAGGGGATTTCTTGTGAAGACTCAGCCTGTCGACTCCTATTGCTTGTGGAGCTATTCAACTTCAGGTGAACTCCGAAGTTCAACTCTGCCTGTCAAGCTGTCACGCGCGCGCGCGCGCGCACACACACACACGCACACACACACACACACACACACACACACACACACCGCTCTCTAAATTAAATTATTTTTTTCTCCCAACATTAAAACACAGTTACATAAACGTGACATGAAGATGTTCAGAATACCAGAGCACAATAAAATGTGAATTAACGTTGAGGTTTTGTCAGGATATGTCAGCCTATTGTATGCAATAGCACGAATCAGTCAGGTGATGGCAATATTGCATTCCTTTTTGCAGGTTTAATTGTTTTTAGTTTTTTTGTTTTTTTTTTTTTTCTTCAAATTTTTGAAAGACCAAAACAACTCTTTACCTTGAATGGATGAATAATAGAGTTTTTTTTTTTCTTTTCCTTTGTTTTTGAACAGGCGCAGAGGTAAATGAAAAGTGAAAAGGGCATGAACACATATGCAGGACTCCTACAATGAATCTAAAGGCCTTGCAACCACCTACAGCTCAGCCGCAAATGGGTCAAAATAATCATGTGTAACAGCTCAAGTCATAACCTTGGAAATCCCACATATAGCTGCAAAAAATGGGCCTCTACTCCTCGACATCCAGGGCGGCTTAGTCACTGTATCTAAGTTCTTTAGCTGTGCAAAATTTGTCAAACATACAGCCAAAAGGAAATGCATTTCTGAGCCTGAAAAGATAAAAATACACAGGTTTCTGCTTCCGTGAGACTGCTGTAGTATAGAATGTGGCAAATCGAAAAATAACCCCAAAAAGCAGGAATAATTTCTGGTCCAAGTGATTACTGTTTTTGCCAGCTTCAAACAACGCCAATTTGTAGCATTCAATAATCATTAATTATTAATTTGTAATTTGTTCAATAGCTCTGTGCTTTGCAAAAATAACAAAATTCAACAACAACATCCAATCAGGCTGTGTTGTGTTCAAAGTAATTCACTACAAGCTGTGTTTAAAGGCATCTGCATCAGAATACGAGGGAGGGGGGGAGTAATGAACAGGGCTCTCTCAGAGAGGACACCCAAAAGCATTGGAAGGCTGAATGTTATTGACAGCACCATTTGGCTGATGGGTGGCAGTGAAAAAAAAAAAAAAATAAACACACATGATGGTCAAAAGAACAAAAGGCTAAGTGGGCCACCAGATCTGAGAGCCAACAGCTGTAAATTACTCCACTGGGCAGGGTAGGCAAGGGAGGGAACCGGCGTGTCTGTGAGCTTCATATAAACATATCCTTCCTGTACAGAGAGGCGTTTGTATGTTTGTACGGTGAACAATCTTCTCTGTGTACATCCATTCAATATTTAGTCAACTGCATTAAGGTATTGTTTACAAGACAACACTTTACTTCTCCATAGACTTGATTGCATTTGACTTTGCTGTGTTTATGTTGCTGCCAGTTTTGTCTTGCTATATAAATTGTTTATAGGCATGTTCAGTCAGCAGCCGTTCCAAAAGGCAAACTTTTATGTTTCTCTATGATCCAGTGGCGCAATTGTTCTCTTACTTTTTGTCCTTTCAAAGGCAGAAATGTTCAGCTTTGCTTGAGATTGTTTCAGTCTGGCTGAATGTTAATTTTTCATGTTTGAGTTTGGAGTGCTTTTAAGGTGGACTGCAATCTACGTCTACTTTTATAAGTTTCTTTTGGGTTTCTGTTATTCTGATAGCCTGTCTTGTGTGTTGCAATTATAAAGATAGAGCAGTTTTCACATAAGTGTGTACTTGGATTCTTAATGTTTCAGTCTTTGTTGTCATTTGTAGGGGTGGATTGTTGAATTTGTATTGCATATTGGACAATAACACTGATTCTGACATTGCACAACATGTTTTAAAAATGCCTCTCAAAACTGTCTGGCTTGATTAAAAAAAACTAAATAATTTCTTTTGCAACTCTTTAATCTGGTGGATTTTTCTCGGTGACTTCTGCATTTGTGCTTGTGAAACTGAAACAGACAATGTGAAATTATTGACAGTCATTATGTGCTGCTTGTGCAGGAATTCTTGGATTTGTAATATGATGCCAGTTGATGGTTATTACTGTTCTCAAAATAACAAACACTGATGTGTGTTGCCCTTCTGATACAGTATTTCATCATATACTCTAAGTGACAATATGTCAAAATATACTCAATGCATCCTTGTCAGCTAACTTTCCTTTTTTGCAAATAGGATAGTAAATAGTTGGACACTCCACAATTGTGTATAGGATGTGGCAGAAGGAATGTTCATGTTTTCATAGAAATCCAGTGCCAGCTTCAAGCCTGAGGAGCTGGAGCCAATCCCAGCTGACAACTGGCAAAGGCAGGATGTGTCCTGGATGCCAGTCTATCACAGGGCAAACACAGAGACAATCACAGATTTTAATGTTCATATATATAGGTTTATATAGGTGCAGGTATTTTAGACTATATGATAATTGGAGTAAAATGAAAAAAAAAAAAAAAATCCACAAACGCACCACCAGATTGCCAACAGATTGCAGAACATGCAAACTCCACAATAATGCTGCCAAAATCCAAACTCAAACTGGGGATATTCATACTCTTGTTACAACGCAGACCAAAAACATACAAAATCCCTTTTGTAATATATAGATAGACTTATTTATTTGTATGTATGTATGTATGTATGTATGTATGTATGTATGTATGTATGTATGTATGTATGTATGTATGTATGTATGTGTGTATTTCCCTTTGCACAGTTCACTATTCTTAGATCTGGACTTACACTGTTTTTCAATATGCACTTTTATATTCTGTGTTGCACTATTCTTTCTATATTGTCTTACTTGGGCTTTCACAGTTTTCATGCAACTGCTCCTGACAACACTGAAGATTATCCACTGTGACATTAAGGCATATCAATCAATCAACCAATCAGTCTTGAGCAACTATTTGTTAATGTATAATGTTGTAACTAAATGTTAGTATTATAATAACCCTTGCCTCACAGTAGAATTGTCACTGGTCAATTCAGGCCGTCTATTGAGCTTGGTTGCTTGTTTTTTTTTTCAATTACTGTGTGGGTTTCCATTTAAAAGCACACATGTTTGAGGTTAAAAGGTTACAGGTGAGAATATTTATCTGCCCCTCTGTTTGCCCTGTGATGGACTGTTGACCTGTCCAGGGTGTAGTCTGCCTTTGCCCACAGTCATCTGAGATCAGAATAAGCCTTCGAATAAAACAGTACAGAAGATGGATGAGGGTGTTAACGGTATTAAATTTAAAACTGAAAAACATTAAAAAAATAAATAGCCTAGGGATATAAAGTACTTCCTATTAAGGGTTAAGCCAGTCAGCACAGTAGCTTGTAGTCCAATCTTATTTTGAATTAAAAACAATAACCCGGTAATCATTTATTTATGACACATCAGTGATTTATAACTCTGGCTTCAATTAATTATTCTCCTCCAGATTGTCAAACTGCGCCTCCTAAACCTGAAGTGCCGACGCTATCTGGGAGTCCTTGAAGCAAAATGAGAGATAGTTGAGTCTCGCTATGATTTCCCTCAATTCAATTTTGAGCTCATCTGAGGATTTATGAGAAAGTGTTATGGGTATCGACTGTCTCGGTGTTCTCGGACCTTTTCCTGAAGACAAACTCCTGATGAATGGAGGAGCGCCGCGGGGAGCGTCTGCGGTGCGTTCAGGGGCCCGTCTGGAAAGTCCGTGCTTCTCTCTCACTCTCTCTCTCTCTCTCTCTCTCTCTCTCTCTCTCTCTCTCTCTCTCTCTCTCTCTCTCTCGTGCTCTCTCTCTCTCTCTCTCTCTCTCTCTCTCTCTCTCTCTCTCTCTCTCTCTCTCTCTCTCCCAGGCGTGTTGCTCTCCCCTCCCCGTTTACAAGGCATGATGGCGGAACTGTAGTCTTCGGGACGAGCAGGAGTCGCGCCGCCCGTCCGCCTTTAGCAAGTGTATATATTTTTTATTTATTCACCCGGACCGCTTCCACCCTCCCTCCCACTATGACCCGCTGGATTCCCACTAAGAAAGAGAAGTACGGAGTTGGTAAGTGTTGAGTTTTAACTACGCGTGCTTTTCCGAGCGAACTCTCAGCAACAACTAACTAACAGAAAGCACTCCCTCAAGTTTGGCACCACACAATTTATTGTTGCTGTTGCTACATGCCTGGTGTTAACACTGTCCCCCTGCCTTGCTTTCAAGTGTTTTTGCTTCTCATTAAAAATAAGAAAAAGAAATTCTCACACCTCTACATATCAACTTATTTAATCCCATTTGGTTCTGATGAGAAACGACTTGATCCATGATATCCAGCGAAGAGGCGAAAAAAGAAAGTTG